>NC_135238.1:142879008-143190397 GCF_051348905.1 Ranitomeya variabilis | reverse complement strand
AGCCTGCACAGGCGGCAGCTTTGGGTGTGTTGTGTCTGCGTGGCTTTTGCAGGACACGTTGCCGGCTACACAGCAGGGGAACAGCTGGCGGTGCTGGACCCCACTGACACATTGGCGAGGTGTTTGGCTCTGTGCAGCCAGCACTTCCGGACAGCAACTAGCGTTGTTGGAGCCCGGGCTCTGCAGGTGGAGCAGAGTGTAGGCCGAAGCCTAATTGAACCGATTTCAAAAGTCACCTTTAACCCCCCCCTCAGGGGTTACAAAGTAGAAGAGCCACAGCTTATGCAGCAGCAGTGCTGCGCAAGTCAAAGGTTGCTCTTGTAATTTTTCTCCTTGCACACGCTGAATGGAACACGTATAACATTTAGCCCTTTATACAGTCAAACTGTGTAATGGAGGCGCGAGTTCCCTTTGTAATGAGACGCAGCACAGATGTCAAGAATCCCACCTTGGTGCTGGGTGCAGCCTCCTGAGCGTTGTTATTTGCTGTACAGGAGTCTGCGCTGTCGTGTTATCCCCTGGCCTAGCGCTGTTAGCGCTGCCCATCTTCTGACCTCATTTAATGTTGGCTGGTGCGGTTCGCGATGCCCATGAATCACAGCCCCGCAGTGTATTGACATAGTTAAAACACTGCGGGGCTGGGATTCATGGCCTGGCGCAGTACATATGTTCGCCTCTCGCTTGGGTTCTTACACCTGCTTCAGACTATGTGGCGTCAGCTGATCCCTTATCGCATGCCACGGCCATGAAGCCGCACAGTCTGAAGAAGGCGGAAGGAGATGAGGGACAGGCGAACTGATGCACTGCTCATGCCCATCAAACACACCCTCGCAGTCCCAATAAATAAGACACCGAGGGGCGTTGTGTGGGTCAGGGCGGCCGCAGAGGCGCAGGCAGCCAAACAATGATGCCAGAAGACGGGCAGCGCTACCAAGGGGGTTGCAGCGTGTCATTACAAAGGAAAGTCACACCACCGGGACGGTTAAATGGTCACACAGAGGACACATTTTAGACGTGTTTTCAGTTCCACATGTGCGAGGAGAATACGTTTCTGAGCCACCTTGCACACATGCAGCATTACCGCTGTACAAGGTGGCTGGATAACGTAAAAACGCCTGGGGGAGGGGGGACAGGTTCCCTTCAATTTCAGTTCTTGTGTCTGCGTGGCTTTTGCAGGACACGTTGCCGGCTGCACAGCAGGGGAACAGCTGGCGGTGCTGGACCCCACTGACACATTGGCTGGTGTTTTTCTCTGTGCAGCTAGCACATCTGGGCCCCAACTGGCGGTGTGTTAGAGCCCAGGGACAGCAGGAGGAGGAGCAGGAGGAGGAGGAGCAGGGGGAGGGGAGTGTAGGCCGAAGCCTGCACAGGCGGCAGCTTTGGGTGTGTTGTGTCTGCGTGGCTTTTGCAGGACACGTTGCCGGCTACACAGCAGGGGAACAGCTGGCGGTGCTGGACCCCACTGACACATTGGCGAGGTGTTTGGCTCTGTGCAGCCAGCACTTCCGGACAGCAACTAGCGTTGTTGGAGCCCGGGCTCTGCAGGTGGAGCAGAGTGTAGGCCGAAGCCTAATTGAACCGATTTCAAAAGTCACCTTTAACCCCCCCCTCAGGGGTTACAAAGTAGAAGAGCCACAGCTTATGCAGCAGCAGTGCTGCGCAAGTCAAAGGTTGCTCTTGTAATTTTTCTCCTTGCACACGCTGAATGGAACACGTATAACATTTAGCCCTTTATACAGTCAAACTGTGTAATGGAGGCGCGAGTTCCCTTTGTAATGAGACGCAGCACAGATGTCAAGAATCCCACCTTGGTGCTGGGTGCAGCCTCCTGAGCGTTGTTATTTGCTGTACAGGAGTCTGCGCTGTCGTGTTATCCCCTGGCCTAGCGCTGTTAGCGCTGCCCATCTTCTGACCTCATTTAATGTTGGCTGGTGCGGTTCGCGATGCCCATGAATCACAGCCCCGCAGTGTATTGACATAGTTAAAACACTGCGGGGCTGGGATTCATGGCCTGGCGCAGTACATATGTTCGCCTCTCGCTTGGGTTCTTACACCTGCTTCAGACTATGTGGCGTCAGCTGATCCCTTATCGCATGCCACGGCCATGAAGCCGCACAGTCTGAAGAAGGCGGAAGGAGATGAGGGACAGGCGAACTGATGCACTGCTCATGCCCATCAAACACACCCTCGCAGTCCCAATAAATAAGACACCGAGGGGCGTTGTGTGGGTCAGGGCGGCCGCAGAGGCGCAGGCAGCCAAACAATGATGCCAGAAGACGGGCAGCGCTACCAAGGGGGTTGCAGCGTGTCATTACAAAGGAAAGTCACACCACCGGGACGGTTAAATGGTCACACAGAGGACACATTTTAGACGTGTTTTCAGTTCCACATGTGCGAGGAGAATACGTTTCTGAGCCACCTTGCACACATGCAGCATTACCGCTGTACAAGGTGGCTGGATAACGTAAAAACGCCTGGGGGAGGGGGGACAGGTTCCCTTCAATTTCAGTTCTTGTGTCTGCGTGGCTTTTGCAGGACACGTTGCCGGCTGCACAGCAGGGGAACAGCTGGCGGTGCTGAACCCCACTGACACATTGGCGAGGTGTTTTTCTCTGTGCAGCTAGCAGTACCGGGCCCCAACTGGCGGTGTTGGAGCCCAGGGTCAGCAGGAGGAGCAGGGGGAGCGGAGTGTAGGCCGAAGCCTGCACTCGAGCAAGTTGAAAGGAAACCTTTAACCCCCCCCCCCCCCAGGCGTTTGTAGCTGAAAGAGCCATTGTGTACAGCACTAATGCTGGAAAAGGTAAACTTAGCTCTTTTAATTATGGTCCTTGCACATGCGGAACCTAACAGTTATGAAATGTGTCCCCTCACAGCGTTAAACCGTCCGGTAGGTGGAACTTTCCTTTGTCGTGTGACGCAGCACAGCCATCATTTTTACCCCCTTGGCGCCGTGCGCCGCCTCCTCAGCGTTGTTTGAATCTGTCCCGGAGCCTGCGCTGTTAGGTTAGCCCTTGGCCATGCACACATTTTGCGCTGCCCGTCTTCTGACATCATTTGGTGTCAGGCTGGCTGCGCCTGTGCGGGTGCGCTGGCCGAGATCCCGCCTCGCAGTGTCGTCTAATGTAATCCCACCGCGGGCCTGTGATCCGTGCCCGTGCGCAGTGCATATCCTCTCCTCTCACTCCCCTCCCTACGGCTTTTTCAGACTGTGCGGTGTCACGGCCGTGGCATGCTATTAGGGACCAGCTGACATCGCACAGTCTGAAGAAGCCGTAGGGAGGGGAGTGAGAGGAGAGGATATGCACTGCGCACGGGCACGGATCACAGGCCCGCGGTGGGATTACATTAGACGACACTGCGAGGCGGGATCTCGGCCAGCGCACCCGCACAGGCGCAGCCAGCCTGACACCAAATGAGGTCAGAAGACGGGCAGCGCAACATGTGTGCATGGCCAAGGGCTAACCTAACAGCGCAGGCTCCGGGACAGATTCAAACAACGCTGAGGAGGCGGCGCACGGCGCCAAGGGGGTAAAAATGATGGCTGTGCTGCGTCACACGACAAAGGAAAGTTCCACCTACCGGACGGTTTAACGCTGTGTGGGGACACATTTCATAAGTGTTTGGTTCAGCATGTGCAAGGAGCATCACGAAAAGAGGCACTTTTTCCCTTTGCATCATTACTGCTGCACAAGGTGGCTCCTTCAGTAACAAACGCCTGGGGGGGGGGGGGTCAGGTTCCCTTACATTTAACTTGTTGTGCCTGCGTGGCGGTCGCAGTACACGTTGCCGTATACACAGCAGGGGAACAGCTGGCGGTGCTGAACCCCACTAACACATTGGCGAGGTGTTTGGCTCTGTGCGTACAGCACTTCTGGACGGCAACTAGCGGTGTTGGAGCCCAGGGACAGGTGGAGGAGGAGGAGGTTGGAGGAGGTTGGAGGGGGTAGGAGGGATTGCCACACACACAGCAGGGGAAAAGCTGACGTTACTGAACCCCAATAACAGAGGAGGGACTGTTGACTGTGCGTACAGCACTTCTGGACGGCAACTGGCGGTGTTGGAGCCCAGGGACAGGTGGAGGAGGAGGAGGTTGGAGGAGGTTGGAGGAGGTAGGAGGGATTGCCACACACACAGCAGGGGAACAGCTGACGTTACTGAACCCCAATAACAGAGGAGGGACTGTTGACTGTGCGTACAGCACTTCTGGACGGCAACTGGCGGTGTTGGAGCCCAGGGACAGGTGGAGGAGGAGGTTGGAGGAGGTTGGAGGAGGTAGGAGGGATTGCCACACACACAGCAGGGGAACAGCTGACGTTACTGAACCCCAATAACAGAGGAGGGACTGTTGACTGTGCGTACAGCACTTCTGGACGGCAACTGGCGGTGTTGGAGCCCAGGGACAGGTGGAGGAGGAGGAGGTTGGAGGAGGTTGGAGGAGGTAGGAGGGATTGCCACACACACAGCAGGGGAACAGCTGACGTTACTGAACCCCAATAACAGAGGAGGGACTGTTGACTGTGCGTACAGCACTTCTGGACGGCAACTGGCGGTGTTGGAGCCCAGGGACAGGTGGAGGAGGAGGAGGTTGGAGGAGGTTGGAGGAGGTAGGAGGGATTGCCACACACACAGCAGGGGAACAGCTGACGTTACTGAACCCCAATAACAGAGGAGCGACTGTTGACTGTGCGTACAGCACTTCTGGACGGCAACTGGCGGTGTTGGAGCCCAGGGACAGGTGGAGGAGGAGGAGGTTGGAGGAGGTTGGAGGAGGTAGGAGGGATTGCCACACACACAGCAGGGGAACAGCTGACGTTACTGAACCCCAATAACAGAGGAGCGACTGTTGACTGTGCGTACAGCACTTCTGGACGGCAACTGGCGGTGTTGGAGCCCAGGGACAGGTGGAGGAGGAGGAGGTTGGAGGAGGTTGGAGGAGGTAGGAGGGATTGCCACACACACAGCAGGGGAACAGCTGACGTTACTGAACCCCAATAACAGAGGAGCGACTGTTGACTGTGCGTACAGCACTTCTGGACGGCAACTGGCGGTGTTGGAGCCCAGGGACAGGTGGAGGAGGAGGAGGTTTGAGGAGGTTGGAGGAGGTAGGAGCGATTGCCACACACACAGCAGGGGAACAGCTGACGTTACTGAACCCCAATAACAGAGGAGGGACTGTTGACTGTGCGTACAGCACTTCTGGACGGCAACTGGCGGTGTTGGAGCCCAGGGACAGGTGGAGGAGGAGGAGGTTGGAGGAGGTTGGAGGAGGTAGGAGGGATTGCCACACACACAGCAGGGGAACAGCTGACGTTACTGAACCCCAATAACAGAGGAGCGACTGTTGACTGTGCGTACAGCACTTCTGGACGGCAACTGGCGGTGTTGGAGCCCAGGGACAGGTGGAGGAGGAGGAGGTTGGAGGAGGTTGGAGGAGGTAGGAGGGATTGCCACACACACAGCAGGGGAACAGCTGACGTTACTGAACCCCAATAACAGAGGAGCGACTGTTGACTGTGCGTACAGCACTTCTGGACGGCAACTGGCGGTGTTGGAGCCCAGGGACAGGTGGAGGAGGAGGAGGTTGGAGGAGGTTGGAGGAGGTAGGAGGGATTGCCACACACACAGCAGGGGAACAGCTGACGTTACTGAACCCCAATAACAGAGGAGCGACTGTTGACTGTGCGTACAGCACTTCTGGACGGCAACTGGCG
Organism: Ranitomeya variabilis; assembly: GCF_051348905.1. Lineage (NCBI taxonomy): Eukaryota > Metazoa > Chordata > Amphibia > Anura > Dendrobatidae > Ranitomeya > Ranitomeya variabilis. Next base: position 143,184,686 of record NC_135238.1, on the reverse strand, counting down.
GTGTTGGAGCCCAGGGACAGGTGGAGGAGGAGGAGGTTGGAGGAGGTTGGAGGAGGTAGGAGCGATTGCCACACACACAGCAGGGGAACAGCGGACGTTACTGAACCCCAATAACAGAGGAGCGACTGTTGACTGTGCGTACAGCACTTCTGGACGGCAACTGGCGGTGTTGGAGCCCAGGGACAGGTGGAGGAGGAGGAGGTTGGAGGAGGTTGGAGGAGGTAGGAGGGATTGCCACACACACAGCAGGGGAACAGCTGACGTTACTGAACCCCAATAACAGAGGAGCGACTGTTGACTGTGCGTACAGCACTTCTGGACGGCAACTGGCGGTGTTGGAGCCCAGGGACAGGTGGAGGAGGAGGAGGTTGGAGGAGGTTGGAGGAGGTAGGAGCGATTGCCACACACACAGCAGGGGAACAGCTGACGTTACTGAACCCCAATAACAGAGGAGCGACTGTTGACTGTGCGTACAGCACTTCTGGACGGCAACTGGCGGTGTTGGAGCCCAGGGACAGGTGGAGGAGGAGGAGGTTGGAGGAGGTTGGAGGGGGTAGGAGGGATTGCCACACACACAGCAGGGGAACAGCTGACGTTACTGAACCCCAATAACAGAGGAGGGACTGTTGACTGTGCGTACAGCACTTCTGGACGGCAACTGGCGGTGTTGGAGCCCAGGGACAGGTGGAGGAGGAGGAGGTTGGAGGAGGTTGGAGGGGGTAGGAGGGATTGCCACACACACAGCAGGGGAACAGCTGACGTTACTGAACCCCAATAACAGAGGAGGGACTGTTGACTGTGCGTACAGCACTTCTGGACGGCAACTGGCGGTGTTGGAGCCCAGGGACAGGTGGAGGAGGAGGAGGTTGGAGGAGGTTGGAGGAGGTAGGAGGGATTGCCACACACACAGCAGGGGAACAGCTGACGTTACTGAACCCCAATAACAGAGGAGGGACTGTTGACTGTGCGTACAGCACTTCTGGACGGCAACTGGCGGTGTTGGAGCCCAGGGACAGGTGGAGGAGGAGGAGGTTGGAGGAGGTTGGAGGAGGTAGGAGGGATTGCCACACACACAGCAGGGGAACAGCTGACGTTACTGAACCCCAATAACAGAGGAGCGACTGTTGACTGTGCGTACAGCACTTCTGGACGGCAACTGGCGGTGTTGGAGCCCAGGGACAGGTGGAGGAGGAGGAGGTTGGAGGAGGTTGGAGGAGGTAGGAGCGATTGCCACACACACAGCAGGGGAACAGCTGACGTTACTGAACCCCAATAACAGAGGAGCGACTGTTGACTGTGCGTACAGCACTTCTGGACGGCAACTGGCGGTGTTGGAGCCCAGGGACAGGTGGAGGAGGAGGAGGTTGGAGGAGGTTGGAGGGGGTAGGAGGGATTGCCACACACACAGCAGGGGAACAGCTGACGTTACTGAACCCCAATAACAGAGGAGGGACTGTTGACTGTGCGTACAGCACTTCTGGACGGCAACTGGCGGTGTTGGAGCCCAGGGACAGGTGGAGGAGGAGGAGGTTGGAGGAGGTTGGAGGGGGTAGGAGGGATTGCCACACACACAGCAGGGGAACAGCTGACGTTACTGAACCCCAATAACAGAGAAGGGACTGTTGACTGTGCGTACAGCACTTCTGGACGGCAACTAGCGGTGTTGGAGCCCAGGGGCAGGTGGAAAAGCAGAGGAACACAATGTAGGCCGAAGCCTGAGAAAGTCGAAAGGGAACCTTTAACCCCCCCCCCCAAGGCGTTTGTAGCTGAAAGAGCCAGCTTGTGCAGCACAAAAGATGCAAAAGGAAAAGGTGGCTCTTTTCATCATGCTCCTTGCAAACACAGAACTAAACACTTTTAAAATGTGTCCCCTGAAGCCGTGAAACCGTCCCGGAGGTGGGACTTTCCTGCGTAATATGACGCAGCACAGCCATCATTACTACCCCCCCGCCACCGTGCCCCGGCTCCTCAGCGTTGTTTGATTCCGTCCCGGAGCCTGCGCTGTTATGTTATCCCGTGGCCAGGCACACTTAGCGCTGCCCATCTTCTGACATCATTTGGTGTCAGGCTGGCTGCGCCTGTGCGGCCGCGCTGGCCGAGAGCCCGCCTCGCAGTGTCTTCTGATGTAATCCCACTGGGGGCCTGGGATCCATGGCCATGCGCAGTGCATATCCTCGCCTCTCACTCCCCTCCCTACGGCTTCTTTTTCAGACTGTGCGGTGTCACGGCCGTGGCATGCTATTAGGGACCAGCTGACACCGAACAGTCTGAAGAAGCCATAGGGAGATGAGTGAGAGGTGGAGGTTCAGATATGCACTGCGCATGTCCATAGATCCCAGGCCCCCAGTGGGATTAAATCAGAAGACACTGAGAGGCGGGCTCTCGGCCAGCGTGGCCGCACAGGCGCAGCCAGCCTGACACCAAATGATGCCAGAAGACGGGCAGCGCTAACTGTGCCTGGTCACGGGATAACATAACAGCGCAGGCTCCGGGACGGAATCAAACAACGCTGAGGAGCCGGGGCGCGGCGCCGGGGGGGTAGGAATGACGGCTGTGCTGCGTCATATTACGAAGGAAAGTCCCACCTCCGGGACGGTTTTACGGTATCAGTGGACACATTTTATAAGTGTTAAGTTTTGCGTGTGCAAGGAGCAAAACCAAAATAGCTACCTTTTTCCTTGTGCAGCATTACTGCTGCACAAGGTGGCTCTTTCAGTAACAAACGCCTTGGGGGGGGGGACAGATTCCCTTACATTTCAGTTGTTGTGTCAGCGTGGCGGTCGCATGACACATTGCCGGCTACACAGCTGGGGATCAGCTGACGTTACTGAAACCCAATAACACTGGGTCGTATGTTTTGACTGTGCAGACGGCACATCTGAGCCTCAACTGGCGGTGTTGGAGCCCAGGAATTTAAGTTCAGGTGGTAGAAAGATGAACACAACAGGAGACCTGGATAACGTATACAGTGACCTAATTATTTAATCAGGAGGAGGAGTGGCAAATTCCTGCGAGATCCAGGCCTTGTTCATTTTCAGGAAAGTAAGCCGGTCAACGTTATCGGAGGATAGTCGCATGCGACGGTCAGTTAGTACACCACCTGCAGCACTAAAGACACGTTCCGATAATACACTGGCCGCAGGGCAAGACAGCACCTCCAATGCATACTGGCTTAGCTCTGGCCATGTATCCAGCTTTGAGACCCAAAACTTGAAAGGGGAAGAGCCGTCTGGGAGTACAGCAAGAGGGCAAGACATGTAGTCTGTCACCATCTGACGGAACCGTTGCCTCCTGCTGACTGGAGCCGTCTGTGATGGTGTAGACTTTTGTGGCGGGCACAGAAAACTGTGCCACAGTTCGGCCATACTGGTCTTGCCTTGGGCAGAGGCACTGCTTCTGCTCCCTCTTTGTGCAGAGCCTCCACCACTGCCTGGACGCACTGAGCTGCTTTGGAATGCACTAGCAGCACTTCTCTCAGTTGGAATGGAGAAGATGATGGAACTGACCAGTGTGTCTTGGTACTCCCGCATTTTTCGCTCCCGGTTCAACGGTGTGATGAGGCTTTCTACGTTGTCCCGGTAGCGAGGATCGAGGAGGGTGAACACCCAATAATCAGACATGTTGAGAATGTGGTCGATGCGGCGGTCGTTTCTCAGGCACTGCAGCATGTAATCCACCATGTGCTGCAGACTGCCAACTGCCCAAGAAACGCTGTCCCCAGCTGGAGGCGTGATCTCTGCCCGCTCGTCATCACCCCACCCTCGCTGTACACACTGAGTACTGGACAATTCGGGAACTCCCTCCTCTGGACGGATGTCTTCCTCCTCCATTGACTCCTCCTCATCCTCCTCACAAACTGTCCCCTGCCTACGCGTTTGTGAGGAACCACGTGGCGCTGACTGTCCAGAAGATGATGGAAGTGGTGAATCCTCATCCTCCACCTCTTCCACAACATCATCCCTTAGCGCTTGCAGTGATTTTTCAAGCAGGCAGATAAGGGGGACAGTCATGCTGACTAGTGCATCATCTGCACTCGCCATCCGCGTGGAATAATCAAAGGGACGCAAAACCTGGCAGACATCCTTCATAGTGGCCCACTCTGTGGTTGTGAAGTCTGTACGGCGCTGACTGCGACTTTTTTGCGCCTGATACAGCTGGTACTCCATTACAGCTTGCTGCTGCTCACACAACCGCTCCAACATATGTAACGTGGAATTCCACCTGGTAGGTAGGTCACATATGATGCGATGTTCCGGCAGGCGGTGTCGGCGCTGCAGAGCCGCAATGCGCGCTTTTGCCGTGCTGGAACGCCGCAAGTGAGCACACTCTAGGCGGACCTTGTGCAGCAGTGCATCAAGATCCGGATAGTCCCTCAAAAAACTCTGCACGACCAAATTGAGCACATGTGCCAGACATGAGATGTGAGTGAGGTTGCCGAGGCCCAGGGCTGCCACCAGATTTCGGCCATTATCACACACTACCATGCCTGGCTGGAGATTCGCTGGCTCAAACCACACATCGCTCTCCTGCTTGATGGCATTCCAGAGCTCCTGCGCTGTGTGGCTACGATTCCCAAAAAAAATTAATTTCAAGACGGCCTGTTGACGTTTGGCCACGGCTGTGCTCATGTCGGTCGTAACAGGTACACGTTCATCACGGGTCCATGTGGAGGTGGACTGTGACGGCTCCTGCAGCGATGATTCTGAGGAACTGGTGTAAGAGGAGGAGTCAATGCGTACAGAATGGATTCCTGCAATCCTTGGAGTGGGCAGGACACGTCCTGCGCCACTCGCACGGTCTGTACCCGGCTCAACGACATTAACCCAATGGGCAGTGAGGGAAAGGTATCGCCCCTGTCCATGTTGACTGGTCCACGCATCGGTGGTGAGGTGGACCTTGCTACTGACGGCGTTCAGTAGCGCGTGTTTTATGTGTCCCTCCACATGCTTGTGCAGGGCAGGGACGGCTTGCCTGCTGAAGTAAAAGCGGCTGGGCACATTGTACTGTGGGACTGCCAATGACATCAAGTCACGGAAGCTGTCAGTCTCCACCAGCCTGAATGACAGCATTTCCAGTGACAGAAGTTTGGCAATGCCTGCAGTCAGAGCCTGTGCTCGTGGGTGGTTTGACGAGAAAGGCCGCCTTTTCTCCCATGCCTGTACTACCGATGGCTGTAGACTGGGCTGGGAGTGTGTGGTTGACTGGGAAAGTGGTGCTGCGGGTGGAATGACAGCGGGTCTCTGGACAACAGGGCCAGAGGTTCTTCCACGGCGATCCTGGGAGGAAGCCGAACCAGCTGCGTGTGAGCTAGAGGAAGAGGCAACACGAGCTGAAGAGGTGGTAGCTGCCGCTGTTGGTTGGCCTAGCTCTTCAGTGTGTTTGTCTAACTCCGCCGGGTGCCTGTTGCGCACATGTTTCCACATGTTGGAGGTATTGAGGTTGGCGACTTTTTGACCTCTTTTGATTTTTTGATGACACACCTTGCATCTGACATAGCAAATGTCATCTGCAACTGTGTCAAAAAAGGACCAGGCACTGCAAGTCTTGGGAGCCCCCCTTTTGACTTTTGGAAGAGACATGCTCCTTACGGGTGCCAAAGCGGAGGCTGCAGGATCCGCAGTCTTCCCCCTCCCTCTCCCTCTTTGGGCCGTACGGGGAATCTCTTCCTCAGAGCTGCTCCCACCACCTTCCTGTCCCTGACGCCAAGATGGGTCAAGGACCTCATCATCTACACTACCCTCTGCCCCCAACTGCTCCTCCTGGGTAGTCTCAGCAGCAGAGCACGCACCAGTAAGTGGCACCTGAGTGTCATCATCAGCTGATGCGGCCTGCAAGGTGGTGACCGGAGCCACTGGCCCACCCGCCTCTTCAGAGGAAGACAGAAAAAGCTGTTGGGCATCACTGCACCCTGCCTCTTCTTCCATTTCTCCAATGCTGCTTGGCTGGCCCCCTGTTTCCAAGCCAAGAGATGATTCAGAGAACAGAAGTAGAGACTGCTCCTGTCCTGGGATCTCTGTCTGCCTGGGCAATTTTGCAGGTGGTGAAGAGACAGATGGCTAGTGTTGAGCGATACCGTCCGATACTTGAAAGTATCGGTATCGGAAAGTATCGGCCGATACCGGCAAAATATCGGATCCAATCCGATACCGATACCCGATACCAATACAAGTCAATGGGACTCAGGTATCGGACGGTATTCCTGATGGTTCCCAGGGTCTGAAGGAGAGGAAACTCTCCTTCAGGCCCTGGGAACCATATAAATGTGTAAAATAAAGAATTAAAATAAAAAATATCGCTATACTCACCTGTCCGACGCAGCCGGGACCTCGGCGATTGTAAGCGGCAGCGTTGTTTCTTTAAAATTCGCGCTTTTACTTGCTTACGTGAATTCCCGGCTTCTGATTGGTCAGGGCGGCCATGTTGCCGGGACTCGGACCAATCACAGCAAGCCGTGACGAAATTACGTCACGGCTTGCTGTGATTGGTCCGCGTCCCGGCAATATGGCGCCGTGACCAATCACAAGCCGTGACGTCACGGGAGGCTGGACACGCGCGCTTTTCAAAATAAGCGCGTGTCCAGCCTCCCGTGACGTCACGGCTTGTGATTGGTTAATGGCGGCCATGTTCCTGGGACGCGGACCAATCACAGCAAGCCGTGACGTAATTTCGTCACGGCTTGCTGTGATTGGTCCGCATCCCGGCAATATGGCGCCGTGACCAATCACAAGCCGTGACGTCACGGGAGGCTGGACACGCGCGCTTTTCAAAATAAGCGCGTGTCCAGCCTCCCGTGACGTCACGGCTTGTGATTGGTTAATGGCGGCCATGTTGCCGGGACGCGGACCAATCACAGCAAGCCGTGACGTAATTTCGTCACGGCTTGCTGTGATTGGTCCGCATCCCGGCAATATGGCGCCGTGACCAATCACAAGCCGTGACGTCACGGGAGGCTGGACACGCGCGCTTTTCAAAATAAGCGCGTGTCCAGCCTCCCGTGACGTCACGGCTTGTGATTGGTTAATGGCGGCCATGTTGCCGGGACGCGGACCAATCACAGCAAGCCGTGACGTAATTTCGTCACGGCTTGCTGTGATTGGTCCGCGTCCCGGCAACATGGCCGCCCTGACCAATCAGAAGCCGGGAATTCACGTAAGCAAGTAAAAGCGCGAATTTTAAACAAACAACGCTGCCGGTTCCTTCGCTGAGGTCCCGGCTGCGTCGGAGAGGTGAGTATAGCGATTTTTTTTATTTTAATTCTTTCTTTTACACCTTTTTACATTAATGTTGTTTCGATACCGATATCCGATATTACAAAAATATCGGATCTCGGTATCGGAAATTCCGATACAGCAAGTATCGGCCGATACCCGATACTTGCAGCATCGGAATGCTCAACACTACAGATGGCTGCTCTCCAGTGCTCTGTGTCTGAGAGGATGTGGCACTAATGGAAGTTGATGCATTAGCTGCCATCCATCCCACAACGGCTTCAATTTGGTCTTCACGCAGCAGCGGTGTACGGCGCTCGGCGACAAAGCTGCGCATGAACGACTGTTCCCTTGTGAAAGTGGGTGCTGATGACTCACCGGTGCCCGCAGCAGGCACAGAATCCCCACGTCCCCTCCCTGCTCCGCGCCCACGCCCACGCCCACGTGCCTTACTCACTGCCTTCTTCATCTTGGTTGACTGATAAAGATAAGCAGAAAAGTACTAACGGCTTTGTGTGCTTATTCCTGAGCAACTCCTCCTAACAGGTATAAGACACACTAATTTTCTTAAGTGTGGACTAGACTTGAATATGAGCTAATGTGGCCTACACAAATGTAAAGTGGTGTGTAACTGGTGTGTTTGGTGAACTTTATTATTTATTTATTTTTTGGGGGCTGAACTGACAACGGATAGAGCTGCAATCACACGGAGACCGTGCAGACAGCCGTAAACGGCGCTGCAAGGCCCAAAAACCCTCCTCTACTTTATCCTATGTAGTGTTTTTCCACAAATTAGCTGGAGACGGGTGGAAAGACACTAATAGGATTTTTTAAAATAAATTAGCAGCAGACTACACTACTTTGAAAAAAAAGAAAATTGATTTGGCGGTATGACGCAGTGAAAAACCCTGAGCTGCAGACAACCAGGCTACGGCTGCTCACAGACTACAGGGCGAGCTGCAGTCACACGGAGACCGTGCAGACAGCCGTAAACGGCGCTGCAAGGCCCAAAAACCCTCCTCTACTTTATCCTATGTAGTGTTTTTCCACAAATTAGCTGGAGACGGGTGGAAAGACACTAATAGGATTTTTTAAAATAAATTAGCAGCAGACTACACTACTTTGAAAAAAAAGAAAATTGATTTGGCGGTATGACGCAGTGAAAAACCCTGAGCTGGAGACAACCAGGCTATAGCTGCTCACAGATTACAGGGCGAGCTGCAGTCACACGGAGACCGTGCAGACAGCCGTAAACGGCGCTGCAAGGCCCAAAAACCCTCCTCTACTTTATCCTATGTAGTGTTTTTCCACAAATTAGCTGGAGACGGGTGGAAAGACACTAATAGGAATTTTTGGAAAAAATGTGCAGCAGCCTGCACTACTTCAAAAAAAAAAAAAAAAGAACAGTATGAGGCAATGAACCACCCTCCCTGAACTGAATGCAACCAGCTATGGATGGCCTATGTGGCTGCACTCAGACTAGAGAGTGGGCTGCACTCACACACACACACACACAGACCTTGCAGATCGCTGTGAAAACAGCGCTACAAGGCAAAAGGAAGGTGAATAGTAGGTGAACACAGCGGTTGCTAAATTAGCCTTTGGAAAGCACAAAGAAGCAAATCGCTATCTCTAAACTGTCCCTCAGTCAGCAAACAGCGTCCTGTCACTAACTGAATTCACAGCAGAGTGATCGCAAAATGGCGCCAGCGACTTTTAAACTGCATCATGACATCATTTCAGCAGCCAATCACAGCCTTGCCAGTAGTTTCATGCCCTCCATGCTAAACAGGATGTGCCCACACTTGGAATCTTTCTCATTGGCTGAATTTCTGAATTTTGAATCATTGAACTTCCGATTCCGGTATCCGATACGCGCCAAGTATCGGAATCCCGGTATCGGAATTCCGATACCGCTAGTATCGGCCGATACCCGATACTTGCGGTATCGGAATGCTCAACACTAATTACAATACATTCAGCAGAAAACAGTGCTCAACAATAATACATGTTGTAACAACTCATAAAAGTCTTCAGGGAGGATGTCATATATATTCTCACTTCTTCCTCCTTTACAATTGCTGTCTTTCGGAATGATATCATAAACAAGCAGTTCACCCGTTGAACATAGATGTAAAGCACATGTTTAATATTTGGCCTTCTCTTTGCCCTTTATAATTATATTACTAAGGCAGTTTTTACGGGGGGTTGATACTATATTATTGTATGTTATTTGTTATAGGTTTTTAGTCTGCATGAAATTTGACTATACCAATGTCATCATTACACTATAAGTTTTCATCCCCTCATTACTTTCTATTTGTAGTTCCTTTTATGTTTCTTTATGATAAGTGCTGATATTAGAAAACTGGCAATATGATGCAGAAATGCATAGCCACCATACCTTTTAATGCAATAAATCAAAAGAAAGCTTAAGAATAACTTATAATGCAATAAAAGAAAGTTTCATTATCCTGGAAACATTTGTGGATTTCTCTGAAGCGACTGTGGTTTTCTGTTCCTTTTTTTTTCACTGTTCTATGGTTCAAATTAAACACCACAAAAAAACTGTCCTTGCAACAGTATAATAAATATGTACGATTTGTATGTTTTACGGTGAACACTAAATGAACACTAGGTGGCAATCTAGTATTTCAGAAGAAATGTGGAATTTCAGAAGAAACCTTGTAACCCCATGTCATGTCTTTATAGCCTATTCCAAACATGGCTCAGTCCTCTGGAAACTTTTCAGTGAAATTCTACCAGGGAGGGGCTTTCAAAATAAAAGAAACTTTTACAGGACTTTTCTATTGTGTGTTAGAGAAAACTTGACATCTGGATATAATTGATTGGGCTAAGTTCCCTTCCTGAATGGATACTACATGAGAGTATTTTTTTATATAACCAAACAAGACAAATCCATCTAACTGAAATCCTATAACAATTTCATAGAGAAATTCAGCTCACTGATGTTCTAACAGCTGCTTCTTTCAGGCATGTAAATGAACGGCTTTTAGACGACTATGCAGGATCCTTTTCCAAACTGACTTTGATACTAAAGTGGTGGAGCCGCTCCCCAACACTATGTAGCTGATTACTTTACTCAATATGAATAAAAGTGACTCTTCTTCTACAGGGAATATAGCAACATCCAATGGAGGAATACGCGTTTATTCAGTACTTTGATTCATTGAGCGCTAAATAACATTTCCATCCCACATATTTCAATCACTTTGCTGTAGAATCTAAGTGCCATATTTGAGACATAAACAGTTAATAATTTTTTTAAGCCTCATATGGTTCTATGAAAGAGAAGTTTGATTAAATTACAATTGGTTTCGGCTCGAGAGCAGTTTGCTGATTCTGATGCAGACTGTCCTTGTCAGGAGTCAGCAAGGTAGAGATTAACACACATGCTGAATACTGTGCTAATAGCTAAATTCAGATAATGTTCGGCAATCCACTAGGGAAAAGAGTAGAGATTGTATTGAAAATCAGACAGGGCTGTAACAATGGTCTCTTGGTTTTTAAGGAGCTGTGCATTGCTGTTCAGTGATACAGCGATTAATAAAGTCCAGTGATACAAAGCCTTTAGGGTTCATGCTTACTGCTGTATTACCTCATAGGGTATGTGTCCACGTTCAGGATTGCATCAGGATTTGGTCAGGATTTTTCATCAGTAGTGTTGAGCATTCCGATACCGCAAGTATCGGGTATCGGCCGATACTAGCGGTATCGGAATTCCGATACCGGGATTCCGATACTTGGCGCGTATCGGATACCGGAATCGGAAGTTCCATGATTCAAAATTCAGAAATTCAGCCAATGAGAAAGATTCCAAGTGTGGGCACATCCTGTTTAGCATGGAGGGCATGAAAGTACTGGCAAGGCTGTGATTGGCTGCTGAAATGATGTCATGATGCAGTTTAAAAGTCGCTGGCGCCATTTTGCGATCACTCTGCTGTGAATTCAGTTAGTGACAGGACGCTGTTTGCTGACTGAGGGACAGTTTAGAGATAGCGATTTGCTTCTTTGTGCTTTCCAAAGGCTAATTTAGCAACCGCTGTGTTCACCTACTATTCACCTTGCTTTTGCCTTGTAGCGCTGTTTTCACAGCGATCTGCAAGGTCTCTCTGTGTGTGTGTGTGTGAGTGCAGCCCACTCTCTAGTCTGAGTGCAGCCACATAGGCCATCCATAGCTGGTTGTATTCAGTTCAGGGAGGGTGGTTCATTGCCTCATACTGTCCTTTTTTTTTTTTTTTTTTGAAGTAGTGCAGGCTGCTGCACATTTTTTCAAATAATTCCTATTAGTGTCTTTCCACCCGTCTCCATCTAATTTGTGGAAAAACACTACATAGGATAAAGTAGAGGAGGGTTTTTGGGCCTTGCAGCGCCGTTTACGGCTGTCTGCACGGTCTCCGTGTGACTGCAGCTCGCCCTGTAGTCTGTGAGCAGCCGTAGCTTGGTTGTCTCCAGCTCAGGGTTGTTCACTGCGTCATACCGCCAAATCAATTTTAATTTTTTTTCAAGTACTGTAGTCTGCTGTTAATTAATTTAAAAAAATCCTATTAGTGTCTTTCCACCCGTCTCCAGCTAATTTGTGGAAAAACACTACATAGGATAAAGTAGAGGAGGGTTTTTGGGCCTTGCAGCGCCGTTTACGGCTGTCTGCACGGTCTCCGTGTGACTGCAGCTCGCCCTGTAGTCTGTGAGCAGCTATAGCCTGGTTGTCTCCAGCTCAGGGTTGTTCACTGCGTCATACCGCCAAATCAATTTTAATTTTTTTTCAAGTACTGTAGTCTGCTGCTAATTAATTTAAAAAAATCCTATTAGTGTCTTTCCACCCGTCTCCAGCTAATTTGTGGAAAAACACTACATAGGATAAAGTAGAGGAGGGTTTTTGGGCCTTGCAGCGCCGTTTACGGCTGTCTGCACGGTCTCCGTGTGACTGCAGCTCGCCCTGTAGTCTGTGAGCAGCCGTAGCTTGGTTGTCTCCAGCTCAGGGTTGTTAACTGCGTCATACCGCCAAATCAATTTTAATTTTTTTTCAAGTACTGTAGTCTGCTGCTAATTAATTTAAAAAAATCCTATTAGTGTCTTTCCACCCGTCTCCAGCTAATTTGTGGAAAAACACTACATAGGATAAAGTAGAGGAGGGTTTTTGGGCCTTACAGCGCCGTTAACGTCTGTCTGCACGGTCTCCGTGTGACTGCAGCTCTATCCGTTGTCAGTTCAGCCCCCAAAAAAGAAATAAATAATAAAGTTCACCAAACACACCAGTTACACCACTTTACATTTGTGTAGGCCACATTAACTCATATTAAAGTCTAGTCCACACTTTAGCTAATTAGTGTTTCTTATACCTGTTAGGAGGAGTTTTTCAGGAATAAGCACACAAAGCCGTTAGTACTTTTCTGCTTTTCTTTATCAGTCAACCACGATGAAGAAGGCAGTGAGTAAGGCACGTGGGCGTGGGCGCGGAGCAGGGAGGGGACGTGGGGATTCTGTGCCCGCTGCGGGCACCGGTGACTCATCAGCACCCACTTTCACGAGGGAACAGTCGTTCATGCGCAGCTTTGTCGCCGAGCGCCGTACACCGCTGCTGCGTGAAGACCAAATTGAAGCCGTTGTGGGATGGATGGCAGCTAATGCATCAACTTCCATTAGTGCCACATCCTCTCAGACACAGAGCACTGGAGAGCAGCCATCTGTCTCTTCACCACCTGCCAAATTGCCCAGGCAGACAGAGAGCCCAGGACAGGAGCCGTCTCTACTTCTGTTCTCTGAATCTCTTGGCTTGGAAACAGGGGGCCAGCCAAGCAGCATTGGAGAAATGGAAGAAGAGGCAGGGTGCAGTGATGCCCAACAGCTTTTTCTCTCTGAGTCTGAAGAGGCGGGTGGGCCAGTGGCTCCGTTCACCACATCGCAGGCCGCATCAGCTGATGATGACACTCAGGTGCCACTTACTGGTGCGTGCTCTGCTGCTGAGACTACCCGGGAGGAGCAGTTGGGGGCAGAGGGTAGTGTGGATGACGAGGTCCTTGACCCATCTTGGCGTCAGGGACAGGAAGGTGGTGGGAGCAGCTCTGAGGAAGAGATTCCCCGTACGGTCCAAAGAGGGAGAGGGAGGGGGAAGACTGCGGATCCTGCAGCCTCCGCTTTGGCACCCGTAAGGAGCATGTCTCTTCCAAAAGTCAAAAGGGGGGCTCCCAAGACTTGCAGTGCCTGGTCCTTTTTTGACACAGTTGCAGATGACATTTGCTATGTCAGATGCAAGGTGTGTCATCAAAAAATCAAAAGAGGTCAAAAAGTCGCCAACCTCAATACCTCCAACATGTGGAAACATGTGCGCAACAGGCACCCGGCGGAGTTAGACAAACACACTGAAGAGCTAGGCCAACCAACAGCGGCAGCTACCACCTCTTCAGCTCGTGTTGCCTCTTCCTCTAGCTCACACGCAGCTGGTTCGGCTTCCTCCCAGGATCGCCGTGGAAGAACCTCTGGCCCTGTTGTCCAGAGACCCGCTGTAATTCCACCCGCAGCACCACTTTCCCAGTCAACCACACACTCCCAGCCCAGTCTACAGCCATCGGTAGTACAGGCATGGGAGAAAAGGCGGCCTTTCTCGTCAAACCACCCACGAGCACAGGCTCTGACTGCAGGCATTGCCAAACTTCTGTCACTGGAAATGCTGTCATTCAGGCTGGTGGAGACTGACAGCTTCCGTGACTTGATGTCATTGGCAGTCCCACAGTACAGTGTGCCCAGCCGCTTTTACTTCAGCAGGCAAGCCGTCCCTGCCCTGCACAAGCATGTGGAGGGACACATAAAACACGCGCTACTGAACGCCGTCAGTAGCAAGGTCCACCTCACCACCGATGCGTGGACCAGTCAACATGGACAGGGGCGATACCTTTCCCTCACTGCCCATTGGGTTAATGTAGTTGAGCCGGGTACAGACCGTGCGAGTGGCGCAGGACGTGTCCTGCCCACTCCAAGGATTGCAGGAATCCATTCTGTACGCATTGACTCCTCCTCTTACACCAGTTCCTCAGAATCATCGCTGCAGGAGCCGTCACAGTCCACCTCCACATGGACCCGTGATGAACGTGTACCTGTTACGACCGACATGAGCACAGCCGTGGCCAAACGTCAACAGGCCGTCTTGAAATTAATTTTTTTGGGGAATCGTAGCCACACAGCGCAGGAGCTCTGGAATGCCATCAAGCAGGAGAGCGATGTGTGGTTTGAGCCAGCGAATCTCCAGCCAGGCATGGTAGTGTGTGATAATGGCCGAAATCTGGTGGCAGCCCTGGGCCTCGGCAACCTCACTCACATCCCATGTCTGGCACATGTGCTCAATTTGGTCGTGCAGAGTTTTTTGAGGGACTATCCGGATCTTGATGCACTGCTGCACAAGGTCCGCCTAGAGTGTGCTCACTTGCGGCGTTCCAGCACGGCAAAAGCGCGCATTGCGGCTCTGCAGCGCCGACACCGCCTGCCGGAACATCGCATCATATGTGACCTACCTACCAGGTGGAATTCCACGTTACATATGTTGGAGCGGTTGTGTGAGCAGCAGCAAGCTGTAATGGAGTACCAGCTGTATCAGGCGCACAAAAGTCGCAGTCAGCGCCGTACAGACTTCACAACCACAGAGTGGGCCACTATGAAGGATGTCTGCCAGGTTTTGCGTCCCTTCGATTATTCCACGCGGATGGCGAGTGCAGATGATGCACTAGTCAGCATGACTGTCCCCCTTATCTGCCTGCTTGAAAAATCACTGCAAGCGCTAAGGGATGATGTTGTGGAAGAGGTGGAGGATGAGGATTCACCACTTCCATCATCTTCTGGACAGTCAGCGCCACGTGGTTCCTCACAAACGCGTAGGCAGGGGACAGTTTGTGAGGAGGATGAGGAGGAGTCAATGGAGGAGGAAGACATCCGTCCAGAGGAGGGAGTTACACAATTGTCCAGTACTCAGTGTGTACAGCGAGGGTGGGGTGATGACGAGCGGGCAGAGATCACGCCTCCAGCTGGGGACAGCGTTTCTTGGGCAGTTGGCAGTCTGCAGCACATGGTGGATTACATGCTGCAGTGCCTGAGAAACGACCGCCGCATCGACCACATTCTCAACATGTCTGATTACTGGGTGTTCACCCTCCTCGATCCTCGCTACCGGGACAACGTAGAAAGCCTCATCACACCGTTGAACCGGGAGCGAAAAATGCGGGAGTACCAAGACACACTGGTCAGTTCCATCATCTTCTCCATTCCAACTGAGAGAAGTGCTGCTAGTGCATTCCAAAGCAGCTCAGTGCGTCCAGGCAGTGGTGGAGGCTCTGCACAAAGAGGGAGCAGAAGCAGTGCCTCTGCCCAAGGCAAGACCAGTATGGCCCAACTGTGGCACAGTTTTGTGTGCCCCCCACAAAAGTCTACACCATCACAGACGGCTCCAGTCAGCAGGAGGCAACGGTTCCGTCAGATGGTGACAGACTACATGTCTTGCCCTCTTGCTGTACTCCCAGACGGCTCTTCCCCTTTCAAGTTTTGGGTCTCAAAGCTGGATACATGGCCAGAGCTAAGCCAGTATGCATTGGAGGTGCTGTCTTGCCCTGCGGCCAGTGTATTATCGGAACGTGTCTTTAGTGCTGCAGGTGGTGTACTAACTGACCGTCGCATGCGACTATCCTCCGATAACGTTGACCGGCTTACTTTCCTGAAAATGAACAAGGCCTGGATCTCGCAGGAATTTGCCACTCCTCCTCCTGATTAAATAATTAGGTCACTGTATACGTTATCCAGGTCTCCTGTTGTGTTCATCTTTCAACCACCTGAACTTACATTCCTGGGCTCCAACAACGCCAGTTGAGGCTCAGAAGTGCCATCTGCACAGTCAAAACATACGACCCAGTGTTATTGGGTTTCAGTAACGTCAGCTGATCCCCAGCTGTGTAGCCGGCAATGTGTCCTGCGACCGCCACGCTGACACAACTGAAATGTAAGGGAACCTGTCCCCCCCCCCCCCCAAGGCGTTTGTTACTGAAAGAGCCACCTTGTGCAGCAGTAATGCTGCACAAGGAAAAGGTAGCTATTTTCATTATGCTCCTTGCACACGCAGAACTTAACACTTATAAAATGTGTCCACTGATACCGTAAAACCGTCCCGGAGGTGGGACTTTCCTTCGTAATATGACGCAGCACAGCTGTCATTCCTACCCCCTCGGCGCCGTGCCCCGGCTCCTCATCGTTGTTTGATTCCGTCCCGGAGCCTGCGCTGTTATGTTATCCCTTGGCCAGGCACACTTAGCGCTGCCCATCTTCTGACATCATTTGGTGTCAGGCTGGCTGCGCCTGTGCGGCCGCGCTGTCCGAGAGCCCGCCTCGCAGTGTGGTCTAATGTAATCCCACCGCGGGCCTGGGATCAGTGGCCATGCGCAGTGCATATCCTCGCCTCTCGCTCCACTCCCTACGGCTTCTTCAGACTGTGCGGTGCCAGCTGATCCGTAATAGCATGCCACGGCCGTGGCAGCGCACAGTCTGAAAAAGCCGTAGGGAGGGGAGCGAGAGGCGAGGATATGCACTGCGCATGGCCACTGATCCCAGGCCCGCGGTGGGATTACATTAGACCACACTGCGAGGCGGGCTCTCGGACAGCGCGGCCGCACAAGCGCAGCCAGCCTGACACCAAATGATGTCAGAAGATGGGCAGCGCTAAGTGTGCCTGGCCAAGGGATAACCTAACAGCGCAGGCTCCGGGACGGAATCAAACAACGATGAGGAGCCGGGGCACGGCGCCGAGGGGGTAGGAATGACAGCTGTGCTGCGTCATATTACGAAGGAAAGTCCCACCTCCGGGACAGTTTCACGGTTTCAGGGGACACATTTTATAAGTGTTTAGTTCTGTGCTTGCAAGGAGCATAATTAAAAGAGCCACCTTTTCCTTTTGCATCTTTTGAGCTGCACAAGCTGGCTCTTTCAGCTACAAATGCCTTGGGGGGGGGGGTTAAAGGTTCCCTTTCTCCAATCAGGCTTCGGCCTACATTGTGTTCCTCTGCTTCTACTGCTGTCCCTGGGCTCCAACACCGCTAGTTGTTGCCTGGTAGTGCTGTACGCACAGTCAACAGTCGCTCCTCTGTTATTGGGGTTCAGTAACGTCAGCTGTTCCCCTGCTGTGTGTGTGGCAATCCCTCCAACCTCCTCCAACCTCATCCAAACTCCTCCTCCTCCACCTGTCCCTGGGCTCCAACACCGCTAGTTGCCGTCCAGAAGTGCTGTACGCACAGTCAACAGTCGCTCCTCTGTTATTGGGGTTCAGTAACGTCAGCTGTTCCCCTGCTGTGTGTGTGGCAATCCCTCCTACCTCCTCCAACCTCCTCCTACCTCCTCCTCCTCCACCTGTCCCTGGGCTCCAACACCGCCAGTTGCCGTCCAGAAGTGCTGTACGCACAGTCAACAGTCCCTCCTCTGTTATTGGGGTTCAGTAACGTCAGCTGTTCCCCTGCTGTGTGTGTGGCAATCCCTCCTACCTCCTCCAACCTCCTCCAACCTCCTCCTCCTCCACCTGTCCCTGGGCTCCAACACCGCTAGTTGCCGTCCAGAAGTGCTGTACGCACAGTCAACAGTCGCTCCTCTGTTATTGGGGTTCAGTAACGTCAGCTGTTCCCCTGCTGTGTGTGTGGCAATCCCTCCTACCTCCTCCAACCTCCTCCTACCTCCTCCTCCTCCACCTGTCCCTGGGCTCCAACACCGCCAGTTGCCGTCCAGAAGTGCTGTACGCACAGTCAACAGTCCCTCCTCTGTTATTGGGGTTCAGTAACGTCAGCTGTTCCCCTGCTGTGTGTGTGGCAATCCCTCCTACCTCCTCCTACCTCCTCCTCCTCCACCTGTCCCTGGGCTCCAACACCGCCAGTTGCCGTCCAGAAGTGCTGTACGCACAGTCAACAGTCCCTCCTCTGTTATTGGGGTTCAGTAACGTCAGCTGTTCCCCTGCTGTGTGTGTGGCAATCCCTCCTACCTCCTCCTACCTCCTCCTCCTCCACCTGTCCCTGGGCTCCAACACCGCCAGTTGCCGTCCAGAAGTGCTGTACGCACAGTCAACAGTCCCTCCTCTGTTATTGGGGTTCAGTAACGTCAGCTGTTCCCCTGCTGTGTGTGTGGCAATCCCTCCTACCTCCTCCAACCTCCTCCAACCTCCTCCTCCTCCACCTGTCCCTGGGCTCCAACACCGCTAGTTGCCGTCCAGAAGTGCTGTACGCACAGTCAACAGTCGCTCCTCTGTTATTGGGGTTCAGTAACGTCAGCTGTTCCCCTGCTGTGTGTGTGGCAATCCCTCCTACCTCCTCCAACCTCCTCCTACCTCCTCCTCCTCCACCTGTCCCTGGGCTCCAACACCGCCAGTTGCCGTCCAGAAGTGCTGTACGCACAGTCAACAGTCCCTCCTCTGTTATTGGGGTTCAGTAACGTCAGCTGTTCCCCTGCTGTGTGTGTGGCAATCCCTCCTACCTCCTCCTACCTCCTCCACCTGTCCCTGGGCTCCAACACCGCCAGTTGCCGTCCAGAAGTGCTGTACGCACAGTCAACAGTCCCTCCTCTGTTATTGGGGTTCAGTAACGTCAGCTGTTCCCCTGCTGTGTGTGTGGCAATCCCTCCAACCTCCTCCAACCTCATCCAAACTCCTCCTCCTCCACCTGTCCCTGGGCTCCAACACCGCTAGTTGCCGTCCAGAAGTGCTGTACGCACAGTCAACAGTCGCTCCTCTGTTATTGGGGTTCAGTAACGTCAGCTGTTCCCCTGCTGTGTGTGTGGCAATCCCTCCTACCTCCTCCAACCTCCTCCTACCTCCTCCTCCTCCACCTGTCCCTGGGCTCCAACACCGCCAGTTGCCGTCCAGAAGTGCTGTACGCACAGTCAACAGTCCCTCCTCTGTTATTGGGGTTCAGTAACGTCAGCTGTTCCCCTGCTGTGTGTGTGGCAATCCCTCCTACCTCCTCCTACCTCCTCCACCTGTCCCTGGGCTCCAACACCGCCAGTTGCCGTCCAGAAGTGCTGTACGCACAGTCAACAGTCCCTCCTCTGTTATTGGGGTTCAGTAACGTCAGCTGTTCCCCTGCTGTGTGTGTGGCAATCCCTCCAACCTCCTCCAACCTCATCCAAACTCCTCCTCCTCCACCTGTCCCTGGGCTCCAACACCGCTAGTTGCCGTCCAGAAGTGCTGTACGCACAGTCAACAGTCGCTCCTCTGTTATTGGGGTTCAGTAACGTCAGCTGTTCCCCTGCTGTGTGTGTGGCAATCCCTCCTACCTCCTCCAACCTCCTCCTACCTCCTCCTCCTCCACCTGTCCCTGGGCTCCAACACCGCCAGTTGCCGTCCAGAAGTGCTGTACGCACAGTCAACAGTCCCTCCTCTGTTATTGGGGTTCAGTAACGTCAGCTGTTCCCCTGCTGTGTGTGTGGCAATCCCTCCTACCTCCTCCTACCTCCTCCTCCTCCACCTGTCCCTGGGCTCCAACACCGCCAGTTGCCGTCCAGAAGTGCTGTACGCACAGTCAACAGTCCCTCCTCTGTTATTGGGGTTCAGTAACGTCAGCTGTTCCCCTGCTGTGTGTGTGGCAATCCCTCCTACCTCCTCCTACCTCCTCCTCCTCCACCTGTCCCTGGGCTCCAACACCGCCAGTTGCCGTCCAGAAGTGCTGTACGCACAGTCAACAGTCCCTCCTCTGTTATTGGGGTTCAGTAACGTCAGCTGTTCCCCTGCTGTGTGTGTGGCAATCCCTCCTACCTCCTCCAACCTCCTCCAACCTCCTCCTCCTCCACCTGTCCCTGGGCTCCAACACCGCTAGTTGCCGTCCAGAAGTGCTGTACGCACAGTCAACAGTCGCTCCTCTGTTATTGGGGTTCAGTAACGTCAGCTGTTCCCCTGCTGTGTGTGTGGCAATCCCTCCTACCTCCTCCAACCTCCTCCTACCTCCTCCTCCTCCACCTGTCCCTGGGCTCCAACACCGCCAGTTGCCGTCCAGAAGTGCTGTACGCACAGTCAACAGTCCCTCCTCTGTTATTGGGGTTCAGTAACGTCAGCTGTTCCCCTGCTGTGTGTGTGGCAATCCCTCCTACCTCCTCCTACCTCCTCCACCTGTCCCTGGGCTCCAACACCGCCAGTTGCCGTCCAGAAGTGCTGTACGCACAGTCAACAGTCCCTCCTCTGTTATTGGGGTTCAGTAACGTCAGCTGTTCCCCTGCTGTGTGTGTGGCAATCCCTCCAACCTCCTCCAACCTCATCCAAACTCCTCCTCCTCCACCTGTCCCTGGGCTCCAACACCGCTAGTTGCCGTCCAGAAGTGCTGTACGCACAGTCAACAGTCGCTCCTCTGTTATTGGGGTTCAGTAACGTCAGCTGTTCCCCTGCTGTGTGTGTGGCAATCCCTCCTACCTCCTCCAACCTCCTCCTACCTCCTCCTCCTCCACCTGTCCCTGGGCTCCAACACCGCCAGTTGCCGTCCAGAAGTGCTGTACGCACAGTCAACAGTCCCTCCTCTGTTATTGGGGTTCAGTAACGTCAGCTGTTCCCCTGCTGTGTGTGTGGCAATCCCTCCTACCTCCTCCTACCTCCTCCTCCTCCACCTGTCCCTGGGCTCCAACACCGCCAGTTGCCGTCCAGAAGTGCTGTACGCACAGTCAACAGTCCCTCCTCTGTTATTGGGGTTCAGTAACGTCAGCTGTTCCCCTGCTGTGTGTGTGGCAATCCCTCCTACCTCCTCCTACCTCCTCCTCCTCCACCTGTCCCTGGGCTCCAACACCGCCAGTTGCCGTCCAGAAGTGCTGTACGCACAGTCAACAGTCCCTCCTCTGTTATTGGGGTTCAGTAACGTCAGCTGTTCCCCTGCTGTGTGTGTGGCAATCCCTCCTACCTCCTCCAACCTCCTCCAACCTCCTCCTCCTCCACCTGTCCCTGGGCTCCAACACCGCTAGTTGCCGTCCAGAAGTGCTGTACGCACAGTCAACAGTCGCTCCTCTGTTATTGGGGTTCAGTAACGTCAGCTGTTCCCCTGCTGTGTGTGTGGCAATCCCTCCTACCTCCTCCAACCTCCTCCTACCTCCTCCTCCTCCACCTGTCCCTGGGCTCCAACACCGCCAGTTGCCGTCCAGAAGTGCTGTACGCACAGTCAACAGTCCCTCCTCTGTTATTGGGGTTCAGTAACGTCAGCTGTTCCCCTGCTGTGTGTGTGGCAATCCCTCCTACCTCCTCCAACCTCCTCCAACCTCCTCCTCCTCCACCTGTCCCTGGGCTCCAACACCGCTAGTTGCCGTCCAGAAGTGCTGTACGCACAGAGCCAAACACCTCGCCAATGTGTTAGTGGGGTTCAGCACCGCCAGCTGTTCCCCTGCTGTGTATACGGCAACGTGTACTGCGACCGCCACGCAGACACAACAAGTTAAATGTAAGGGAACCTGACCCCCCCCCCCCCCAGGCGTTTGTTACTGAAGGAGCCACCTTGTGCAGCAGTAATAATGCAAAGGGAAAAAGTGCCTCTTTTCGTGATGCTCCTTGCACATGCTGAACCTAACACTTATGAAATGTGTCCCCACACAGCGTTAAACCGTCCGGTAGGTGGAACTTTCCTTTGTCGTGTGACGCAGCACAGCCATCATTTTTACCCCCTTGGCGCCGTGCGCCCACTCCTCAGCGTTGTTTGAATCTGTCCCGGAGCCTGCGCTGTTAGGTTAGCCCTTGGCCATGCACACATGTTGCGCTGCCCGTCTTCTGACCTCATTTGGTGTCAGGCTGGCTGCGCCTGTGCGGGTGCGCTGGTCGAGATCCCGCCTCGCAGTGTCGTCTAATGTAATCCCACCGCGGGCCTGTGATCCGTGCCCGTGCGCAGTGCATATCCTCTCCTCTCACTCCCCTCCCTACGGCTTCTTCAGACTGTGCGATGTCAGCTGGTCCCTAATAGCATGCCACGGCCGTGACAACGCACAGTCTGAAAAAGCCGTAGGGAGGGGAGTGAGAGGACAGGATATGCACTGCGCACGGGCACGGATCACAGGCCCGCGGTGGGATTACATTAGACGACACTGCGAGGCGGGATCTCGGCCAGCGCACCCGCACAGGCGCAGCCAGCCTGACACCAAATGAGGTCAGAAGACGGGCAGCGCAACATGTGTGCATGGCCAAGGGCTAACCTAACAGCGCAGGCTCCGGGACAGATTCAAACAACGCTGAGGAGTGGGCGCACGGCGCCAAGGGGGTAAAAATGATGGCTGTGCTGCGTCACACGACAAAGGAAAGTTCCACCTACCGGACGGTTTAACGCTGTGAGGAGACACATTTCATAAATGTTTGGTTCCGCATGTACAAGGACCATAATTAAAAGAGCTAAGTTTACCTTTTCCAGCATTAGTGCTGTACACAATGGCTCTTTCAGCTACAAACGCCTGGGGGGGGGGGTGTTAAAGGTTTCCTTTCAACTTGCTCGAGTGCAGGCTTCGGCCTACACTCCGCTCCCCCTGCTCCTCCTGCTGACCCTGGGCTCTAACACCGCCAGTTTTTGCCCAGATGTGCTAGCTGCACAGAGAAAAACACCAGCCAATGTGTCAGTGGGGTTCAGCACCGCCAGCTGTTCCCCTGCTGTGTAGCCGGCAACGTGTCCTGCGACCGCCACGCAGACACAAGAACTGAAATTGAAGGGAACCTGTCCCCCCTCCCCCAGGTGTTTCTATGTTTTACAGCTACCTTGAACAGCAGTAATGCTGCATGTGTTCAAGGTGGCTCAGAAACTTATTCTCCTTGCCCATGTTGAAGTGAACACGTCTAAAATGTGTCCTCTGTGACCATTAAAACGTCCCTCAGGTGTGATTTGACTTTGTATTGACACACGCAACAAGCTCCTTGGTAGCGCTGCCCGTCTTCTGGCATCATTGTTTGGCTGGCTGCGCCTCTGCGGCCGCCCTGACCCACACAACGCCCCTCGGTGTCTTATTTATTGGGACTGCGAGGGTGTGATTGATGGGCAGGATCAGTGCATCAGTTCGCCTGTCCCTCCTCTCCTTCCGCCTTCTTCGGACTGTGCGGCTTCATGGCCGTGGCATGCGATAAGGGATCAGATGACGCCGCACAGTCTGAAGCGGGTGTAAGGACCCGAGTGTGAGAGGCCAACATATGTGCTGCGCCAGGCCCTGAATCCCAGCCCCGCAGTGTTTTAACAATGTTAAGACACTGCGGGGCTGGGATTCATGGGCATCGCGAACCGCACCGGCCGACATTACATGATGCCAGAAGATGGGCAGCGCTAACGGCGCTAGGCCAGGGGATAACACGACAGCGCAGACTCCTGTACAGCAAATAACAACGCTCAGGAGGCTGCACCCAGCACCAAGGTGGGATTCTTGACATCTGTGCTGCGTCTCATTACAAAGGGAACTCTCGCCTCCATTACACAGTTTGACTGTATAAAGGGCTAAATGTTATACGTGTTCCATTCAGCGTGTGCAAGGAGAAAAATTACAAGAGCAACCTTTGACTTGCGCAGCACTACTGCTGCATAAGCTGTGGCTCTTCTACTTTGTAACCCCTGAGGGGGGGTTAAAGGTGACTTTTGAAATCGGTTCAATTAGGCTTCGGCCTACACTCTGCTCCACCTGCAGAGCCCGGGCTCCAACAACGCTAGTTGCTGTCCGGAAGTGCTGGCTGCACAGAGCCAAACACCTCGCCAATGTGTCAGTGGGGTCCAGCACCGCCAGCTGTTCCCCTGCTGTGTAGCCGGCAACGTGTCCTGCAAAAGCCACGCAGACACAACACACCCAAAGCTGCCGCCTGTGCAGGCTTCGGCCTACACTCCCCTCCCCCTGCTCCTCCTCCTCCTGCTCCTCCTCCTGCTGTCCCTGGGCTCTAACACACCGCCAGTTTTTGCCCAGATGTGCTAGCTGCACAGAGAAAAACACCAGCCAATGTGTCAGTGGGGTCCAGCACCGCCAGCTGTTCCCCTGCTGTGCAGCCGGCAACGTGTCCTGCAAAAGCCACGCAGACACAAGAACTGAAATTGAAGGGAACCTGTCCCCCCTCCCCCAGGCGTTTTTACGTTATCCAGCCACCTTGTACAGCGGTAATGCTGCATGTGTGCAAGGTGGCTCATAAACGTATTCTCCTCGCACATGTGGAACTGAAAACACGTCTGAAATGTGTCCTCTGTGTGACCATTTAACCGTCCCGGGGGTGTGACTTTCCTTTGTAATGACACGCTGCAACCCCCTTGGTAGCGCTGCCCGTCTTCTGGCATCATTGTTTGGCTGGCTGCGCCTCTGCGGCCGCCCTGACCCACACAACGCCCCTCGGTGTCTTATTTATTGGGACTGCGAGGGTGTGATTGATGGGCAGGATCAGTGCATCAGTTCGCCTGTCCCTCCTCTCCTTCCGCCTTCTTCGGACTGTGCGGCTTCATGGCCGTGGCATGCGATAAGGGATCAGATGACGCCGCACAGTCTGAAGCGGGTGTAAGGACCCGCGTGTGAGAGGCGAACATATGTGCTGCGCCAGGCCCTGAATCCCAGCCCCGCAGTGTTTTAACAATGTTAAGACACTGCGGGGCTGGGATTCATGGTGATCGCGAACCGCAACGGCCGACATTAAATGATGTCAGAAGATGGGCAGCGCTAACGGCGCTAGGCCAGGGGATAACACGACAGCGCAGACTCCTGTACAGCAAATAACAACGCTCAGGAGGCTGCACCCAGCACCAAGGTGGGATTCTTGACATCTGTGCTGCGTCTCATTACAAAGGGAACTCTCGCCTCCATTACACAGTTTGACTGTATAAAGGGCTAAATGTTATACGTGTTCCATTCAGCGTGTGCAAGGAGAAAAATTACAAGAGCAACCTTTGACTTGCGCAGCACTACTGCTGCATAAGCTGTGGCTCTTCTACTTTGTAACCCCTGAGGGGGGGTTAAAGGTGACTTTTGAAATCGGTTCAATTAGGCTTCGGCCTACACTCTGCTCCACCTGCAGAGCCCGGGCTCCAACAACGCTAGTTGCTGTCCGGAAGTGCTGGCTGCACAGAGCCAAACACCTCGCCAATGTGTCAGTGGGGTCCAGCACCGCCAGCTGTTCCCCTGCTGTGTAGCCGGCAACGTGTCCTGCAAAAGCCACGCAGACACAACACACCCAAAGCTGCCGCCTGTGCAGGCTTCGGCCTACACTCCCCTCCCCCTGCTCCTCCTCCTCCTGCTCCTCCTCCTGCTGTCCCTGGGCTCTAACACACCGCCAGTTTTTGCCCAGATGTGCTAGCTGCACAGAGAAAAACACCAGCCAATGTGTCAGTGGGGTCCAGCACCGCCAGCTGTTCCCCTGCTGTGCAGCCGGCAACGTGTCCTGCAAAAGCCACGCAGACACAAGAACTGAAATTGAAGGGAACCTGTCCCCCCTCCCCCAGGCGTTTTTACGTTATCCAGCCACCTTGTACAGCGGTAATGCTGCATGTGTGCAAGGTGGCTCATAAACGTATTCTCCTCGCACATGTGGAACTGAAAACACGTCTGAAATGTGTCCTCTGTGTGACCATTTAACCGTCCCGGGGGTGTGACTTTCCTTTGTAATGACACGCTGCAACCCCCTTGGTAGCGCTGCCCGTCTTCTGGCATCATTGTTTGGCTGGCTGCGCCTCTGCGGCCGCCCTGACCCACACAACGCCCCTCGGTGTCTTATTTATTGGGACTGCGAGGGTGTGATTGATGGGCAGGATCAGTGCATCAGTTCGCCTGTCCCTCCTCTCCTTCCGCCTTCTTCGGACTGTGCGGCTTCATGGCCGTGGCATGCGATAAGGGATCAGATGACGCCGCACAGTCTGAAGCGGGTGTAAGGACCCGCGTGTGAGAGGCGAACATATGTGCTGCGCCAGGCCCTGAATCCCAGCCCCGCAGTGTTTTAACAATGTTAAGACACTGCGGGGCTGGGATTCATGGTCATCGCGAACCGCAACGGCCGACATTAAATGATGTCAGAAGATGGGCAGCGCTAACGGCGCTAGGCCAGGGGATAACACGACAGCGCAGACTCCTGTACAGCAAATAACAACGCTCAGGAGGCTGCACCCAGCACCAAGGTGGGATTCTTGACATCTGTGCTGCGTCTCATTACAAAGGGAACTCTCGCCTCCATTACACAGTTTGACTGTATAAAGGGCTAAATGTTATACGTGTTCCATTCAGCGTGTGCAAGGAGAAAAATTACAAGAGCAACCTTTGACTTGCGCAGCACTACTGCTGCATAAGCTGTGGCTCTTCTACTTTGTAACCCCTGAGGGGGGGTTAAAGGTGACTTTTGAAATCGGTTCAATTAGGCTTCGGCCTACACTCTGCTCCCCCTGCAGAGCCCGGGCTACAACACCGCTCGTTGCTGTCCGGAAGTGCTGGCTGCACAGAGCCAAACACCTCGCCAATGTGTCAGTGGGGTCCAGCACCGCCAGCTGTTCCCCTGCTGTGTAGCCGGCAACGTGTCCTGCGACCGCCACGCAGACACAACACACCCAAAGCTGCCGCCAGTGCAGGCTTCGGCCTACACTCCCCTCCCCCTGCTCCTGCTCCTCCTCCTTCTCCTGCTGTCCCTGGGCTCTAACACACCGCCAGTTGGGGCCCAGATGTGCTAGCTGCACAGAGAAAAACACCAGCCAATGTGTCAGTGGGGTTCAGCACCGCCAGCTGTTCCCCTGCTGTGCAGCCGGCATCGTGTCCTGCAAAAGCCACGCAGACACTTGCTCTTGTACCTTCTGCTCCCCATCCTGGTTCCAGTACCGTCAGCTGGTTCCGGGCAGAGCCTTTGGCTTAGGTGCCTCCCTTTGGTATCCGAGTTCCACCAACGTCAGGTGGTCCTTGGTAGTGCTTTCAGGCACGGGTACCTCCTGCTTAGTAACCGGGTTCCAGTAACGTCAGCTGGTCCTCGGTAGTTCCATTGGCTCTTGGACCTTCGGCTACCCATCCGGGTTCCAGCACCGTCAGCTGGTTCTCGGCAGTGTCTTTTGCTCTTGTACCTTCTGCTCCCCATCCTGGTTCCAGTACCGTCAGCTGGTTCCGGGCAGAGCCTTTGGCTTAGGTGCCTCCCTCTGGGTATCTGAGTTCCACCAACGTCAGGTGGTCCTTGGTAGTGCTTTCAGCACGGGTACCTCCTGCTTAGTAACCGGGTTCCAGTAACGTCAGCTGGTCCTCGGTCGTTCCATTGGCTCTTGGACCTTCGGGTAGCCATCTGAGCTCCAGTTCCATCAGCTGGTTCTCGGCATTCTCTCAGCCTTCTTGTACCTTCTGCTGCATTTCCAAGTTCAAGAGACTAAACACGATGACCCGGAAGACCACCCCTAAGATGACGACGACACCAGAGACGACAACCACCGTGATGACGACGACCCTGGAGACGATGACCCTGAAGACCACCCCGATGACGACGACCCCGGAGACGACCCCGATGACGACGACCCCGGAGACGACGACCCTGGAGACGACGACGACCTGGAAGACCGAGAAGCAGAAGAACAAGAGGCTGCAGAACAAAGAGCAGAAGGACATTAAGCATAACACAAAATATCAGAGCAAAAAATATTATGTAAATTATAAGCAGAAGAAGACTAAGCAGTGTATGGGGGTGAGTCCGTTCCTCCTCGTGGTGCCCCTGGATAAAGCCTGATGCTGCAGGCCAAACTGAACGCGGACAAATGTAACTGTTTTGTGACAGGCAGAACGGAAGGTGTAATCTTCAAACTTTTATAGATAACAACTACGGGAATGCCTGTCACAAATAAGAATATGATGAAGAAGTAGAATATGATGAAGATAATAGTAAAATAAAAAGAATATGAACAATGTAACCCAAAAAATAATAGGTAGAAGATGAAGAAGAAGATGAAGAAGGTGAAGAAGTTGATGTCAAAGAAGCTGATGATGAGGATAATGAAGAAGAAAGCGTGGGAGAAGTAAAAAAGAAGGTGAAGGGCGTGGAAGTAGTGAAACATCAATATCTGACATAAAAAAAAAAAATAACATAGTCAAATTCTTTCTAACGCCGAACGTCATAAAAAAAAAAAAAAAATCCTGCTATTCTATTAGATTGGGCTAAACCTCTGTGCCTTTAATGTCTCCGCCACGTCCCCCAATACATCCTACATTATTCTTAGTTGTTTTCCTTCATGTAGAATGAACCTACAAGTGTATAAAGGGTTTATTTTAATTCCGATATTTTCGTCCCATTGACTTGCATTGGGATCGGGTATCGGTATCGGATTGGATTCCGATACTGTGACGGTATCGGCCGATACTTTCCGATTCCGATACTTTCCGATATCGGAAAGTATCGCTCAACACTATTCATCAGTATTTGTAAGCCAAAACCAGGAGTGGGTGATAAATGCAAAAGTAGAGCATATGTTTCTATTATACTTTTCCTCTAATTGTTCCTCTCCTGGTTTTGGCTTACAAATACTGAAATTACATCTCATCTGCGATTTTTTTTCTCAGCTCGAATCGGACTGAGAAAAAAATTGCAACATGCTGCGATTTGCAGCATATCTTGGGGAGACTGGCCAATGCAAGTCAATGGATGCAAGAAAAAAACGCACAGCACTCGCACCATGCGAGTGCTGTCTGTTTTTTATGCACCGGTGTCCTTTGAAAAGCCGGTAATTCATGTGCGGTGTACAGTATAATCACACTGACAGGTAAGACTGGAATAGAAATATACACATAGAATACATATATATATATATATACATAGATATATATATGTGTATATATATATATATATATATATATATATATATATATACACACATGTCAGTAACGCACACACATATATATATATATATATATATATATATATATATATATATATATATATATATTTATTTTGCACTGAAAGAGAGATAGAAGAAAAACCGGTATTTCATCTGCCGGCTTCAATTAAATCACTGCAGGAGCCGACAGGATAGAAGCGATGGATTACATACAGTAAATACAAATAGAATAGGTAGATATATAGATGTCAGTGACAAATACAATTAGAACAGTGTATGTGCAAATTACTGGACATGTATTTAATTAATAAAATATTATTTGACGGAAAAAAAGGGCGTGGGCTCCCGCGCAATTTTTGCAACCAGCAGAGGGAAAGCAAATGACTGGGGGCAGATGTTTATAGCCTGGGAAGGGGGTAATACCCATGGAGCTTCCAAAGCTATTAATATCAGCTCACAGCTGAATACTTAGCCTTTACTGACTATTAAAAACCAGAAAAGGCTATACAGTTGCGGGCTGTTATTAATAGCCTAGGAAGGGTCCATTGATATTGGCCCCCTGGCTAAAAACATCAGCACTCAGCCAACCCAGAAAAGGCACATCTCTAAGATGCACCAATTCCGGCACTTAGCCTCTCTCTGGGGTCATAGTTGTGGGGGTTGATGTCACCTTTGTGACATCAAGCCTAGTGATGCACGTTCGGGTGGTCTCTGAGTATTTGTAACTGCTCGGAGATTTAGTTTTTGCTGACACAGCTGCATGATTTACAGCTGCTAGCCAGCCTGAGTACATGTGGGGGTTGCCTGGTTGCTAGGGAAACCCAGCATGTATTCAAGCTGTCTATCAGCTGTAAATTATGCAGCTGAGGCAGTGAAAACGAAATCTTCGAGCAGTTACAAATACTCAGAGATCACCTGAGTGTGCTCGGGAAAACCCGAGCAACGAGTATACTCGATCATCACTAATCAAGCCCCGAGGTTAGTAATGGAGAGGCATCAATAAGACGCCCCTATTACTAACCCCATAGTCAAATTGTTAAGAAAACATAGACACCCAGTAAAAAATTATTTAATTGAAATAAAAACACAGACTCCTTTGATATTCTTAATTAAACCATACTTACAACCACACCTAATTCCTGTGAAGCCCTGATCTCCTGTAATAAAAGTAAAATAACAAACCAACAATATACCCATACTTGTCCGTCGTTGTGTCCCAAGCAGTAATCCATATCTGGAGGATATACAGTTTTCAACCTTAACGGTGCCAAGATGTGACCATCCCGACTGAAAACCACTGGTGAATGTGGGACACAAAGATGGACAGGTATGGTATATTGTTGCTTTTTTATTTTACTTTTATTACAGGAGATCGAGGGCTTCGCTGGAATTAGGTGAGGTCATAAGTATGGTTTAATATTAAAGGAGTTTGTGTCTTTCTTTCAATTAAAGGACTTTTTTCTGGGTGTCTGTGTTTTCTTACAATGTTACTATGGGGTTAGTAATGGGGCATCTTATTGAGGCCTCTCCATTACTAACCTCGGGGCTTGATATCACCTGATGGCAACATTAACCCCCAACTATTACCCCACTTGCCATTGGGCAAGTGAGATAAGCAAGGCTAAGTCCCAGAATTGGCGAATCATAGAGATGCGTCTTTTCTGGGGTGGATGGGAGCTGATGTTTTTAGCCAGGGGGGAAGTATCCATGGCCCCTTCCTAGGCTATTAATATCAGCATGCAGCTGTGTGCATAGCCTTTGCTGGTTATTAATTATGGGAGGACCCCAAGTCATTTTTTGGGGGGTCTCCCATTTTAATAGCCAGTAAAGGCTAAGTATACAGCTGTGAGCTGACATTAATAGCCTGGGAAGCTCCATGGGTATTACCCCCTTCCCAGGCTATAAACATCTGCCCCCAGTTGTTGGCTTTACCTCTGCTGGTTACGAAGTTTGCACGGGAGCCCACACCATTTATTTGCTCCTGCAGTAATTTTACAGAACACGGCAGATGATTTACTGTCTTTTCTTCTATCTATCTCTCTATGCAATATAAATAGATACATATATGCACTGCTCAAAAAAATAAAGGGAACACTAAAATCCCACATCATAGATATCACTGAATGAAATATTCCAGTTGTAAACCTTTATTCATTACATAGTGGAATGTGTTGAGAACAATAAAACCTGAAAATGATCAACGTAAATCACAACTAATATCCCACGGAGCTCTGGAGTTGGAATGATTCTCTAAATCAAAGTAGAAAATGAAGTTACATGCTGATCCAACTTCAGTGGAAATGCCTCAAGACAAGGAAATGATGCTTAGTAGTGTGTGGCCTCCACGTGCCTGTATGACCTCCCTACAATGCCTGGGCATACTCCTGATGAGGCAGCGGATGGTCTCCTGAGGGATTTCCTCCAAGACCTGGACTAAAGCATCTACCAACTTCTGGACAGTCTGTGGTGCAACGTGACGTTGGTGGATGGTGCAAGACATGATGTCCCTCAATCGGATTCAGGTCTGAGGAACGGGCGGGCCAGTTCATAGCTTCAATGCCTTCATCTTGCAGGAACTGCTGACACACTCCAGCCACATGAGGTCTGGCATTGTCCTGCATTAGGAGGAACCCATGGCCAACTGCAACAGCATATGGTCTCAAAAGGAGTCTGAGGATCTCATCTCTGTACCTAATGGCAGTCAGGCTACCTCTGGCGAGCACATGGATGGTTGTGTTGTGCGGCTCTCCAAAGAAATGCCACACCACACCATTACTGACCCACTGCCAAACCGGTCATGCTGAAGGATGTTGCAGGCAGCAGATCGCTCTCCACGGTGTCTCCAGACTCTGTCACATCTGTCACATGTGCTCACTGTGAACCTGCTTTCATCTGTGAAGAGCACAGATCGCCAGTGGGGAATTTGCCAATCCTGGTGTTGTGTGGCAAATGCCAAGCATCCTGCACGGTGTTGGGCTGTGAGCACAACCCCCATCTGTGGACATAGGGCACTCAGACCATCCTCATGGAGTCGGTTTCTAAGCTTTTGTGCAGACACATGCACATTTGTGGCCTGCTGGAGGTTATTTTGCAGGGCTCTGGCAGTGCTCTTCCTGTTCCTCCTTGCACAAAGGCTTAGGTAAAGGTCCTGCTGCTGGGTTGATGTTCTCCTATGGCCCCCACTATGTCTCCTGGTGTACTGGCCTGTCTCCTAGTAGCGCCTCCAGCCTCTGGACACTACGCTGACAGACACAGCAAACCTTCTTGACACAGCTCGCATTGATGTGCCATCCTGGATGAGCTGCACTACCTGAGCCACTTATGTGCGTTGTAGAGCCCGTCTCATGCTACCATGAGTGTGAAAGCACAACCAACATTCAAAAGTGACCAAAACATTAGCCAGAAAGCATTGGTACTGAGAGGTGGTCTGTGGTCCCCACCTGCAGAACCACTCCTTTATTGAGAGTTCAATAAATCCCATCCACCTCTTGTGTCTCCCCTTTTCCTCATAGATTGTAAGCTTGCGAGCAGCAGGGCCCTCATTCCTCCTGGTATCTGTTTTGAACTGTGATTTCTGTTATGCTGTAATGTCTGTTGTCTGTATAAGTCCCCTCTATAAGTTGTAAAGCGCTGCGGAATATGTTGGCGCTATATAAATAAAATTATTATTATTATTATTATTATTAGTTCCTTGATAATTGCCAATAATTTCCATCTGTTGTCTATTCCATTTGCACAACAGCATGTGAAATTGATTGTCAAACAGTGCTGCTTCCTAAGCAGACAGTTTGATTTCACAGAAGTTTGATTTACTTGGAGTTATATTCTGTTGTTTAAGTGTTCCCTTTATTTTTTTGAGCAGTGTATATATATATATATATATATATATATATATATATATATATATATATATATATATATATATAATATATGTGTGTGTGTGTCAATGACATATATATATATATATATATATATATATATATATATATATATATATGTATTCTATGTGTATGTATCTATTGTATCTATTCTATTCTAACCTGTCATGATTTGCCGGCTTTTCTTATATCTAATGTATATGTATATGTGTGTGTGTTTTGACTAATATTTCCTTTGAAAACGATGTGTAAATGACGGAGAGTTGCTGTATGTAAAAGCTCATGTTAAAATCTCATTGCAAACGGATAGCAATAACACTGCATTTGGATATAAATCGGATGCTAGGTGGGAAAAATTGGATTGTTCTCGTATAAAAAAAATGTCACTCACATGACACTTGTATTACACTCGTGCGGCTCTCCTGCATCAAAATTGGACCAATTTTAAAATCGCTAGTGTATCTCCAGTCACATGTTTAGTATTTGGTCAGTATTTTTCATCACTAATTGTAAGCCATAACCAGGACTGGGTGAAAATGCTGAAGTGGTGATGGTGACGTGTTTATATTATACTTGTACTTTTCCTCTGATTGTTCCACTCCTGATTTTGGCTTACAAATACTGATGTAAAATACTGACCAAATATTGAAAGTGTGAACGTGGCCTTAAAATGATGTTCTTGTCAAAATACTCAATTGCCTAATAGTTGTGCATGTTGGAGTATTCACGGAATAGTATACCTTGCTGCATTTGTGCATCAGTCTGCAATTCATGCAGTACATGAATTGCCTTATAGGTTTCCTTTAACCCCGACCAGAGGTATTTTTGGTTTTGCATTTTCATTTTTTGCTCTCCTTCATCCCAGAGATATAACTTTTTTATTTTTTGGTCAAAATGGCCATGTGATAGCTTGTATTTTGTGGGACGAGTTGTACTTTTGAACGACGCCATTGGTTTTAATATGTCATGTACTAGAAAGCGGGAAAAAAATTCCAAGTGCGGTGAAGTTGCAAAAAAAGTGCAATTGTTTTTTGTTTGACTTTTTTACTAGGTTCAATAAATGCTTAAACTGACCAGACATTATGAGCCTCCAGGTCATTGCGAGTTCATAGACACCAAACATGTCTAGGTTCTTTTTTATCTAAGTGGTAAAAAAAATCCAAACTTTGTTAAAAAAATTTTGCTCCATTTTCTGATACATGTAGCGTCTCCATTTTTCATAATCTCGGGTTAGGTGAGGGCTTATATTTTGTCGAGCTGACATTTTTAATTATACCATTTTGGTGCAGATATGATCTTTTGATCACCCGTTATTGCATTTTAATTCAGTGTCGACGAAAAAATAATTATTCTGGCGTTTTTACTTTTTTTCTCGCTACGCCGTTTAGTAATCAGGTTAATCCTTTTTTTATTGATAGATCAGGCAATTCTGAACTCGGCGGTACCAAATATGTGTAGGTTTGATTTTTGTTATTGTTTTATTTTGAATGGGGCGAAAGGGGGGTGATTTGAATTTTTTTACTTTTTTATATTTTTAAAAACTTTTTTTTTTACTTTTGGCATGCTTCAATAGCCTCCATGGGAGACTAGAAGCTGCCACAACCCGATCATCTCACCTACATAGAGGTGATGATCAGATCACCAGTATGTAGTAGAATTACTCACTTGCTATGAACGCTGACCACTGGGTGGCGCTCACAGCAAGCCGGCAGTGGCAACCATCAAGGTCTCAAGAGACCTCTGGTTGTCATGCCAATGAACCGATGACCCGCAATCATGTGACCGGGTCACCGGTGGGTGGATTTCCGGCCCAATGGCCCAAAGTGAGAGTTAAATACCACTGTCAGCATTTGACAGCAGTATTTAACGGGTTAATAGCCGGGTGGATTGCGATTCCACCTGTGAGTATTCGGGGCACATGTCAGCTGTTCAAAACAGCTGACATGTCCCTTGAAAGATGTGGGCTCACTGCCGGAGCCCACATCAAATGGAGGGAGTCCAACGTAGGCGTAAACTTACACCCAACGTCGGAAGGGGTTTAAACTGCAGCAGTCATACTACCTTGCTATTGAAACAGCTGTGAGATTAAAGGGAATGTGTAACAATTTTTTTATGTTTGGCCTTTGTGTAAAAAAGTTTAATTATTACCGACTAAAATTAAATGGTATAATTTTTCTTATAACTTTTTAACTCAAGTCACTAGGTTTGCCTTTCTTATTTGCTGCTGTATAAATATTAGACACTATGATTTGCACACTGCAATGAAATAACAGCTCTGCTCAGAGCTCGGCAGGGCAGAGAGAAGTACGCCTATGTACAACTCCTGGCAAAAATTATGGATTCACCGGCCTTGGAGGATGCTCATTCAGTTCTTTAATTTTGTAGGAAAAAAGGCAGATCACAGACATGGCTCAAAACTAAAGTAATTTCAAATGGCATCTTTCTGGCTTTAAGAAACACTAAAAGAAATCAAGAACAAAAATATGGTAGTCAGTAATGTTACTTTTTTTAACCAAGCATAGGGAAAAAATTATGGAATCACTCAATTCTGAGGAAAAAATTATGGAATTACCTTGTAAATTTTCATTCCCAAAACTAACACCTGCATCAAAGTAGATCTGCTCGTTAGTCTGCATCTAAAAATGAGTGATCACACTTTAGAGAGCTGTTGCACCAAGTAGACTTACATGAATCATTGCTGCAACACGAGAGATGTCAATTGAAACAAAGAAGATGTGGAGAAACGGGGTCAGTGGGTGCTCTCGACCACTGGCCCGGCTGTCTTTAGCAAGACTGCATGGACCACGGCTCATACAACTGAACGCCCGCTCTATCTCCCCGTGGGCAATACACTACACAGACAACACAGGGTTAAGGTAAAACAGTGTGGCAATACTTTATTGAACCACAACACACAATAGCAAACAGAACAATCTCACCATGGCTGGAATTGTTTGGTTACATGGACGCATATAAAATATCACTGCGTCTCCATGTATTTCCAGTATGACATGATGTCAGAGCTCCCAGGGTCTCATGGGCGCATATAAGAGATCACTGCGTCTCCATGTATTTCCAGTATGACATGATGTCAGAGCTCCCAGGGTCGCGCCCTCATCTGTGGATGAACCCACAGAGCAGGGGTAACGACAAGCATAGGGAGATGACCAAGAACTGTCCATAGAGTCCATACAAGGTCCAAAGCCAGTTGACATGATGTCAGAGCTCCCAGGGTCGCTACTCCACTGTGGATGAACACACAGCGAAGGGGTAATGACAAGCATAGGGAGATGACCAAGAACTGTCCATAGAGTCCATACAAGGTCCAAAGCCAGTTGACATGAGAGTCACCACCCGGCTTATCTGACTATCTCCATGGAACCAGGCGACCAGTGGGTCCCAACCCTGGCTTTCTCCAAACATATCCATGGTTCAGAGATGGTCACTGGATCAGATCTATGTCCTTCCAACCGGAGCCGAAAACCCCTAGGTTGTATCCTATAGAATCCTAGATCAGTGTCCCTCGTGATGGTGCCATGATGAATTGGTTGCAGTCCTTTCTCTTGTCTGTTGGGTGGTTTGCAGAATGTCTGGCTGGTAGCTCTGTCTTACTTCAGACTCTCAAGTTGTGAACTCTGAGTCATTTTATACCCAAGGCATGTAAGCTATTTTTAGAATTACCCAGGGTCCTTCAGTCCAACATCAAGATAAGGTAAACAATGGTGATGGGATTAAATAGCACTATTAGCATATAAGCACACATCAATAAACAAAGCTTAACCCACTCAATGTACAGTCACTATTACAGACTAAAGGTACCGTCACATTTAGCGACGCTGCAGTGATCTAGACAACGATGCCGATCGCTGCAGCGTCGCTGTGTGGTCGCTGGAGAGCTGTCACACAGACAGCTCTCCAGCGACCAACTATGCGAAGTCCCCTGGTAACCAGGGTAAACATCGGGCTACTAAGCGCAGGGCCGCGCTTAGTAACCCGATGTTTACCCTGGTTACCAGCGTAAACGTAAAAAAAACCAAACACTACATACTTACATTCCGGTGTCTGTCCCCCGGCGCTGTGCTTCTCTGCACTGTGTAAGCGCCAGCCGGAAAGCACAGCGGTGACGTCACCGCTGTGCTCTGCTTTCCGGCCGGCCGGCGCTTACACAGTGCAGAGAAGCACAGCGCCGGGGGACAGACACCGGAATGTAAGCATGTAGTGTTTGGTTTTTTTACGTTTACGCTGGTAACCAGGGTAAACATCGGGTTACTAAGCACGGCCCTGCGCTTAGTAACCCGATGTTTACCCTGGTTACCAGTGAAGACATCGCTGAATCGGCATCACACACGCCGATTCAGCGATTTCTACGGGAGATCCAGCGACGAAATAAAGTTCTGGCCTTTCTGCTCCGAACAAAGATGGCACAGCAGGATCCTGATCGCTGCTGCCTGTTAAACTCAACGATATCGCTAGCCAGGACGCTGCAACATCACGGATCGCTAGCGATATCGTTCAGTGTGAAGGTACCTTTACACAGTATGTTAGATAGTATATCAGTGGGCAAGTCTGTCTCCTTGACCCACCAGACATAAACACTTAAATTCACAAGCCAACATACAGATGAAAAGCCACTTCTTTTGTTTTTGCAAAACATGGTTGTCTGGGAAATGAAGATACAATCTGGTTTCTTCTCAGAAGACGATTATCAAACTCTAAAAAGAGGGTAAATCATCACGCAATGTTGCAAAAGATGTTAGTTGTTCACAGTCAGCTGTGTCTAAAATCTTGACCAAATAAAAACAACATGAATCGGGGACACTGTGTGGGTGACGTAGGATGAGTTATCCACATGAAACAAGAAGGTGGACAGCAATCATGAGAAGAGAAGAGGCTCCATGTCAAGACTCATGACACCCATTGGACCAGACCGCACCATAGGTGATTATAATAAAAGCTCTGACAGTGGCATTTAACAAGCTCATCCAGGCAGAAATGCGTGCATCGCTGGCCCCTTCACGTAATGCCAGATTGCTGTGAGCGCCACCTTGTGGTCGGTGCTCATAGCAATGCAGTAATTTTGCTACATAGGGGTGATCTGAGCATTGCTCCTAAGTAGCAAAGCCGATCAGGCTATGCCAGCGTCTAGTCTCCCAAGAAGGCTATTAAAACATGGCAAAAGTTTAAAAAAGTTTTTAAAAATATGAAAAAAATAAAAAATATATAAAAGTTCAAATCACCCTCCTTTCGCCCCATTCAAAATAAAACAATAACACATATTTGGTTTTGCCGTGTTCAGAATCGCCAGATCTATCGATAAAAAAAAAAGATTAACCTGATCGCTAAACGGCATAGCGAGAAAAAAATTTAAAATTACAGGTCAGTTGTGTGTGAATGAAGCTACCCATCCAGATACCTGCTCAGTAAGGGTGGCCACACATGAAATAATTGGTCTTCCTGGATTTCCAGATTTGTGGATTTTGGGAAGCATGTAGAATGTCCCTGTTCTTGGACTTTGATGGCTGATGATGACCTTTGACACTCTCAGTGCAGGAATGAATGTGTTGCATGGATTTATGTCTTTTTACATTAACAAAGGAATTTGCTCCTCAGACCATGTGGGGTCATCATAACAGAACCAGACCCCAATCAGAGGACAATAAAACATTCCTTATCTATGAACTCTATCAATATTTATGGACATAACTGTTTATCACTCACATAATGGTAATTCTGCTTCTCGTCATCTGTCTTATCTATGGCATTTTTCTGTGCTGTGTTGTGCATAAATATGTGATTCTTCAGAATTTCTTTTAGTCTATGCCTGATGAAGAGACCTGAGTAGTCTCGAAAGCCTGCAAATTGTTACCATCTTTTCAGTTAGCCATTAAAAGGTATCAGCCACTGAAGACTCTCAATTCTACATATTTTTCTATCCACTGGCTAACACAGTACCAAGATATATATCTTTCCTGTATCAAAATGGAGGATACCAGAACGTACCGCATCTTTATGGCACTAAAGCCACTTCTGAAGAAACGTGCACAAATGGACAGCGACATTTTTTTTCTATCTACATGCAAAAAGAAGAATCTAATTCCCAAAGGACTTTGGATTACAAACCCAATTCTTCATGCCTACAATACCCATTATGAACAAAACCTTCGTCACAGGACTTCTGAGAGATTAAGGAATCACCTTCTGCATGTCTGCTACAGCATAAAGAGTAAAGTCCAAGGTCAATTTGAAACTCTGAGAAAAATACTTACAGAAGACACAGAGCAAAAATTACAACAATTCTACAACAAACTACGG
Organism: Ranitomeya variabilis; assembly: GCF_051348905.1. Classification (NCBI taxonomy): domain Eukaryota; kingdom Metazoa; phylum Chordata; class Amphibia; order Anura; family Dendrobatidae; genus Ranitomeya; species Ranitomeya variabilis. Next base: position 143,145,521 of record NC_135238.1, on the reverse strand, counting down.
ACCCTTCTGATTCATAACAAGGAAAAGAAACTACACAGATTTCGCCTCAATTCAGGACTCTGTACAAACAGATACAAAACAAAGCCAAAACCTGACAACTTGGACAACCACTCAATTCCAGACACAAAAGCATCTAACTGTGTCATTATTCTCTCAGATTATAAACCCAACAAAGTGGAGCTGGCCGTGCTTTCCAGAGGACTCTCATTTTGTCCTACTAAGGCCCTGGATAAAACTGAACTTTGCAGTGATATGGAACATTTTTTCAGGAGACTGCGCCTGAGGGAATATTTCAATGATACAGAAGATTCAGAAAACAGTCGGACTGAAGGAAAAGGGAACAAACAAGAAGAGGTCAGACTGGACACCTCCACCTGGACGTAACCCTCATTTGGATAAATATATAGACTTCTTCAGACATTTGATAAAATCCACCTTCATAGATACTAACAGGAGCCAAGCATCCAACATCAGTGCCCAGGAGAGAAAGGCCATACAGTCTCTGAAAACCAACAAAGAAATCATCATCAAACCTGCTGACAAGGGAGGTGCAATAGTCATGATGAACACATCAGACTATATGAAGGAAGCAAGCAGACAACTTACGGACACAGGCTACTACAAAAAATTGGAGTCAGATCCTACACAGGACTAGTACAAGGAACTAAACAAGTTAGTATCTTGTCTACCCGATGAATCCATAAGAGCTGATGACCTGATACCAGAAAGTCCAAGAACAGGGTCATTCTACATGTTTCCCAAAATCCAGAAATCTGGAAATCCAGGAAGACCAATTATATCATGTGTGGGCACCCTTATTGAGCAGGTTTCTGGATGAGTAGAGGCTATTCTTAAACTACTGGTAAAGGATACACCCAGCATCATTCAACTGTCAATTCTACATATTTTTCTATCCACTGGCTAACACGGTACCAAGATATATATCTTTCCTGTATCAAAATTGAGGATACCAGAATGTACCGCATCTTTATGGCACTAAAGCCACTTCTGAAGAAACGTGCACAAATGGACAGCGACATTTTTTTTCTATCTACATGCAAAAAGAAGAATCTAATTCCCAAAGGACTTTGGATTGCAAACCCAATTCTTCATGCCTACAATACCCATTATGCACAAAACCTTTGTCACAGGACTTCTGAGAGATTAAGGAATCAACTTCTGCATGTCTGCTACAGCATAAAGATTAAAGTTCCTATGTGTTTCGGTTTCCATCTTTTCAGTTAGCCATTAAAAGTTATCAACCCCTGAGGACTCTCAATTCTACATATTTTAATATTCTATTGTAATTTGTAAACAAAATTTTCCCCCTACTCAGAAAGGAATGAACAAAAAATATGCTGTGTAAACTGACGTGTGGTGCGTATTTAAAGCACACAACATGTCAATGTCACTTGTGGGGTAGCTGAATTTTATGTGCACATTTTTTCCATAGAACTATATGGATGCAGAAAATCTGCAGGTAAAAAACGCATATGCATTTTTAGTGCATTTCCAAAAGGGAAATGCTCTAAAAGCACTTTTAATCCACACATGACTGTATTAATAAAGTTTTGTCAAAGCCAAATACCAGGACGTATCAAGACCAATGTAGCTTTATTTAAAACATGACATACCAACAAAAGGCAAAAATGCAGTATTTTTTTTCACAGACTACACTAGTCTTTTCCATTGCCGTTGTACAACCCACATTATTTCTGCTTTTTTTTGTCTAGTTTTTAATGTTTTTCAAGTGTTTTCATTTGCACCTAATTTGTCTCTTAATTTGAGCCTTTTTTAACCCCTTTACCCCCAAAGGGTGGTTTGCACGTTAATGACCGGGCCAATTTTTACAATTCTGACCACTGTCCTTTATGAGTTTATAACTCTGGAACGCTCCAACGGATCTTGGCGATTCTGACACTGTTTTCTCGTGACATATTGTACTTCATGATAACCGTAAAATTTCTTCGATATAATTTGCGTTTACTTGTGAAAAAAAACAGAAATTTGGCGAAAATGTTGAAAATTTCGCAATTTTCCAAATTTGAATTTTTAAGCCCTTAAATCACAGAGATATGTCAGACAAAATACTTAATAGGTAACATTTCCCACATGTCTACTTTACATCAGCACAATTTAGGAACAAAAATTTTTTTTTTAGTTAGGGAGTTATAAGGGTTAAAAGTTGACCAGCAATTTCTCATTTTTACAACACCATTTTTTTAGGGACCACATCTCAATTGAAGTCATTTTGAGGGGTCTATATGATAGAAAATACCCAAGTGTGACACCATTCTAAAAACTGCACCCCTCAAGGTGCTCAAAACCAAATTCAAGAAATGTATTAACCCTTCAGGTGTTTCACAGGAATTTTTGGAATGTTTAAATAAAAATTAACATTTAAATTTTTTATACACAAAATTTATTTCAGCTCCAATTTGTTTTATTTTACCAAGTGTAACAGGAGAAAATTGACCCCAAAAGTTGTTGTACAATTTATCCTGAGTACGATGATACCCCATATGTGGGGGTAAACCACTGTTTGGGCGCACCGCAGAGCTCGGAAGGGAAGGAGCGCCATTTGACTTTTCAATGCAAAATTGACTGGAATTGAGATGGAACGCCATGTCGCGTTTGGAGAGCCCCTGATGTGCCTAAACATTGAAACCCCTCACAAGTGACACCATTTTGGAAAGTAGACCCCTTAAGAAACTTATCTAGATGTGTGTTGAGCACTTTGACCCAACAAGTGCTTCACAGAAGTTTATAATGCAGAGCCGTAAAAATAAAAAATCATATTTTTTCACAAAAATTATTTTTCACCCCCAATTTTTTATTTTCCCAAGGGTAAGAGAAGAAATTAGACCACAATAGTTGTTGTGCAATTTGTCCTGAGTATGCCGATACCCCATATGTGGGGGTAAACGACTGTTTGGGCGCATGGCAGAGCTCGGAAGGGAAGGAGTGCCATTTGACTTTTCAATGCAAAATTGACTGGAATTAAGATGGGACGCCATGTCGCGTTTGGAGAGCCCCTGATGTGCCTAAACATTAAACCCCCTCACAAGTGAAACCATTTTGGAAAGTAGACCCCCTAAGGAACTTATCTAGATGTGTGGTGAGCACTTTGACCCACCAAGTGCTTCACAGAAGTTTATAATGCAGAGCCGTAAAAATAAAAAATCATATTTTTTCACAAAAATTATCTTTTCGCCCCCAATTTTTTATTTTCCCAAGGGTAAGAGAAGAAATTAGACCACAAACGTTGTGCAATTTGTCCTGAGTACGCCGATACCCCATATGTAGGGGTAAACGACTGTTTGGGTGCATGGCAGAGCTCAGAAGGGAAGGAGCGCCATTTGACTTTTCAATGCAAAATTGACTGGAATTAAGATGGGACGCCATGTCGCGTTTGGAGAGCCCCTGATGTGCCTAAACAGTGGAAACTCCCCAATTCTAACTGAAACCCTAATCCAAACACACCCCTAACCCTAATCCCAAGGGTAACCCTAACCACACCCCTAACCCTGACACACCCCTAACTCTAATCCCAACCCTAATCCCAACCGTAAATGTAATCCAAACCCTAACCTTAACTTTAGCCCCAACCCTAACCCTAACTTTAGCCCCAACCCTAACCCTAACCCTAGCTCCAACCCTAGCCCCAAACTTAACCCCAGCCCTAACCCTAACCCTAGCCCTAACCCTAGCCCTAACCCTAACCCTAACCCTAGCCCTAACCCTAATGGGAAAATGGAAATAAACACATTTTTTTAATTTTATTATTTTTCCCTAACTAAGGGGGTGATGAAGGGGGGTTTGATTTACTTTCATAGCATTTTTTATAGCAGATTTTTATGATTGGCAGCCGTCACACACTAAAAGACGCTTTTTATAGCAAAAAAGTTTTTGCGTCTCCACATTTTGAGACCTATAATTTTTCCATATTTTGGTCCACATAGTTATGTGAGGTCTTGTTTTTTGCGGGACGAGTTGACGTTTTTATTGGTAACATTTTCGGACATGTGACAGTTTTTGATCGCTTTTTATTCTGATTTTTGTGAGGCAGAATGACCAAAAACCAGCTATTCATGAATTTCTTTTGGGGGAAGCGTTTATACCGTTCCACGTTTGGTAAAATTGATAAAGCAGTTTTATTCTTCGGGTCAGTACGATTACAGTGATACCTCATTTATATCTTTTTTTATGTTTTGGCGCTTTTACACGATAAAAACTATTTTATAGAATAAATAATTATTTTGGCATCGCTTTATTCTGAGGACTATAACTTTTTTATTTTTTCTTTGATGATGCTGTGTTGTGGCTCGTTTTTTGTGGGAGAAGATGACGTTTTCAGCGGTACCATGGTTATTTATATATGTCTTTTTGATTGCGTGTTATTCCACTTTTTGTTCGGCGGTATGATAATAAAGCGTTGTTTTTTGCCTCGTTTTTTTTTTTTACCTACGGTGTTCACTGAAGGGGTTAACTAGTGATATAGTTTTATAGGTGGGGTCGTTACAGACGCGGCGATACTAAATATGTGTACTTTTATTGTTTTATTTTTTTTATTTAGATAAAGAAATGTATTTATGGGAATATATATATTATATATTTTTTTTTTCGTTATTTAGGAATTTTTTTTTTTTTTTTACTTATGTGGAAATTTTTTTTTTAACTTTTTTACTTTGTCCCAGGGGGGACATCACAGATCGGTGATCTGAGTTTGCACAGCACTCTGTCAGATCACCGATCTGACTTACAGTGCTCCTGGCTTACCAGCGCCTGCACTGAGCAGGCACTCGGTAAGCCACCTCCCTCCCTGCAGGACCCGGATGCCGTGGCCATCTTGGATCCGGGCACCTGCAGCGAGAAGGAGGTAAGAGACCCTCGCAGCAACGTGATCACATCACGTTGCTCCGGGGGTCTCAGGGAAGCACGCAGGGAGCCCCCTCCCTGCGCGATGCTTCCCTGTACCGTCGGCACACCGCGATCATGTTTGATCGCGGTGTGCCGGGGGTTAATGTGCCGGGGGCGGTCCGTGACTGCTCCTGGCACATATTGCCGGATGTCAGCTGTGATAATCAGCTGACACCCGGCCGCGATCGGCCGCGCTCCCCCCGTGAGTGCCGCCAATCGCGCTGGACGTACTATCCCGTCGGTGGTCATACGGGCCCACCCCACCTCGACGGGATAGTACGTCCAATGTCAGAAAGGGGTTAAGTCTATATTCACCTTTTTTATATTTCCCATTGTAGGTGGAGTTTGGGATTACAAGTAGGGATGAGCGAGTATTCATTAGGATTCGGTACTCGGCGAGTAATGATGTACTCGCGGCACTCGAATCCTAGTGAGTATTTCACTACTCACAATATTCGTATCTCCCACCTAGCATTAGCCTATGACAGTAATTCCGCAGCCTTCTTGATTGTGGGCGGCATTACTGTGATTGGCTGGCTGCGCAGCATCACAGAAGAGTCATCATAGTAGGCTATGAGTCATAGGCTCTATAAATGCCCTGTCGGCGCCATTTTCTGCACATTGCATCCGGAATACATCTAGTGCTAGCGTAGGGAGAGTGTGAGCAGCTGCTAGGGAGAGTTGTGCTTTTGGAAATCATCCAGAAATCATCTAAAAAAATCACAAAAGCTCTTGTGAGAGCTATTCTAGCAGTAGGTGACTGTAGTCGTACAGTGAGACAGGCAGGAGAGTTACAGTACATGCATAGTACCTCAATATCTCAGCTCTTGTTGAAAGTACTGAATAAGATCAGTGAGTAGTGACAGTTTTTCCAGCTATTTTTGGGGTCACATTTACCCCTGCAAGCCAATGTTTTTGCTTTTGCTGTGCTGTTTGCACACCGAATAGCACGCATGTTACTGCTCAACTGACACACATCCAGCTCCGTTGTCTTCTGTGATGACTGGCGAGCAAAATACTTGGTGTTAAACTCAGACCAATTTCTTTTAGATTGCAGACAGTCCTCCTGTTTGTAAAACACAAAGCAGTACTAAGCTGTAGTGCTACCTTCCACAAAGCACAAACTCCTCCTTGTTCTACAGTATCTGTATCTGAACATCTGCAACTATGTCACAAAAACCCCAAATTCACAAAAAGTCTGTTGTGAAGGGACAGGGATGTGGACGTGGGTGTGGGGATGTCAGTGGCACCTGACAAGGCACTGAGTCTGGGAGAAAGAAGAAGGTTGAAACGTCTATGTTTCTGGCGCAAATTCCCCGTCTGGAACGTAAACGTGTCTGGAAGCCAGAAGGGCAAGAGCAAATACTGTCTTGGATGACAGATAAGGCTTCAATTAAATTTTCTAGTAGCACCCAATCCTCCATGACCACACAGTCTACTGTCGATACACAGAACGATGGGTCATCCAATCCTCAACCTGTTCCTACTTCCTCCCCCCTCAGCAATCACAGGAAACATTTGACCCCATGCTTGGCCACTCCGATGATCTGTTTGGTACATATGATCCTTTGGTTGCCTCTGGCCTCTCAATGCGCAACAATGACATTGACAATGAGGTGGTCGATGATGAGTCATATAAGTTTGAGGGGGCACCACGGTACAGACAGTGGGATCGTAACCCTGACCAACAGAAATGTATAACAAAAGACAAACAGAAAAAGAAAGGTCATAAATGGGGATCACCACACTCTGGATTTGAACAAAGTATAAACACAGCTTTATTAATACATATTCACAAACATGAAACAAGTATAAAGAAAAAACACACACAATTAAAAACAATTAAAAAAGGTAACATACTAGTTCCTTTAAAATACAGCCTGTAATAAGGCAACACCTGCGCCAATAGGCAGACCAATATAGGGGGGTGCCTATATGAACACCACTAGATATGCACTCAGGGTATAACAGGGCTAACCAATGGTTAATAACTGAGGGTGGACACGATGGACAACAATCCTACCACAACATGTGCGCATTCATGTACTCATGATGAACACAAATAGAATAAAGATATCCCCACCTTTGGTAGCAAAATGACCCTAATGAAAGTACACAGGAATAATTAGTCCAATACAGTTCCCCCACATGGACTAAATACAAGTCAGGAAATAAGGAACCCTGTGCAGAGCCATCAACATACTATACCGAGAGCCCGTCCCTAACTGTGCATAGCCTATAGCATAATGGCATAGGCGCAGGAGAAGCGGAGACCCAACGCGTGTCGCCACACGGAGGTGGCTTCGTCAGGGGTAATGTCCGCTGAGCATGTTTTACCTTATATACAGGTTCCATAGTTTGTCTCCCCAATCGCAGCTGTGCGCTCGCCGCCGCGTGTATGTTACAGAGAATCACTTCCTGGTACAAGCTTGAGTGCGCAGGCGTGGAAAAAGCCTGTATTCACACAGGGTTGCCATAGCGGCGCCGTACACAAACAGAGAGCGGCGCCTGCGTATTGAGAAGAAGCCTGATCAGCCAATTGCTAGAGTGAGCCCACTTGTGCAGGCATAAAAGAACGCCTGTCTAGCATGGAGTTTCTGTGTCAGCGCCGTATATATCCATGCAATGGCGCCATATATGTGGGTGAAGCTGCACCCACGAAATGAGGGACAGCACTTGCAAGACACAGAATAGGTGATAAATCACTGTACACCTAGGACTTTTTAGTTGCCATGACCGCGCCGTGTACCCAAACAAAACGGCGCCTGCGCAATAAGGCAAAGTCCAATGGGAAAACCCACTGACATAAGCCCATTTGCACAGATGTGAAAGAGCGCCTATCTCATTATGTCAGTGCTGTATATACCAGTGGAATGGCGACGCATATATGGTTAGAGCGGCGCCCATGCCATAAGGGGAAAAAAAAAAAAAAAATAAAAAAAAAAATAAAAATAAATAAATAAAAAAATGCAAAGCAAAATACATAATGCATAGTTAGAACACTACACCCTTAGGACATATATGCGATGGTACTAAAAGCGGTGTTAACAGTACCATGGAGTGACATAGTGACACCCGTAAAATGAAAGACGGAAATCGCAGAGGGCAGAAGGAAATTGGCGCCTGTGTGGATGTATACAGATGAGCAAGAAAAAGGCTGTCACATCATATGTCAAGTACGGCAAAACAAGGATTTAGCGGCTTGACCTCTACAAATAGAGGCAAGAAAGTGTTATAGACACCGGAAAACAGTTATTTGCTAATTTTTGTCAATATTTACAGTGCAGACACACACAGAATACGTGTCCCATAGCTGGACATTGCCAGCAAAAATGGAATATACATTTCCCATCAGAGTGGATGAAAGCTCACTCTGAGATGCGGTACACCACCTGTGAACAACTGATGTACGCCACCCAGAGTGGACAAAAAACAAAACATTTTTAGAAAAAATACAAAAAAACTGCCAAAGGCTATGTACCCCTATGTATAATACAAAGCGTCATATAAATAAAAAGAAGCTGCGTGGAATGATCAGGCCAGTGGCATTTTTTGTGATGAACAACATACAGTCCCTTCCCATGTTGTGCAGGATAATGATTTTCAGGGTGTGACTAGGGAGCTTACTTCCCTGCACAAGGCATTGACGAAGTCTTGGTGGAATGTTAAGACACTGGCTGAGTATAAAAAGGTTGGTTTGGTGCCTAGAGGCCTAAGGGTACAGATATTCCCAGCTTGGGAAGTGGATGACGGCTTTCAAAATACATGGGAACAGGGTTTACTAAGGTGTTCTCAAATCATTATTGACATGTTATTAGAACATGATCAAAAGGTTCTAGATGTTTTGAGAGAGAAAATCAAAACCTGCGAGGGGAAACTTGAGAAATTTGACAAAAAAACATTGGTGGATCCATTTCAAGTCACACTTAAAACCGCCATAGATAATTTTGAGAAGGAGGTGATTGGAAAGAAAAAACAAAAGTTTAAGAGGGATCAACTAGATTTTAAAAATGGCCGAGCATTTAAATGGACACATAGAGGCAATACCAGATTTTGGGGCTACACACGGTCCAACAGTAACGCCACAGCAGTCCCAGAAGCCGCATCTAGTGATGATTTTTTATCTACGGACATAAGCGATGCCGAAGGCGCCACAGGAGGGGTAGAAGGAAAAGATTTACCCCAAAGGAAGCAGACCAGGAACTATCGGGCTTGGTCTCCCCGCCACAAACGGGAAACACGGCAGAACAGGAGACGGTAGCATCAAGTGGTAGACTGGACCACCAATCCGGGGGAGGTAAGCTGCAGATTATAAATTTGTCAAATTATAACCTTTCAGAATTGGAGATTAGGGTTGAGCGAAACGGGTCGATCATTTTCAAAAGTCGCCGACTTTTGGCTAAGTCGGCGTCTCATGAAACCCGATCCGACCCCTGTGCTTGTCGGCCATGCGGTACGCGACTTTCGCGCCAAAGTCGCGTTTCAATGACGCGAAAAGCGCCATTTCTCAGCCAATGAAGGTGAACGCAGAGTGTGGGCAGCGTGATGACATAGATCCTGGTCCCCACCATCTTAGAGAAGGGCATTGCAGTGATTGGCTTGCTGTCTGCGGCGTCACAGGGGCTATAAAGGGGCGTTCCCGCCGACCGCCATCTTACTGCTGCTGATCTGAGCTTAGGGACAGGTTGCTGCCGCTTCATCAGAAGCAGGGAGAGCGTTAGGCAGGGTCCACTAACCACCAAACCGCTTGTGCTGCAGCGATTTCCACTGTCCAACACCACCTTCGGTGTGCAGGAACAGTGGAAGCTATTTTTTTTTTTTTTTCCCCTCAGCGCTGTAGCTCATTGGGCTGCCCTAGAAGGCTCCGTGATAGCTGTATTGCTGTGTGTACGCCACTGTGGAAACCAACTGCTTTTTTCAAAGCACATATCCTCTTGTTCCTTCCTTTCTGCACAGCTATCTTTTTTGTTTGTCCACACTTTTTATTTAATTTGTGCATCAGTCCACTCCTATTGCTGCCTGCCATACCTGGCTTACATTACTGCAGGGAGATAGTAATTGTAGGACAGTTTTTTTTTTTTTTTTGTTTTTTTTTTGTGGGAGATTAAGATTGGCATTTCTGCTACAGTGCCATCCCTGTGTGTGCCATCTCTCACTGAGTGGGCCATAGAAAGCCTATTTATTTTTTCCGTGATTTGTGTTCTAAAATCTACCTCAACACAGAAACACTACATCAATCAGTGGGAGAAAAATATTGGCCTCAGTCAGGGCTTGTGTGCCACTGCTGTGTGTGCGCTATCTCTCATTCAGTGGGCTATAGCAATCCTATATTTTTTTTTTTTTTTTTTTTTAATATTATTTGGTTTCAAAAGTCTCCCTGAAAAAAAAAAAAAACCTAAAAAAACAGTGGGAGAGTAATATTGCCCTTTCAGCTTGTGTGCCAGTCTTGACTCCTGGGTGTGCCACCTCTCTCCCTCTCATTCAGTGGGCCATAGAAAGCCTATTTATTTTTTTTTTTAAATATTATTGGGTTTCTAAAGTCTCCCTGAAAAAAACAAAAAATACATAAAAAAACAGTGGGAGAGTAATATTGCCCTTTCAGCTTGTGTGCCAGTCTTGACTCCTGGGTGTGCCACCTCTCTCCCTTTCATTCAGTGGGCCATAGAAAGCCTATTTATTTTTTTTTTTAAATATTATTGGGTTTCTAAAGTCTCCCTGAAAAAACAAAAAAAACCTAAAAAAACAGTGGGAGAGTAATATTGCCCTTTCAGCTTGTGTGCCAGTCTTGACTCCTGGGTGTGCCACCTCTCTCCCTCTCATTCAGTGGGCCATAGAAAGCCTATTTATTTTTTTTTTTAAATATTATTGGGTTTCTAAAGTCTCCCTGAAAAAAACAAAAAATACATAAAAAAACAGTGGGAGAGTAATATTGCCCTTTCAGCTTGTGTGCCAGTCTTGACTCCTGGGTGTGCCACCTCTCTCCCTCTCATTCAGTGGGCCATAGAAAGCCTTTTTTTTTTTTTTTTGGTTTTTTTAATATTATTTGGTTTCTAAAGTCTCCCTGAAAAAAACAAAAAAAAACATAAAAAACAGTGGGAGAGTAATATTGCCCTTTCAGCTTGTGCGCCAGTCTTGACTCCTGGTTGTGCCACCTCTCTCTCTCTAATTGTGGGCCATAGAAAGCCTTTTTTTTTTTTTAAAATATTATTGGGTTTCTAAAGTCTCCCTGAAAAAACAAAAAATACATAAAAAAACAGTGGGAGAGTAATATTGCCCTTTCAGCTTGTGTGCCAGTCTTGACTCCTGGGTGTGCCACCTCTCTCCCTTTCATTCAGTGGGCCATAGAAAGCCTATTTATTTTTTCCGTGATTTGTGTTCTAAATTCTACCTCAACACAAAAACACTACATCAATCAGTGGGAGAAAAATATTGGCCTCAGTAAGGGCTTGTGTGCCACTGCTGTGTGTGCTATCTCTCATTCAGTGGGCTATAGCAAGCCTATTTTTTTTTTTTTTTTTTTTTTTTTAATATTATTTGGTTTCTAAAGTCTCCCTGAAAAAAAAAAAAAACCTAAAAAAACAGTGGGAGAGTAATATTGCCCTTTCAGCTTGTGTGCCAGTCTTGACTCCTGGGTGTGCCACCTCTCTCCCTCTCATTCAGTGGGCCATAGAAAGCCTATTTATTTTTTTTTTTAAATATTATTGGGTTTCTAAAGTCTCCCTGAAAAAACAAAAAATACATAAAAAAACAGTGGGAGAGTAATATTGCCCTTTCAGCTTGTGTGCCAGTCTTGACTCCTGGGTGTGCCACCTCTCTCCCTTTCATTCAGTGGGCCATAGAAAGCCTATTTTTTTTTTTTTAATATTATTTGGTTTCTAATTCTCCCTGAAAAAAAAAAAAAAACCTAAAAAAACAGTGGGAGAGTAATATTGCCCTTTCAGCTTGTGTGCCAGTCTTGACTCCTGGGTGTGCCACCTCTCTCCCTCTCATTCAGTGGGCCATAGAAAGCCTATTTATTTTTTTTTTTAAATATTATTGGGTTTCTAAAGTCTCCCTGAAAAAACAAAAAATACATAAAAAAACAGTGGGAGAGTAATATTGCCCTTTCAGCTTGTGTGCCAGTCTTGACTCCTGGGTGTGCCACCTCTCTCCCTTTCATTCAGTGGGCCATAGAAAGCCTATTTTTTTTTTTTTTTTAATATTATTTGGTTTCTAATTCTCCCTGAAAAAAAAAAAAAAACCTAAAAAAACAGTGGGAGAGTAATATTGCCCTTTCAGCTTGTGTGCCAGTCTTGACTCCTGGGTGTGTCACCTCTCTCCCTCTCATTCAGTGGGCCATAGAAAGCCTATTTATTTTTTTTTTAAAATATTATTGGGTTTCTAAAGTCTCCCTGAAAAAACAAAAAATACATAAAAAAACAGTGGGAGAGTAATATTGCCCTTTCAGCTTGTGTGCCAGTCTTGACTCCTGGGTGTGCCACCTCTCTCCCTTTCATTCAGTGGGCCATAGAAAGCCTATTTTTTTTTTTTTTAATATTATTTGGTTTCTAATTCTCCCTGAAAAAAAAAAAAAAACCTAAAAAAACAGTGGGAGAGTAATATTGCCCTTTCAGCTTGTGTGCCAGTCTTGACTCCTGGGTGTGCCACCTCTCTCCCTCTCATTCAGTGGGCCATAGAAAGCCTATTTATTTTTTTTTTTAAATATTATTGGGTTTCTAAAGTCTCCCTGAAAAAACAAAAAATACATAAAAAAACAGTGGGAGAGTAATATTGCCCTTTCAGCTTGTGTGCCAGTCTTGACTCCTGGGTGTGCCACCTCTCTCCCTTTCATTCAGTGGGCCATAGAAAGCCTATTTTTTTTTTTTTTTTAATATTATTTGGTTTCTAATTCTCCCTGAAAAAAAAAAAAAAACCTAAAAAAACAGTGGGAGAGTAATATTGCCCTTTCAGCTTGTGTGCCAGTCTTGACTCCTGGGTGTGTCACCTCTCTCCCTCTCATTCAGTGGGCCATAGAAAGCCTATTTATTTTTTTTTTTAAATATTATTGGGTTTCTAAAGTCTCCCTGAAAAAACAAAAAATACATAAAAAAACAGCGGGAGAGTAATATTGCCCTTTCAGCTTGTGTGCCAGTCTTGACTCCTGGGTGTGCCACCTCTCTCCCTCTCATTCAGTGGGCCATAGAAAGCCTTTTTTTTTTTTGGTTTTTTTAATATTATTTGGTTTCTAAAGTCTCCCTGAAAAAAACAAAAAAAACATAAAAAACAGTGGGAGAGTAATATTGCCCTTTCAGCTTGTGCGCCAGTCTTGACTCCTGGTTGTGCCACCTCTCTCTCTCTAATTGTGGGCCATAGAAAGCCTTTTTTTTTTTTTTTTTTAATATTATTTGGTTTCTAAAGTCTCCCTGAGAAAAAAAAATAAATAAATTAGGTGGGAGATTAATATTGACATTAGTGCTTGAGTGACAGTCCTGCGTGTGTGTCATCTCTGTGATTTTGTGCCACAGAAAACAGAGTGTGTAACATTGTGCCTGATTTTCCTTGTGGTCTCACCAACCTGTTAAGGGATATTGAAATCATACTGAAGTTATAGCTCACCGTGTAAGTTGTTTGATAGCAACAAATAAAGTTACTTTGGTTAAGATTTTAAAACAATGAGGAAGTCTGGTGCAAGAGGTCGTCGTGGGCGTTCATTGTCAGCTGGTAATGATGGTAGTGGTAGTGGAGCATCAGGTGGTCGTGGGGATAAAAATATTCCACCTAAGTCTGGAGCTGTGGAGCCAGTTTCGTCGTCAGGCTACACAAGGCCTCGAACGCTCTCTTTTCTGGGAGTAGGAAAACCGCTTTTAAAGGCGGAGCAGCAACAGCAAGTTTTGGCTTACATTGCAGACTCAGCCTCTAGCTCTTTTGCCTCCTCTTCCGAAACTGGTAAATGTAAAAGCAGCGCGTCGCTTGTGGATGTTCACGGTCAGGGACAAGTCGCTTCCTTGTCCTCCTCAGCAAAAACTACAACAAGAGAGAAGGATGCAGCAGGCGACACAACGGGTCACTCCATGGAGCTCTTTACACATACCGTCCCTGGCTTAGAAAGTGAAACATTTAACAGGCCATGCCCATTACAAGTATATTCTGACATGGAGTGCACTGATGCACAGCCACAGCCAGAGTACTATGCTGCTCCTTTGACTCAGACCACCACATTGCCCTCTCAGGGTACAGATCCACAATCAGACCCTGATGAGACTATGTTGCCCCGCCACGAACGCTATACCACCGACCGACACAGTGACACAGACGAAGTTGCACACGAGCTCGAAGAGGAGGTAATAGATGACCCAGTTATTGACCCCGATTGGCAGCCATTGGGGGAACAGGGTGCAGGCGGCAGTAGTTCAGAAGCGGAGGTGGAGGAGGGGCCGCAGCAGGCATCAACATCGCAACAGGTTCCATCTGCCGGGCCCGTATCTGGACCAAAACGCGTGTCAAAGCCAAAACCTGTTGGAGCACAGCGTTGCCATCCGGTTAAAGCTCAGTCTGCAATCCCTGAAAAGGGATCAGAGTCTAGGAAGAGTGCAGTCTGGCATTTTTTTAAACAACATCCAACTGATCAGCGCAAAGTCATCTGTCAAAAATGTTCAACTAGCTTAAGCAGAGGTCAGAATCTGAAAAGTCTAAATACTAGTTGCATGCATAGACACTTAACCACCATGCATTCTCAAGCCTGGACTAACTACCAAACGTCCCTCAAGGTTGTAGCACCCTCGGCCAATGAAGCTAGTCAGCAACGCAACATCCCTTCCGTCACTGTAAGGCCACCATTTTCCGCACCACCGGCAGTATCTGTGCAGGTTTCTTTGCCAGCCAAAAGCAGTCAGGGTCAGGGAATCACCAGTTTTGTAGGAGGAAATATTGCATGTAGGGCACCGGCGGAAACAATACCGTCTCCAACCGTCTCTCAGTCTGCCATGTCCACCGGCACACCCGAAAGTTCCACGATCTACAGCTCTCCAGTCCAGCTCACCCTACATGAGACTCTGGTTAGAAAAAGGAAGTACTTATCCTCGCATCCGCGTACACAGGGTTTTAACGCCCACATAGCTAGACTAATCTCGTTAGAGATGATGCCCTACCGGTTAGTTGAAAGCGAAGCTTTCAAAGCCCTGATGGAGTACGCTGAACCACGATACGAGCTACCCAGTCGACACTTTTTTTCCAGAAAAGCCATCCCAGCCCTGCACCAGCATGTTAAACAGCGCATCGTCCATGCACTCAGGCAATCTGTGAGTACAAAGGTGCACCTGACTACAGATGCATGGACCAGTAGGCATGGCCAGGGACGTTATGTGTCCATCACGGCACACTGGGTGAATGTGGTGGATGCAGGGTCCACAGGCGACATCAATTTAGGGACAGTTGTGCCTAGCCCACGGTCTAGGAAACAGTTGGCTGTAGGCGTTCGCACCCCCTCCTCCTCCTCCTCGTCCTCCTGCAGAAGCTACAGCTCTTCCACAGAACGCAGTCGGCCAACCACTCCATCGGCAGATGACACTGTTGCACACCAGTTGTCCCATTATGGGCCAGCTACTGCCAAGCGTCAGCAGGCTGTATTGGCTATGAAGTGTTTGGGCGACAACAGACACACCGCGGAAGTTCTGTCCGAGTTCTTGCAACAAGAAACGCAGTCGTGGCTGGGCACAGTAGATCTTGAGGCAGGCAAGGTAGTGAGTGATAACGGAAGGAATTTCATGGCTGCCATCTCCCTTTCCCAACTGAAACACATTCCTTGCCTGGCTCACACCTTAAACCTGGTGGTGCAGTGCTTATTGAAAACTTATCCTGGGTTCTCCGACCTGCTCCTCAAAGTGCGTGCACTTTGCTCACATATCCGACGTTCGCCTGTACACGCCAGCCGTATGCAGACCTATCAGCGGTCTTTGAACCTTCCCCAGCATCGCCTAATCATAGACGTTGCAACAAGGTGGAACTCAACACTGCACATGCTTCAGAGACTGTGCGAACAGAGGCGTGCTGTTATTTATTTGTGGGAGGATACACGGGCAGGCAGTAGGATGGCAGACATGGAGTTGTCAGGTGTGCAGTGGTCGAAGATACAAGACATGTGTCAAGTCCTTCAGTGTTTTGAGGAATGCACACGGCTGGTTAGTGCAGACAACGCCGTAATAAGCATGAGCATCCCCCTAATGCGTCTGCTGATGCAAAGTTTGACGCACATAAAGGAGCAGGCGTCTGCACCAGAGGAAGAGGGAAGCCTTGATGACAGTCAGCCATTGTCTGGTCAGGGCAGTGTACAGGACGAGGTAGCGGGCGAAGAGGAGGTGGAGGACGAGGAGGATGATGGGGATGAGTATATTTTTAATGCGGAAACTTTCACGGGGGCACAGGAAATTGGTTGCGTGTCACGGCCGGGTTCTGGTTTTTTGAGGGACACAAGTGACGTAGATTTGCCTGCAACTGCCCCTCAACCAATCACAACCGGAGATTTGACAAGTGGAACTTTGGCCCACATGGCGGATTATGCCTTACGTATCCTACAAAGGGACACACGCATTACGAAAATGATGAACGATGACGATTACTGGTTGGCCTGCCTCCTTGATCCACGCTATAAAGGCAAATTGCAAAATATTATGCCACATGAGAACTTGGAACTAATATTAGCAACCAAACAATCAACTCTTGTTGACCGTTTGCTTCAGGCATTCCCAGCACACAGCGCACGTGATCGTTCTCACACGAGCTCCAGGGGGCAGCAGACTAGGAGTGTTAGGGGTGCACACATCAGAAGTGGCGTTGGACAGAGGGGTTTTCTGACCAGGTTGTGGAGTGATTTTGCTATGACCGCAGACAGGACAGGTACTGCTGCATCAATTGAAAGTGACAGGAGACAACATTTGTCCAGTATGGTTACTAACTATTTTTCATCCCTTATCGATGTTCTCCCTCAACCGTCATTCCCATTTGATTACTGGGCCTCCAAATTAGACACCTGGCCAGAATTGGCAGAATATGCATTGCAGGAGCTTGCTTGCCCGGCAGCAAGTGTCCTATCAGAAAGAGTATTCAGTGCTGCAGGGTCAATATTAACCGAAAAAAGGACTCGTCTGGCTACCCAAAATGTTGACGGTCTAACATTCATTAAAATGAACCACAACTGGATTTCAAAATCTTTTGCCCCACCTTGCCCGGCCGACACCTAGCTTTCCTATGAAAAGCTCTTGCCTGTGAATTACTTTTCTAATGTCTAATTTGCTGCTGCAGATTGTACAGCATACGACATGTTTACACCTCCCTAAATGGCCAAACTCCCCACACGGGGCCGTGGTATCGCGACTTGGCGCAAGCACCCGTGAGACTGCTGTTTGTCTGAAGAGGTGGGTGTGCTCGCTTTTGGTTGACGGCATTGCTACTGGGTCCCTCATAGTACAATGTAGTGTCTCTGGCGGTGGTGGTGCGCACCCAACGTCAGACACACCGTTGTAACATGAGTGGCCCTGGGGCGGTCCCGCCGGCCTCAAGAGAGTTCCCCCCTACCCCAGCTCAAACTGGGCTCTACTACGTGCAAAATTATGTCGCACAGCTCCACCAATCTTTAGTCTATTCGCTGACATCATTCAATGTCTGGCACTGACAATACAAATTTGTAGACATCTATGATGCAACTTAAAGTAGTCTGTGTCTGTGTCCTATATTGGCACCATTAAATAGTTACTGCCAAATTACTATGTCAGAAACACAGCAGATGAGCCCACCCCTGTACCTAAGTATGCCATCTTTTTTTTTGTTTTGGTTGTTTTGCGAGACATTAACATCTATTTATATTTTGGGAGTACTGGGACAGACACTCCTTGCACTACTCCTCCACTCAGCACCAAGCTGCCTGCCCGTGTATCCATGTAACCGCTGTAAAACTGCCATGAGCCTATTGTTTGTTATTTTAGGCCTTTGATAGCCTGTCTGCGGTCCCTACTCCTCCACTGACCACCAAGCTGCCTGCCCGTGTATCCATGTAACCGCTGTAAAACTGCCATGAGCCTATTGTTTGTTATTTTAGGCCTTTGAAGCCTTTCTGCGCTCCCTCCTTCCACTAGTCCTCCACTGACCAGACCACTGCTGCCCGTGTACCCCTGGAACCAATTTTAAAGTGCCTACAGCCAGCCCATTTTATTGTGTTAGGCCTTCGAAGCCTGTCTGCGGTCCCTCCTTCCACTAGGCCTCCACTGACCAGACCACTGCTGCCCGTGTACCCCTGGAACCAATTTTAAAGTGCCTACAGCCAGCCCATTTTATTGTGTTAGGCCTTCGAAGCCTGTCTGCGGTCCATACTTCCACTAGTCCTCCACTGACCAGACCACTGCTGCCCGTGTACCCCTGGAACCAATTTTAAAGTGCCTACAGCCAGCCCATTTTATTGTGTTAGGCCTTCGAAGCCTGTCTGCGGTCCCTCCTTCCACTAGGCCTCCACTGACCAGACCACTGCTGCCCGTGTACCCCTGGAACCAATTTTAAAGTGCCTACAGCCAGCCCATTTTATTGTGTTAGGCCTTCGAAGCCTGTCTGCGGTCCATACTTCCACTAGTCCTCCACTGACCAGACCACTGCTGCCCGTGTACCCCTGGAACCAATTTTAAAGTGCCTACAGCCAGCCCATTTTATTGTGTTAGGCCTTCGAAGCCTGTCTGCGGTCCATACTTCCACTAGGCCTCCACTGACCAGACCACTGCTGCCCGTGTACCCCTGGAACCAATTTTAAAGTGCCTACAGCCAGCCCATTTTATTGTGTTAGGCCTTCGAAGCCTGTCTGCGGTCCCTCCTTCCACTAGGCCTCCACTGACCAGACCACTGCTGCCCGTGTACCCCTGGAACCAATTTTAAAGTGCCTACAGCCAGCCCATTTTATTGTGTTAGGCCTTCGAAGCCTGTCTGCGGTCCATACTTCCACTAGGCCTCCACTGACCAGACCACTGCTGCCCGTGTACCCCTGGAACCAATTTTAAAGTGCCTACAGCCAGCCCATTTTATTGTGTTAGGCCTTCGAAGCCTGTCTGCGGTCCATACTTTAAATACTCCTCCACTCAGCACCAAGCTGCCTGCCCGTGTATCCATGTAACCGCTGTAAAACTGCCATGAGCCTATTGTTTGTTATTTTAGGCCTTTGATAGCCTGTCTGCGGTCCCTACTCCTCCACTGACCACCAAGCTGCCTGCCCGTGTATCCATGTAACCGCTGTAAAACTGCCATGAGCCTATTGTTTGTTATTTTAGGCCTTTGAAGCCTTTCTGCGCTCCCTCCTTCCACTAGTCCTCCACTGACCAGACCACTGCTGCCCGTGTACCCCTGGAACCAATTTTAAAGTGCCTACAGCCAGCCCATTTTATTGTGTTAGGCCTTCGAAGCCTGTCTGCGGTCCATACTTCCACTAGTCCTCCACTGACCAGACCACTGCTGCCCGTGTACCCCTGGAACCAATTTTAAAGTGCCTACAGTCAGCCCATTTTATTGTGTTAGGCCTTCGAAGCCTGTCTGCGGTCCATACTTCCACTAGGCCTCCACTGACCAGACCACTGCTGCCCGTGTACCCCTGGAACCAATTTTAAAGTGCCTACAGCCAGCCCATTTTATTGTGTTAGGCCTTCGAAGCCTGTCTGCGCTCCCTCCTTCCACTAGTCCTCCACTGACCAGACCACTGCTGCCCGTGTACCCCTGGAACCAATTTTAAAGTGCCTACAGCCAGCCCATTTTATTGTGTTAGGCCTTCGAAGCCTGTCTGCGGTCCATACTTCCACTAGTCCTCCACTGACCAGACCACTGCTGCCCGTGTACCCCTGGAACCAATTTTAAAGTGCCTACAGTCAGCCCATTTTATTGTGTTAGGCCTTCGAAGCCTGTCTGCGGTCCATACTTCCACTAGGCCTCCACTGACCAGACCACTGCTGCCCGTGTACCCCTGGAACCAATTTTAAAGTGCCTACAGCCAGCCCATTTTATTGTGTTAGGCCTTCGAAGCCTGTCTGCGGTCCCTCCTTCCACTAGGCCTCCACTGACCAGACCACTGCTGCCCGTGTACCCCTGGAACCAATTTTAAAGTGCCTACAGCCAGCCCATTTTATTGTGTTAGGCCTTCGAAGCCTGTCTGCGGTCCATACTTCCACTAGTCCTCCACTGACCAGACCACTGCTGCCCGTGTACCCCTGGAACCAATTTTAAAGTGCCTACAGCCAGCCCATTTTATTGTGTTAGGCCTTCGAAGCCTGTCTGCGGTCCCTCCTTCCACTAGGCCTCCACTGACCAGACCACTGCTGCCCGTGTACCCCTGGAACCAATTTTAAAGTGCCTACAGCCAGCCCATTTTATTGTGTTAGGCCTTCGAAGCCTGTCTGCGGTCCATACTTCCACTAGGCCTCCACTGACCAGACCACTGCTGCCCGTGTACCCCTGGAACCAATTTTAAAGTGCCTACAGCCAGCCCATTTTATTGTGTTAGGCCTTCGAAGCCTGTCTGCGGTCCATACTTTAAATACTCCTCCACTCACCACCAAGCTGCCTGCCCGTGTATCCATGTAACCGCTGTAAAACTGCCATGAGCCTATTGTTTGTTATGTTAGGCCTTTGATAGCCTGTCTGCGGTCCTTACTTTAAATACTCCTCCACTCACCACCTAGCTGCCTGTGTATCCATGTAACCGATGTAAAACTGCCATGACTGCCTACTGTTTGTTATTTTAGGCCTTTGATAGCCTGTCTGCGGCCCCTACTTGCAATACTCCTCCACTGACCACAATGCTGCCTGGAGTGCCTGCCTGTGTATCCATGTAACCGATGTAAAACTGCCATGACTGCCTACTGTTTGTTATTTTAGGCCTTTGATAGCCTGTCTGCGGCCCCTACTTGCAATACTCCTCCACTGAGCACAATGCTGCCTGGAGTGCCTGCCTGTGTATCCATGTAACCGATGTAAAACTGCCATGACTGCCTACTGTTTGTTATTTTAGGCCTTTGATAGCCTGTCTGCAGCCCCTACTTGCAATACTCCTCCACTGACCACACCAATGCTGCCCGTGTACCCCTGGAACCTATTTAAAAGTTCATAGAGCCTAGTTATATATTTTATTTACTATTAATAAGGCCATGATGGACTACGCTGTACCACGCTACAAGCTAACCAGTCGACACTTCTTTTGCGAGAAAAGCCATCCCAACCCTCCACCAGCATGTAGAAGACCGCATTGTCCATGCACTCTGGCAATCTGTGAGTACAAAGGTGCACCTGACAACAGACGCATGGACCTGTAGGCATGGCCACGGAAGATTACGTGTCCATTACGGCGCAATGGGTTAATGTGGTGGATGCATGGTCCACAGGGGACAGCCTACTAAGTCTGTCTGCAGTCCCTAATTCAAATTGTCCTCCACTGTCTAAATCGGAACTTCCACCTTCTGGCTTTCGGCCTATAGTATCAGAAATTAAACTGCATTTGGCCTTCAACTTTGGTTAGGGCCTACTAACGGCTTCTGCCCCTCCCTGGTGTTGCCCTCAACTAAATAAAGCTGAGCTTCAACCTTCCGGCTCTCATTATGTGGTTTTAAAAAAAAAAAAGGTGGTTAGGGCCTACTAACGGCTTCTGCCCCTCCCTGGTGTTGTCCTCAACTAAATAAAGCTGAGCTTCAACCTTCCGGCTCTCATTAAGTGGTTTTTAAAAAAAAATGGTGGTTAGGGCCTACTAACGGCTTCTGCCCCTCCCTGGTGTTGTCCTCAACTAAATAAAGCTGAGCTTCAACCTTCCGGCTCTCATTAAGTGGTTTTAAAAAAAAAATGGTGGTTAGGGCCTACTAACGGCTTCTGCCCCTCCCTGGTGTTGTCCTCAACTAAATAAAGCTGAGCTTCAACCTTCCGGCTCTCATTAAGTGGTTTTTAAAAAAAAATGGTGGTTAGGGCCTACTAACGGCTTCTGCCCCTCCCTGGTGTTGTCCTCAACTAAATAAAGCTGAGCTTCAACCTTCCGGCTCTCATTAAGTGGTTTTAAAAAAAAAAAAATTGGTGGTTAGGGCCTACTAACGGCTTCTGCCCCTCCCTGGTGTTGTCCTCAACTAAATAAAGCTGAGCTTCAACCTTCCGGCTCTCATTATGTGGTTTAAAAAAAAAAAATGGTGGTTAGGGCCTACTAACGGCTTCTGCCCCTCCCTGGTGTTGTCCTCAACTAAATAAAGCTGAGCTTCAACCTTCCGGCTCTCATTAAGTGGTTTTAAAAAAAAAATGGTGGTTAGGGCCTACTAACGGCTTCTGCCCCTCCCTGGTGTTGTCCTCAACTAAATAAAGCTGAGCTTCAACCTTCCGGCTCTCATTAAGTGGTTTTAAAAAAAAAATGGTGGTTAGGGCCTACTAACGGCTTCTGCCCCTCCCTGGTGTTGTCCTCAACTAAATAAAGCTGAGCTTCAACCTTCCGGCTCTCATTATGTGGTTTTAAAAAAAAAAAAAATGGTGGTTAGGGCCTACTAACGGCTTCTGCCCCTCCCTGGTGTTGCCCTCAACTAAATAAAGCTGAGCTTCAACCTTCTGCTCCAAATTACCATTTTAAAAAATGCAATAGGCTTTTCCGGCCTACTAAAGGTGTCTGCCCCTCCCTGGTGTTGTCCTCAACTGAACAAAGCTGAGCTTCCACATTCTGGCTTTCGCCCTATACTATCAGATATTAAACTGCATTTGGCCTACTAGTGTGGTTAGGCCCTTGAAACAGTGTCTGCTGCTCTTGGGTTTGCTACTCCACTGAACAAAGCAATGCCGCCTGTTTAGTCCTGTTACCAATTTTGAACTGCATGTTGCCTACTTTATTCTTTGGCCCTATATCTGTTTCCTCCTCATCCTGCCCATTGCCCAGCCACTGCTAAATGAGTCTGCTGGTACATTGACCTAGACCACTACATTCCCCTTGTACTCTACACAGCCAGAATCTGTCCCTGCTGAAAGTAAGGTTCCCCTTCCCGCATGTTATACCACCTTACACAGGGACAAAGAGGAAGGTGCAGATGAAAGTGCAGGTTCCTTCATCAGGTGGGGGGGCATACTCGTTGGCGACGTCACTGGCACAGGGCCCCTCAGAGTACGCAAAAGTGTCGCTGCTGGTGGGAGGCGCCCCCGCCATGCAAACACACCGCCGTACTTTGAGGGGCCCTGTGCCAGTGGCAATGCGAACGAGTGGGCCCCCCCCCTGCTTGCTCAGGATCACAGCACTTGCAACTTTTAAATACTTACCTTTCCCTGCAACACCGCCGTGACGTAGTCCGCATTTCCTGGGCCCACGAAAAACTTGAGCCAGCCCTACTCCCCCCACAACTTTCCCCCAATTCCCTATGCCCAACTATTATTATACAGTTAATTAAGATTGGCAAGCTTCAGAAACAAGAATGGATGTTTTTGGCATTAAAATGGGCACTGTAGGTGTTTTCCTGGCCTCCACTCACTGCCGACTATGCTTCCCCATTGACTTGCATTGGGTTTCGTGTTTCGGTCGATCCCCGACTTTTAGCGATAATCGGCCGACTGCACTCGACTCGACTCTGGACAAAATCGGGTTTCCCAAAACCCTACTCGATCTTAAAAAAATGAAAGTCGCTCAACCCTATTGGAGATCTCTGTCCTGGAAAAGGGGCTGTCCTTTTGCCCCACGGGGGGTTTGGATAAATTCACCTTTATTAAGGATGTGTATCTCTTCTGCAGGCAGCTCACCTTTAAATTGCTGTTCCATCGACCCTCAGCCATTGATGATTTACCTGCAGCAGACAGAGGGGTTCTCAGAGATCTATTGGACCTTTTGGATGAAGGTGAGGATGGATATGGCAGAAGGAGGTTCACGGGGAGGTTGCCCTCACAAGCGACTCCCTCTTTCTCATTGTTCCCGGTGGTACAAAGCTTCTTTAATTCAGTCTGTAGGGAAATACATCACCTAAAACTGGACCCCAATAAAGGTAGAAACCTAAGTAGGAAAGAACAGTCTGTCATTACAAAGTTGGGTTCCAACAGGGACTTTGTCATCCGCGAAGCGGATAAAGGAGGAAATCTGGTGATTTGGCCGGTGGACCTCTATATCCAGGAAGCAAAACGCCAATTACTCAATACTGAGTGCTACCAGGTTCTTCCTTCAGATCCCTCGTGTATCTTTCAGGGAAAACTAAACCAATTGTTGGAGGTTGCATTTTCTCACAGCATTATTAATAAACGTGAAAAAGAGTTCATGATGAATCCTCACCCCCGTATACCAACTTTTTACATGCTCCCTAAGGTGCACAAATCGGTACAGGCCCCACCAGGTAGGCCGATTGTGTCAGGGATAGGGGGGCTCCTTGAACGGCCATGTATTTATGTGGATTTCTTTTTGCAACCCCTGGTAACATCTCTCGATTCCTTTATTAGAGACTCCACGTCTTTGATTGTACTACTTCAGGATCTGGTGGTTCCTCCTCACACTTGGTTGGTGACTCTGGACGTGGAGTCACTCTACACTTGTATAGGACATCAACTTGGAATACGGGCGGTTTCGTATTTTCTGGATCTCAACACGACTGGGGACAGAGGACACGACTCCTTCTTGCTGGACCTCTTGCTGTTTATATTGGACAAAAACTATTTCATCTTTGACCGGGTTTTCTATAGACAGGTAAGGGGGACTGCCATGGGGGCTCGGTGTGCCCCGGCTTACGCCAACCTATTTTTAGGTTGGTGGGAGGTGACTAAGGTGTACCATCTTGAGGAGTTCTCCAAACACATCGTCAAGTGGGTACGCTATATTGACGATGTGTTATTTTTTTGGACAGGCACCCAGGCAGAGTGTCAAGAATTTGTGAGAACACTTAATGACAATCCCTGGAATATTCACCTTACGTCACAACTCTCGCAGACGGAGATTGAATTCTTGGATCTAAAGCTCTCCCTGCAAGGTACCAGGGTTATGACTACCCTTTACCGGAAACCGACGGCAACTAACAGCTTACTACATTTTGCCAGCTTCCATCCCCAGCACCTGAAGAAGGGAATTCCTAAGGGTCAGTTCTACAGGATCAAGAGAAACTGTTCCCATCAGGTGGATTTTCTTAGAGAATCCCGTGAACTTACGGCAAGGTTTCGCGACCGGGGTTACCCTAGGAAGGTAATTACGGAGGCTTTTTTATCAGCTAGAGACAGGAGAAGGGAAGATCTTTTGCAACCACAAGTTAGGGTACGCGACAGACCCCTGGGTATTGTTACATCTTTCAATAACCAGTGGGAAGATATTCGTGGAGTGCTGTCAAAATACTGGGGGATCCTTTTGGGGGAGTCTAAATTACAACCCTTCCTCTCTACCCAGCCCAATTTAGTCTCACGAAGGGCCAGGAACCTCAGGGACTGTCTCAGCCATAGCCACTTCCAGCGACCAGTCAAACAACTAAATAGAGGGGCAAGACTGATGGGTACTTTCCCTTGTGGCGGATGTAATATTTGTCCCTTCACTGCTGGTGATGAATTAATGTCTGTGCCATTTCCTCTTTCACAGATATCTATCAATATGTACTTCAACTGCAAATCACGAAACCTGGTGTATGCTCTTATATGTCCATGCCCCAAGGTATATGTTGGACAAACCACTCAGGAACTTAGGAAACGCATTCAGCAACATTTTTCCACCATCACCACAGCTCGAAACGACAGGACCAAGGGAAAGACCCTCACTTCGGTTGCGGCACATTACCTGGAGATGCATAGTGCCCAGTGGAAGGGAACCAGAATAATGGGACTGGAAGGGATTCGGACCAATATCAGGGGCGGGGATATATCCTCGGAGCTCCTGAGGCGGGAGTCCAAGTGGATCTTCAAATTAAACTGTGTGACACCTTTGGGACTTAATGAGGACTTGCTCTTTACGGGCTTTTATAAACAGCTATGAACTATTTCCCCCCCCCCCCTTGTTTTGCTAGTACCTAGTTCAGGTTCACCTGCTTGCCTATATGGACACCACTAGGGCAGCGGAGGTTCTTTTACTGTGAGACACTGTTAGTGCTTGCAATGATTTTGCGAGCACATATATCAGATACAGGTGCTGATGTAGAATTTTCTTAGTTATGTATGTATGGTTAGTGCCAACCCTATGGGTTTGCACACATACGGTAATAATAAATATGCATCTAGTTATTCGCAATTGTGTCCGCTCTACTGATCTCTGCTACATGAGTCATCCATTTATATATTTTATTTATATGACGCTTTGTATTATACATAGGGGTACATAGCCTTTGGCAGTTTTTTTGTATTTTTTCTAAAAATGTTTTGTTTTTTGTCCACTCTGGGTGGCGTACATCAGTTGTTCACAGGTGGTGTACCGCATCTCAGAGTGAGCTTTCATCCACTCTGATGGGAAATGTATATTCCATTTTTGCTGGCAATGTCCAGCTATGGGACACGTATTCTGTGTGTGTCTGCACTGTAAATATTGACAAAAATGAGCAAATAACTGTTTTCCGGTGTCTATAACACTTTCTTGCCTCTATTTGTAGAGGTCAAGCCGCTAAATCCTTGTTTTGCCGTACTTGACATATGATGTGACAGCCTTTTTCTTGCTCATCTGTATACATCCACACAGGTGCCAATTTCCTTCTGCCCTCTGCGATTTCCGTCTTTCATTTTACGGGTGTCACTATGTCACTCCATGGTACTGTTAACACCGCTTTTAGTACCATCGCATATATGTCCTAAGGGTGTAGTGTTCTAACTATGCATTATGTATTTTGCTTTGCATTTTTTTATTTATTTATTTATTTTTTTTTTTTTTTTTTTTTTTCCCCTTATGGCATGGGCGCCGCTCTAACCATATATGCGTCGCCATTCCACTGGTATATACAGCACTGACATAATGAGATAGGCGCTCTTTCACATCTGTGCAAATGGGCTTATGTCAGTGGGTTTTCCCATTGGACTTTGCCTTATTGCGCAGGCGCCGTTTTGTTTGGGTACACGGCGCGGTCATGGCAACTAAAAAGTCCTAGGTGTACAGTGATTTATCACCTATTCTGTGTCTTGCAAGTGCTGTCCCTCATTTCGTGGGTGCAGCTTCACCCACATATATGGCGCCATTGCATGGATATATACGGCGCTGACACAGAAACTCCATGCTAGACAGGCGTTCTTTTATGCCTGCACAAGTGGGCTCACTCTAGCAATTGGCTGATCAGGCTTCTTCTCAATACGCAGGCGCCGCTCTCTGTTTGTGTACGGCGCCGCTATGGCAACCCTGTGTGAATACAGGCTTTTTCCACGCCTGCGCACTCAAGCTTGTACCAGGAAGTGATTCTCTGTAACATACACGCGGCGGCGAGCGCACAGCTGCGATTGGGGAGACAAACTATGGAACCTGTATATAAGGTAAAACATGCTCAGCGGACATTACCCCTGACGAAGCCACCTCCGTGTGGCGACACGCGTTGGGTCTCCGCTTCTCCTGCGCCTATGCCATTATGCTATAGGCTATGCACAGTTAGGGACGGGCTCTCGGTATAGTATGTTGATGGCTCTGCACAGGGTTCCTTATTTCCTGACTTGTATTTAGTCCATGTGGGGGAACTGTATTGGACTAATTATTCCTGTGTACTTTCATTAGGGTCATTTTGCTACCAAAGGTGGGGATATCTTTATTCTATTTGTGTTCATCATGAGTACATGAATGCGCACATGTTGTGGTAGGATTGTTGTCCATCGTGTCCACCCTCAGTTATTAACCATTGGTTAGCCCTGTTATACCCTGAGTGCATATCTAGTGGTGTTCATATAGGCACCCCCCTATATTGGTCTGCCTATTGGCGCAGGTGTTGCCTTATTACAGGCTGTATTTTAAAGGAACTAGTATGTTACCTTTTTTAATTGTTTTTAATTGTGTGTGTTTTTTCTTTATACTTGTTTCATGTTTGTGAATATGTATTAATAAAGCTGTGTTTATACTTTGTTCAAATCCAGAGTGTGGTGATCCCCATTTATGACCTTTCTTTTTCTGTTTGTCTTTTGTGGTCGATGATGAGCCAACTGATCTGGCCTAGACCATTGGTACGCATAGCCAATGCAACAGCACAGAGGAAAAAGGTGGATACGTAGAGCCAACAAAGGCACCAAGGGCTACTGGTTTGAGCAGAGTGCATAGTGTGTCAACGGTTGCCAAGAGCAATCCCTATGTGCCCTAAGTCAAGGCAAGGGGGCGTTCATCCTCTGTCTGGAATTTTTTTTTGGATAGTCCTTCTGAACCAAACATTGTCATCTGTATCATCTGCCATACGATGCTGAGCAGAGGCCAGGGCAAAGGTAACCAGAGCACCACCAGTATACGTAAACACATGGCAGCCAAGCACCCTATTTGGTGAGCAGTACAACAGAGTACCAAATCAGTGTCTGCAGGTCAAACCACTGCCATGTTGCCTGTGATCCATCCTTCCCAATCTGCTGGCCAGGAAGCAGGTGCTCATACTTCCTGCTCACAAGCTGCATTTCCAGATACACAGGACACAACAATCCCATCCACTTGTTTGTCCCAGCAAAGCGTCCAGTTGTCTGTGCCCCAGATCTATGAAAGGAAGTGTAAATTTCAACCCACGCACCCACAAGCACAAATACTAAACGCGAACATTGCCAAGTTGCTAGCCGTGGATCTCTTGGCTTCTCTTCCATGATCTCTTGGCTGTGGCTGTCCCAAAATACTATTTTTCCCGGTGTGCCATCCCTGCGTTACACCAGCACGTGTTAAATAATCTAAAATGTGCTCTCACCAAAGCCGTAACTGGGCAAGTCCATCTAACAACAGACGCATGGACAAGTAGTTATAGACAGGGATGATACATTTCTGTCATGGCACACTGGCTGAACCTGGTGGAGGGTGGGACAAAGTTACAAACTGAAACATCACTTATCCTACCCACGCCACATATAGTGGGCCCAACCTCAGTCATGGCTTCTGCATCATCTTATACGTCAAGTCTCCCCTCTTCGTCCTCCTCTTCCGCCTCCTCATCCTATGATGAATTACCCTCCACATCACTCCCAAGTTGGGAACTGTGCAGCAGCGCATATGCAAAGCGGCAACATGCTCTGCTGAAGCTGATCTGTTAAGGACAAACACCACACACTGCAGCAGAGCTGTGGCAAGGAATAAAACAACAGACCAATCAGTGGCTCTCCCCACTGCAACTTGAACCCGGTCTGGTTGTCTGCGATAATGGGTGTAACCCTGGTGGCAGCATTAAAACTCGGGAAGCTGGTACACGTGCAATACATGGCTCACGTGCTGAACCTAGTAGTTCAGAAATTTATCAAAACATACCCTGATTTGCCGTACCTACTTGAGAAGGTGTGCTGTATTTGTGCCCATTTCTGCCATTCCTCTACTGCTGTTGCTGATCCTGCAGCACTTCAAAAGCAATTTAATTTGCCAAATCATCGACTCATTTGTGACCTGCCCGCACAGTGGAACTCAACATATCATATGTTGGAAAGGATTATTGAGCAGCAGAGGGCACTTTCTGAATACCAGATTAAACATGCCCGTCAGACTGCGACTCAGCCAAAACACAAAACTGTCGAGTAGGTGTGGAACGCTGACATTTGTGAGGTACTTGATAACTTTGAGTACTGCATCAACCTCGTGAGTGGTGATCATGCTATTATCAGCGTTATCATCCCAATGCTATGTACGTTGAAAGAATCAATGCATAATCTAAACATGGAATCTTTGAGTGCCCATCAACAGGGTATGGAGCAAGATTTCACACTGGGTGATACTACTCAGCCCAACCAATATCATGATGAGGCAAGATTGGGTGATGAAGATGAGGAAGATGATGAGGAGGGAGAGAACTTATTTTTATGTGGTGCCAAGGGGACCCATGATGCTACAGAGGGGACTCCCAACCCCAGCTTCAGGTCTGTCCAGCATGGGTGGGCTGGAGAGGAGGAGAAGGAGGAGGAGGAGAGTCAGTGTGAGGAGAGGATGGGTATTGTTCCTCCTTCTGGGGCCACAGAACATTTGCCTCATTGCAGCTTGGCACACATGGCACAATTCATGTCTAATTGTCTTTCCCAAGACCCTCACGTGATCCACATTTTCAACAGCAGCCTATACTGGTTGGCCACGTTTCTCGACCCACGATACACTGACAAATTTCATTTGCTACTTTTGCAGTCACCAAGGGGTTTCACAATTGAATCCATCAAGAGGGCCGTTGTCGATCATTTGATGACAACATCAGACTCAGACACCGCTGGTAGCAGAGGTACCAGCTCTTTGCAACAGCATGCATTAATGGGGAGAGACATGCCCAGCTGGTCCAAAAGAGGTGAGGGAAAATGTTCACAAACTGGTTCATATTCAATAAACCGGCTCATCAGCAAGGGCTATGTGGACCGGTAACAATGTCAAGGAGGCAGAAGTTGAACAACATGATCAATGAGTATCTAAATGACCTGCGTACTTCCTGATGCTTCGGTTCCATTTAATTACTGGGTATCCAAGCTGCACAGTTGGTCAGACCTCATCCTATGCTTTGGAGGTGCTGTCCTGTCCTGCTGCTAGCATGGTATCAAAGCGTGTTTTCAGTGCCGCTGGGGCAATCATCACAGATACACGCACACGGCTGACTACAGAGAATGTAGACAGGCTGACTCTGATAAAATTTAACAAGGACTGTATTTCACCACAGTTTTTAAGCCCTCCAGATGACATCATCCCAACCTAAAGTCACCCAAAACGTTCTTTTATGCTACTGGTGATCAGGTCCATCCCTTCCCATACAAACCCCTTTCCTCCTTCTAATTACATGTGTATCCTACTCCTCTTTCTGCTACATGTACCTCATGGTCAACAAGCTAGAAACAAGGTTCCATTCATTAATATTTCCTATCGGAGTCAATTGTGATGAGACCTTCTTCCTGCATGAACCATGGTATCATGCCCCTTGGGCTAACTTTTGGAAACAATATGTCTATCCCTGCACATTGGGAACTGGAACTACCGTGCTAGTAGTCTAGTTTCATAATTGTCTGGCTCTTGAGGCCTCCTTCCTGCGTCAACCATGATACAGCCCCTTGGGCTCATTTTTGGAAACACTGTCTATGCCTGCACATTGAGCAGTGGCAGGGAACAACAAGGACAGTAGTCCAACCTTTAGAATTGTGAACCCCTTGTGATGATGATGGGTGGCTTCTTCCTGCGTTAACCAACACACAGCTTTTTACCGCCTGCTTTTAAACAATCAAGCACCAATTTTAGCCTTTTCCTCAGCCCCCAGACCGCTTTGTAGGGTCCAGCATAAAATTACTCACATTTCCCATTGACTTGCATTGGACTCACTTCTCGTTACAAATACCTGAGTATTAACACCTACTCGTTACGAGTATAGCGAGTCTGAATATTTAACTACTTGCTCATTCCTAATTACAAGATGTTTTTAGCTGATTCAATAATTGTTACCACTGGAATGATTATATATAAGCCAGATATTTTGAAGCAAATATTTAGCAAAATTAGTGATTTTTTGCACTAAAATGTTGCAAGACAAATTAAAGACAAAGATAAGCATTTTTACCATTGTTGCTGCTGCATTCCCTCCCTAAGCTTTTGTACAAGCTATGACAGTCCCTTAAAATTGCATACCTTATACCAAGTGATTGTAAATCGTACACCGAGGAAGTTACTCAAGATACAGTGGAGTCACAGATGAGAAAATAACTAATTTCCACACAGTCCACTGTCAATAACTGTTTTACTTAGGAATGAAGATATTCCTACTCGGTTTTGATAAACGCACAAAGAAATCACATCAAACAAACATTTTGCCAGAAGGCTGTATCCACTGTGCTGGATAGCTCGGCACTCAAGAAAACTGTTTCTGCTATTTTCTCTATGTGAATTTACCTGCTGTTGGGCCCATCTGCAACGGCCGTCGTTATCTTATTACACCCTGAGAGCAAACTGATTTAATTAAGTGAGTGCAAAGCATATTGTGATGCGTGCACATTTACTTACTGCCGTGTCTGCTCCGAACAACACAATCAGGACACGCAGGCGGATGCAGAGTTCTTCCAGCCGGTGAGCAATTCGGAGGATTCTTGTGCTATAACGCTTCCACAGGATGCGGCAACTTTCACTTCACAGGTCCCGGGTCCCTTTTATTCTTTGACAGCTTTTACAGCTGGAATTCCCTCGCATCTGGACAGGTTCAGATACTGTTTCAGTTCAGCTTCAATATGCGCTGCTCTTTACTCAGTCGGGTGCTTTCACAAGTGGATTTCACCACATCCCTCTCCAGCACAGTCTCATACACTCCTGATTACTGCAGACTTTGGACAAGATGGCTGCGCTTCCTTTTCCTGTGTTTCATTTCATATAACCCTCCTAAAACAGCTTATGGGCATAACACAGTCTCTTAACCATGTTCAACAACAGCAATATCTTGTGGCCAGTTAACAAAATTAACTATAAGGAAACAAAAATATTTACAGCAAGTATAGGGATTATTCAGGCGTGCATACAAGTATCCTCAATTATACTGCCCTGGTGGGCCAACACGCTTCTCACATGACATGATAGCTGCAAGACATTATTAGGAACCCCTTCCTGGCTACATCCAAAGTCAAGTGAGTATTTTCTGGCTCATCCAATCACCAGCATTGTGCAAATTCTTTGAATTTACAGTGTCCAGACTGTTTATCAAAATTCAACACAAATTTGATTGACACTGAATTGATTTACTTTTCTCTACTGTATTTGCATATAGTTTGCTATTGGTTGATAGGTTTAGGCAATCATTTTGTTCCAAACGTGCGCTTGTTCTCTACTTGAGTTCAGAATTAGGATGTAATTTTGCATGGTTGTATTAATCCCTTTTTACCATTAGACTGTTTCTGATTTCATGGTCTCTTTCATGTTTTTTTCTCTAGCCTTATGCTCCATCTTTCTGATTTTCTGGCATGCTCCCTTCACCGTACCACTTGCTCCACATCCTACTCTAATAACACCAGTAATCACAGTCTAGCAGTTCACCCTCAGAGCAGTGCTGCAAAATTGATGATCATTTTTCATTGTGAGTTATGACTCAAGGGCCTCACCTCACCCCTGGTATAAAGCAGCACCTGACAATCGTGATAAAATAAAAGGAAGGTGAATGAAGGGCTTGCAGTATGCGGACAGCTTCCCTGCTGACTCTAATTACCCAGTTGAGGATTTTTACCATTCCTCCTCTTAGCGTCTTTCTACAGTAGGTGCTCCTAAGCAATCTGCAGCTCTTGGCTCTGTCTTCCTAAGCACAATAATGCTAGGTGGATTGCCTTTATAACAGCTCTTGATGCTATTACTATATTTCAGATGGCACAATTTGATGCTACATTTTATTGTCCAAGGAGATTTGTCAGATATGATTGCCCACATATTTAAGAACAAAACTAATAACCAGCTTCAGTGTTATACTCACATCTAAGATATTAGAGAGTTAAAAAATGCAATTCTGTTGAAATGAAAAGTAAAATAATGCAGTATCCTATTGTACAGCTATTCTTACTTTATTAAAAGGTTTGTTCGGGCCATGATTAACACCTTAAAGAGGACCTTTTCATGTCAAGCTGGACACACAAAATAATACCAGCTGCAAAGCGGAATACATTTTTTTTGTTTATTTCACTTCTTTGTTGCGGAAATATTATCAATTAACCCCTCTCTGACCTTAGACGTACTATCCCGTTGAGGTAAGCTGGGCCTATCTGACCCTCGACGGGATAGTACGTCATATGCGATCAGCCGCGCTCACGGGGGGAGCGCAGCCGATCGCCGCCGGGTGTCAGCTGATTATCACAGCTGACATACGGCACTATGTGCCAGGAGCAGTCACGGACCGCTCCTGGCACATTAACCCCCGGAACACTGTGATCAAACATGATCGCAGCGTTCCAGCAGCATAGGGAAGCATTGCGCAGGGAGGGGGCTCCCTGCGTGCTTCCCTGAGACCCTCGGAGCAATGCGCTGTGATCACGTTGCTCCGTGGGTCTCCTACCTCCTCCTCCCTGCAGGCCTGGATCAATAATGGCAGCGGGGGCCTTCCGGGTCCTGCAGAGAGGTGGCTTCCAAGCGCCTGCTCAGAGCAGGCTTCCCTGCAGTGCCTGTGTGATCACTGATCTGACACAGTGCATTGCAAAGTGTCAGATCAGCGATCTGTCACTATAATGTGATGTCCCCCCTGGGGCAATGTAAAGAAGTAAAAAAATATATATTTACAAGTGTTAAAAAGAAAAAAAAATCCTAAATAAAGAAAAATATATATATTGTTCCAATAAATACATTTCTTTGTCTAAATGAAAAAAAAACAATAAAAGTACACATATTTAGTATCGACATGTCCGTAATGACCCGACCTATAAAATTGTCCCACTAGTTAACCCCTTCAGTGGTCACCGTAAAAAAAAAAGGAGGCAAAAAATGCTTTATTATCATTCCGCCGGACAAAAAGTGGAATAATACGCGATCAAAAAGACGGATATAAATAACTATGGTACTGCTGAAAATGTCATCTTCTCCTACAAAAAACGAGCTGCCATACAGCATCATCAGCAAAAAAATAAAAAAGTTATAGTCCTCAGAATAAAGCGATGCAAAAATAATTATTTTTTATATAAAATCTATTTTATTGTATAAAAGCGCCAAAACATAAAAACATGATATAAATGAGGTATCGCTGTAATCTTACTGACCCGTAAAATAAAACTGCTTTATCAATTTTATCAAACGTGGAACGGTATAAACACTCCCTCAAAAGAAATTCACGAATTGCTGGTTTTTGTTCATTCTGCCTCACAAAAATCGGAATAAAAAGCGATCAAAAAATGTCACGTGCCCGAAAATGGTACCAATAAAAATGTCCACTCGTCCCACAAAAACAAGATCTAACATGACTCTGTGGACCAAAATCTGGAAAAATTATAGCTCTCAAAATGTGGAGACGCAAAAACTATTTTTTGCAATAAAAAGTGTATTTTAGTGTGTGACAGCTGCCAATCATAAAAATCCACTAAAAAACCCGCTATAAAAGTAAATCAAACCCCTTTCATCACCCCCTTAGCTAGGGAAAAATAATCACATTTAAAAAATGTATTTATTTCCATTTTCTCATTAGGGTTAGGGTTGGGGCTAAAGTTAGGGTTAGGGTTGGGGCTAAAGTTAGGGTTAGGGTTGGGGCTAAATATAGGGTTAGGGCTACAGTTAGGGTTAGGGCTACAGTTAGGGTTGGGGCTACAGTTAGGGTTAGGATTGGGGCAACAGGTCTAGTTTTGGGGCAACGGTTAGGGTTGGGGCTACAGTTAGGGTTAGGGTTGGGGCTAAAGTTAGGTTTAGGGTTGGGGCTAAAGTTAGGGTTAGAGTTGGGGCTAAAGTTAGGGTTAGGGTTGGGATTAGGGTTAGTGTTGGGATTAGGGTTGGGGCTACAGTGAGGGTTAGGGTTGGGGCTAAAGTAAGGGTTAGGGTTGGGGCTAAAGTTAGGGTTAGGGCTACAGTTAGGGTTGGGGCTAAAGTTAGGGTTGGGGCTAAAGTTAGGGTTAGGGTTTGGATTACATTTACGGTTGGGATTAGGGATGGGATTAGTGTTATAGGTGTGTCAGCATTAGGGGTGTGGTTAAGGTTATGGTTGGGATTAGGATTGGGGGGTGTTGGAGTTATGGGTGTGGTTAGGGTTGGGATTAGGGTTACGGTGTGTTGGGGTTAGGGATATGGTTGGGATTAGGGTTAGGGGCATGTTCGGGTTAGAGGTGTGGCTAGGGTTATGGTTAAGGTTGGGATTA
Organism: Ranitomeya variabilis; assembly: GCF_051348905.1. Classification (NCBI taxonomy): domain Eukaryota; kingdom Metazoa; phylum Chordata; class Amphibia; order Anura; family Dendrobatidae; genus Ranitomeya; species Ranitomeya variabilis. The sequence goes on along the minus strand of NC_135238.1, from coordinate 143,109,764 downwards.
GGGTTAGGGGTGTGTTTGGGTTAGGGTTTCAGTTAGAATTGGGGGGTTTCCACTGTTTAGGCACATCAGGGGCTCTCCAAACGCGAAATGGCATCCGATCTCAATTCCAGCCAATTCTGCGTTGAAAAAGTAAAGCAGTGCTCCTTCACTTCTGAGCTCTCCCGTGTGCCAAAACAGGGGTTTACCCCAACATATGGGGTATCAGCGTACTCAGAATAAATTGGACAACAACTTTTGGGGTCCAATTTCTCTGGTTACCCTTGGGAAAATAAAAATTTTGGGGGCTAAAAAATTTTTATTTTCACAGCTCTGCGTTATAAACTGTAGTGAAACACTTGGGGGTTCAAAGTTCTCACAACACATCTAGATAAGTTCCTTGGGGGGTCTAGTTTCCAATATGGGGTCAATTGTGTTTTTTTTTTACTGTTTAGGTACATCAGGGGCTCTGCAAATGCAATGTGATGAATGCAGACCATTCCATCTAAGTCTGCATTCCAAACAGCGCTCCTTCCTTTCCGAGCTTAGCCATAGGCCCAAACGGTGGTTCACCCCACATATGGGGTACCAGCGTACTCAGGACAAATTGGAAAACAACTTTTGGGGTCCAGTTTCTCCTGTTACTCTTGGGAAAACACAAAACTGGGGGCTAAAATATAATTTTTGTGGAAAAAAATTATTTTTATTTTCATGGCTCTGCGTTATAAACTGCAGTGAAACAATTGGGGGTTCAAAGTTCTCACAACACATCCAGATAAGTTCCTTGGGGGTCTAGTTTCCAATATGGGGTCAATTGTAGGGGGTTTCTACTGTTTAGGTACATCAGTGGCTCTGCAAACGCAATGTGACGCCTGCAGACCATTCCATCTAAGTCTGCATTCCAAACGGCGCGCCTTCCCTTCCAAGCTCTGCCATGCGCCCAAACTTTTGGGGTCCAATTTCTCCTGTTACCCTTGGGAAAACACAAAAGTGGGGGCTAAAAAATAATTTTTGTGGTAAAAAATATTTTTTTATCAGATACATTTTACTAGAGACTTGTAAGCTTTCCCCTTATAGGACTTTGCTATCTAATAATACCCACCTGGATTTAACAAAAATTATCTCCTTAGATGTCAAATATTTTCATTGATAATATCTACAGAGATGTGAAAGAAAAGAATTTAAAAAATGCTTTATTCTGCTCTACAGCCACTATTACATATTGTGTTCAGTTCAACGTGAAAAAATTGGTGAAAGGTCATTTTTAATCTCTAACGGCTGTAAGTAGAGCCAAGATCCTGATACTGCTGTTAACCTGTTAAATGCTGTTGTCAATCTCTGACAATGACATCTACAGCTCACAGCTCAGGGGGCACACTGCTCTAAGTGCTCATCACCCTCTCCCTCCAAGACACAATTGCAGGGTGCCGGTGGGTTGCCATCACTGCAAAGGGTCAGCTGAAGAATGCTGTGCCTGTCATCGTGGTGCTCCTATGAATACCAGAATGTAGATGGCATTCATAGGAGACCATGATTTTTACTATGTACTGCATTATCATTGTCATGCTTTATACTGTATTGGTGATCGATCAACTGCAGGTTCAAGTCTCCTAAGAGCGCTAAAAGTAGACGATAAAAAGTAAAACAAGTCTTAAAACATATGTTTAAAAATCACGACATATCATCAAATCAATAACATTTCACCACTTAAATAAAGGGAACATTCAATTTTGATATTAGTGTAGCCCTACTAAATGTACAGTGAGGAGAATAAGTATTTGATACACTTATGATTTGCCACATTTTCCCATCTACAAAGAATAGAGAGGTCTGTAATTTTTATCATAGGTATACTTCAACTGTGAAAGACAGAATCGTAAAAAAAATCCTCTTCTTCCTCCAAACATAACAAAAGTAGGTAATACCAAAAAGTTCTATTTTGGTCTCTGACCATATGACCTTCTCCCATGCCTCCTCTGGATCATCCAGATGGTCATTGGCAAAACATAAAAGGGGCCTGGACATGTTCTAGAGTGAGCAGGGGGATTTTGTGTGCCCTGCAGGATTTTAATCTATGATGGCATAGTGTCTTACTAACAGTAATGTTTGAGACTGTGGTCCCAGTTGTCTTAAGGTCATTGACCAGGTCCTCCTGTGTAGTTGTGGGCCGATTCTTGACCTTTCTCAGAATCATCCTTTCCCACGAGGTGAGATCTTGCATGGAGCCCCAAACCGAGGACGATTGACAGTAGACTTGAGCGACTTTTACTTTTTTCGGATCGAGTTGGGTTTCGCGAAACCCGACTTTGTCAAAAGTCGGGTCGGGTGAAATCGGCCGATTATTGCGAAAAGTCGGGGGCCGACTGAAACACGAAACCCAATGCAAGTCAATGGGGAATCAAAGTCGGCAGTGAGTGGAGGACAGGAAAACACCTACAGTGCCCATTTTAATGGCAAAAACATCAATTCTTATTACTTAAGCTTGTCAATCTTAATTTACTTTATAATAATAGTTAGGCATTGAAAACAGGGGGTCATTTGGCTAAAGTTGTGTGGGGTAGGGCTGGCTCAAGATTTTCGTGGGCCCAGAAAACGCGGAATACATCACGGCGGTGGAGCAGGGAGAGGTAAGTATTTCAACTTTGCAAGTGCTGTGATCCTGAGCAAGCAGTGGGGGCCCACTCGTTGGCATTGGCACTGGCACAGGGCCCCTCATAGTAAGGCGGTGTGTTTGATGGCGGGTGGCGCCTCCCACCAGCAGAGACACTTTTGCGTACTATGAGGGGCCCTGTGCCAGTGATGTCACCAACGAGTATGCCCCCCCACCTGATGAAGGAACCTGCACTTTCATCTGCACCTTCCTCTTTGTCCCTGTGTAAAGTGGTATAGTATGCGGGAAGGGGATCCTGACTTTAAGCAGGGTCAGATTCTGGCTGTGTAGAGTGCAAGGGGAATGTAGTGGTCTGGGTCAATATACCAGCAGACTCATCTAGCAGTGGCTGGGCAATGGGCAGGATGAGGAGGAAACACAGATATAGGCCCAAATAATAAAGTGGGCTAAATGCAGTTCAAATGTGGTAACAGGACTAAACAGGCGGCATTGCTTTGTTCAGTGGAGGACAATTGTAATGAGCGGCAGACACAGTTAGAAGGCCCAAATAATGAAGTAGCCTAAATGCAGTTCAAAATTGTTAACAGGACTAAACAGGCAGTGTAACGGGGTCTGCTGTGCTGGATTACCTCTTCAGTACCACCCCGTGTTTTAGGAGGTCCACTCTGCTTTGGCTAGATTCTGAATGAAGGACGCTGGCTGGAATGGCTTCATTACATGGGCACATATAAAATATCACTGCTTCTCCACGTATTTCCAGTGTGGCATCTCTTTACTCACAGGACACAGAATAAAAATCACAACAGATACAGAGGGCAGGCCAATTCAAAAGTGGCAGGCCAGACATACATTACAATAGCCGCAGGTGGCCGGAGCCTGCCGATATTTACAGTGGGAATTACAAAGGTGGGGGAGGTCAGAAGGGGGATATCTTGTCCCCTCTGCCCAGGTGCGCTGTCATGAATCCCCAATGGCTAGGGATAGCACTGGACAAGCAAAGTATAAAAAATATAGGACGAGCTCTAGGGTGATGGAACCTGGGCTGACCGCTGCCCTACGCCTGACAAACGCAACTAGAGATAGCCAGGGAGCGTGCCTACGTTGGTTCTAGACGCCACGCACCAGCCTAAGAGCTAACTAGTACTGCAGAGAAAACAAAGACCTCACTTGCCTCCAGAGGAATTAACCCCAAAAGGTATAGTTGCCCCCCACATGTATTGACGGTGAAATGAGAGGAAGGCACACACATAGAGATGATATATATAGCTTTAGCAAATAGAGGCCCGCTGAAAACTAGAAAGCAGAGTGATACAAAAGGGGACTGAGCGGTCAGCAAAAAACCCTAATCAAAAAAACCATCCTGAGATTACAAGAACCCATGTGCCAACTCATGGCACATGGGGAGAACCTCAGTCCACTAGAGCAACCAACTAGCATAGAGACATTCTAAGCAAGCTGGACCAAAAACCAAACAACTGAAAATCAGCACTTAGCTTATCCTGAAAGATCTGGGAGCAGGTAGGCAGGAACCAAACAGAGCACATCAGAACACATTGATAGCCGGCAAGGGAAATGACAGAAAGGCCAGGTAAAATAGGAAACACCCAGCCTCTGATGGACAGGTGGAAACCAAAGGCCGCAACCCATCAAAGTCACCCAGTACCAGCAGTAACCACCAGAGGGAGCCCACAAACAGAATCCACAACAGTACCCCCCCCTTGAGGAGGGATCACCGAACCCTCACGAGAACCCCCAGGGCGATCAGGGTGAGCTCTATGGAAGGCGCGGACCAAATCAGTCGCATGAACATCGGAGGCGACCACCCAGGAATTATCCTCCTGACCATAACCCTTCCACTTAACCAAATACTGGAGTTTGCGTCTGGAAACACGAGAATCCAAGATCTTTTCAACAACATACTCCAATTCTCCCTCCACCAGCACCGGAGCAGGAGGCTCGACCGAAGGAACAACGGGCACCTCATACCTCCGCAACAACGACCGATGGAACACATTATGAATAGCAAACGATGCTGGGAGATCCAAACGAAAAGATACAGGGTTAAGAATCTCCGAGATCCTATAAGGACCGATGAACCGAGGCTTGAACTTAGGAGAAGAGACCTTCATAGGGACAAAACGAGAAGACAACCACACCAAGTCCCCAACAAGAAGTCGGGGACCCACGCGGCGACGGCGATTAGCAAACTGCTGAGTCTTCTCCTGAGATAACTTCAAATTGTCCACCACCTGATTCCAAATCTGATGTAGCCTGTCCACCACCACGTCCACTCCAGGACAATCCGAAGATTCCCCCTGACCAGAGGAAAAACGAGGATGAAACCCCGAATTACAAAAGAAAGGAGAGACCAACGTGGCAGAACTAGCCCGATTGTTAAGAGCAAATTCGGCCAGTGGCAAAAAAGCAACCCAGTCATCCTGATCAGCAGAAACAAAACACCTCAAATAAGTTTTCAAGGTCTGATTAGTTCGCTCCGTCTGGCCATTCGTCTGAGGATGGAATGCAGACGAGAAAGACAAATCAATGCCCATCTTGGCACAAAACGTCCGCCAAAATCTAGACACAAACTGGGATCCCCTGTCAGAAACGATATTCTCCGGAATCCCATGTAAACGAACCACGTTCTGAAAAAACAAAGGAACCAACTCAGAGGAGGAGGGCAACTTAGGCAAGGGCACCAAATGAACCATCTTAGAAAAGCGGTCACACACAACCCAGATAACGGACATTTTCTGTGAAACCGGGAGATCAGAAATAAAATCCATGGAAATGTGCGTCCAAGGCCTCTTCGGGATGGGCAATGATAACAACAACCCACTAGCCCGTGAACAGCAAGGCTTAGCTCGAGCACACACTTCACAAGACTGCACAAAGGTACGCACATCCCTAGACAAGGAAGGCCACCAAAAAGACCTGGCCACCAAGTCTCTTGTACCAAATATTCCAGGATGACCAGCCAACACAGAAGAATGGACCTCGGAGATGACTCTACTGGTCCAATCATCCGGAACAAACAGTCTTTCTGGTGGACATCGATCCGGTTTATCCACCTGAAACTTCTGCAATGCGCGTCGCAAGTCTGGGGATACGGCGGACAATATTACCCCATCCCTAAGGATACCAGCAGGCCCAGTGTCTCCAGGAGAGTCAGGCACAAAACTCCTGGAAAGAGCATCTGCCTTCACATTCTTCGAACCTGGCAGGTATGAAACCACAAAATTGAAACGAGAAAAAAATAACGACCAACGAGCCTGTCTAGGATTCAAACGCCTGGCAGACTCAAGGTAAATGAGATTCTTGTGATCAGTCAAGACCACCACGCGATGTTTAGCACCCTCAAGCCAATGACGCCACTCCTCAAATGCCCACTTCATGGCCAAAAGCTCCCGATTACCCACATCGTAATTGCGCTCGGCGGGCGAGAATTTTCTAGAGAAGAAAGCACATGGCTTCATCACCGAGCCATTAGAACTTCTCTGTGACAAAACCGCCCCCGCTCCAATCTCGGAAGCATCAACCTCCACCTGAAAAGGAAGTGAAACATCTGGTTGACACAACACAGGAGCAGAAGAAAACCGGCGCTTAAGTTCCCGAAAGGCCTCCACGGCCGCAGGAGACCAATCAGCAACATCAGCACCCTTTTTAGTCAAATCAGTCAAAGGTTTAACAATACTGGAAAAATTAGCAATGAACCGACGATAAAAATTAGCAAACCCCAAGAACTTCTGAAGGCTCTTAACAGACGTAGGTTGTGTCCAGTCACAAATAGCCTGAACCTTAACGGGATCCATCTCAATAGTAGAAGGAGAAAACATGTACCCCAAAAAAGAAATCTTCTGGACTCCGAAGAGACACTTTGAGCCCTTCACAAACAGAGAATTGGCCCGCAAAACCTGAAACACCTTCCTGACCTGTAGAACATGAGACTCCCAGTCATCAGAAAACACCAAAATATCATCCAAATACACAATCATAAACTTATCCAGATATTCACGGAAAATATTGTGCATAAAGGACTGAAAGACTGACGGAGCATTGGAGAGTCCAAAAGGCATTACCAAATACTCAAAATGGCCCTCAGGCGTATTAAATGCGGTTTTCCACTCATCACCCTGTTTTATCCGCACCAGATTATACGCACCACGAAGATCTATTTTAGTGAACCACCTAGCCCCCTTAATGCGAGCAAACAAATCAGTAAATAATGGCAATGGATACTGGTATTTGACTGTAATCTTATTCAGAAGGCGATAATCTATACAAGGCCTCAGGGAACCATCTTTTTTTGCCACGAAAAAAAAACCTGCTCCCAGAGGGGACGAAGATGGACGAATATGTCCCTTTTCCAAGGACTCCTTAATATAATTCCGCATAGCAGTATGCTCTGGCAGTGACAGATTAAATAAACGACCCTTAGGGAACTTACTGCCAGGAATCAATTCTATAGCACAGTCACACTCTCTATGAGGGGGGAGCGAATTGAGCTTAGGCTCCTCAAAAACATCCCTATAATCCGACAAAAACGCAGGGATCTCCGAAGGAGTAGATGAAGCGATAGAAATCGGAGGTGCATCATCATGAACCCCCTGACATCCCCAGCTTAGCACAGACATTGTTTTCCAGTCCAGGACAGGATTATGAGTTTGCAACCATGGCAGACCAAGCACTAGTACATCATGTAAATTATACAGTACAAGGAAGCGAATCACCTCCTGATGAACGGGAGTCATGCGCATGGTCACTTGTGTCCAATACTGCGGTTTATTCATAGCCAATGGTGTAGAATCAATTCCCTTCAGAGGAATAGGAACTTTCAGAGGCTCTAGACTAAAACCGCAGCATTTAGCAAATGACCAATCCATAAGACTCAGGGCAGCGCCTGAATCCACATAGGCATCGACGGAAATGGAAGACAGTGAAAAAATCAGAGTCACAGACAAAATGAACTTAGACTGCAGAGTATCAATGGCAAAAGATTTATCAACCCTTTTTGTGCGTTTAGAGCATGCTGATATAACATGAGCTGAATCACCACAATAAAAACACAAACCATTTTTCCGCCTATAATTTTGCCGTTCACTTCTGGACTGAATTCTATCACATTGCATAGTCTCAGGTGCCTGTTCAGAAGACACCGCCAACTGGTGCACGGGTTTGCGCTCCCGTAAACGCCGATCAATCTGAATGGCCATAGCCATAGACTCATTCAGACCTGTAGGCGCAGGGAACCCCACCATAACATCCTTAATGGCCTCAGAAAGACCATTTCTGAAGTTTGCAGCCAGGGCGCACTCATTCCACTGAGTAAGCACCGACCATTTCCGACATTTCTGACAATATATTTCCGCTTCATCATGCCCCTGAGAGAGGGCTAATAAAGCCTTTTCAGCCTGAATCTCTAGGTTAGGTTCCTCATAGAGCAATCCCAATGCCAGAAAAAACGCATCCACACTGAGCAATGCAGGATCCCCTGGTGCCAATGCAAATGCCCAATTCTGAGGGTCGCCCCGTAGGAACGATATAACAATCTTGACCTGTTGAGCAGGGTCTCCAGAGGAGCGAGATTTCAATGAGAGAAACAATTTACAATTGTTCCTGAAATTCAGACAGGTAGATCTATCTCCAGAAAAAAACTCTGGAATAGGAATTCTAGGTTCAGACATGGGAGTGTGAACAACGAAATCCTGTATGTTTTGAACCTTAGCCGCGAGATTACTCAGGCTGGAAGCCAAACTCTGGACATCCATGATAAACAGCTAAGATCAGAGCCATTCAAGGGTTAAGAGGAGGTAAGAAGCAGCTAGACAGCAATTAAGGGCAAAACTCTGAAGGAAAAAAAAAAAAAAAAAAATTTTCCTTGAACACTTCTTTTCCTCCTGCTTCAGCCCAAAAAATTAACACTTTGTGGGCCGGCTATACTGTCATGAATCCCCAATGGCTAGGGATAGCACTGGACAAGCAAAGTATAAAAAATATAGGACGAGCTCTAGGGTGATGGAACCTGGGCTGACCGCTGCCCTACGCCTGACAAACGCAACTAGAGATAGCCAGGGAGCGTGCCTACGTTGGTTCTAGACGCCACGCACCAGCCTAAGAGCTAACTAGTACTGCAGAGAAAACAAAGACCTCACTTGCCTCCAGAGGAATTAACCCCAAAAGGTATAGTTGCCCCCCACATGTATTGACGGTGAAATGAGAGGAAGGCACACACATAGAGATGATATATATAGCTTTAGCAAATAGAGGCCCGCTGAAAACTAGAAAGCAGAGTGATACAAAAGGGGACTGAGCGGTCAGCAAAAAACCCTAATCAAAAAAACCATCCTGAGATTACAAGAACCCATGTGCCAACTCATGGCACATGGGGAGAACCTCAGTCCACTAGAGCAACCAACTAGCATAGAGACATTCTAAGCAAGCTGGACCAAAAACCAAACAACTGAAAATCAGCACTTAGCTTATCCTGAAAGATCTGGGAGCAGGTAGGCAGGAACCAAACAGAGCACATCAGAACACATTGATAGCCGGCAAGGGAAATGACAGAAAGGCCAGGTAAAATAGGAAACACCCAGCCTCTGATGGACAGGTGGAAACCAAAGGCCGCAACCCATCAAAGTCACCCAGTACCAGCAGTAACCACCAGAGGGAGCCCACAAACAGAATCCACAACAGTGCGCAGCCTGTGGGCTGATGCATTAGGGACATGAATCTCACATGGAACCTATTATACATACATAAGACTGCTCAACATATTCTGGGTGCTGGAGGGTTCTGTAACACGGCTTCCCCTTTCAGCGACGCGATCGGCATAAACAGTCTGATCCTTAATGGATTGGTTTGGGGATGACCGAAGTTTATGGGGTTGGTACAAGTTCCGTTTGTTGACTTAGTCCATTGGCGTTACCGTTTTGTTTGCCAGGTCTGTAGTGGATGGTGAAGTCCAGAAGTTGTAGGGCTAAACTCCACCGCAGTAATCTGGCTTTGTCTCCGGAGACACGATTAAGCCAGACTAGGGGATTATGGTCCGTTAGGAGGGAAAACTGTCGTCCATACAAATATGGTTGTAACTTTTTGAGTGCCCATACTACTGCCAGGCACTCCTTCTTGATGGCCGCATAGCTTACTTCACGCGGCAGTAGTTTCCGACTCAGGTAAGCTACCTGGTGTTCTTGGCCGTCCGGCCCAACTTGGCTCAGTACTGCCCCCAATCCAAACATAGAAGCGTCCATGTGAGCAAGGAAACGTTTAGTTGGATCGGGTGCGGCCAATACAGGGGTATTGGTGAAGGCGTCCTTTAGCTGGCGGAAGGCTTCCTCACACTCTGGGGTCCAGGTTACCTGGCGGGGTTGGTTCTTATGAGTCAGATCAGTAAGGGGCTTGGCTATGCTGCTGTAATTGGGGACAAATTTCCTGTAATACCCTGCTGTCCCTAGAAACGACATGACCTGGGTTTTCGTGTGTGGGGTGGGCCATTTGGCTATGGCCTCAATCTTGGCTGGTTCCCACTTCCCACCCAATGTCCTAAATACTGAACCTCCACTTTGCCCACGTGACAATTGTTTGGGTTCAGGGTGCTTCCGGCCTTGTGGATCCTGTCTAATACTGTCTCTAGATGATTTAGATGCTCTTCCCATGTCGCGCTGTAGATGGCGATGTCATCCAGGTAGGCACAAGCATAGTCCTGGAGACCATCCAGAAGCCAGTCAGCCAGCCTCTGGAAGGTCGCAGGGGCATTCTTCATTCCAAATGGCATAACTCGAAACGGGAATAAGCCGAACAGGGTGACAAATGCAGACTTGGGAATAGCGTCAGCACTAAGGGGAATCTTCCTATTAGCCTTTGCATAGATCGATGGTCAAATACTTTGCCCCTGCCAGCCAGTCTAACATCTCATCCACACGCGGCATGGGATAAGCATCCGTCACCGTTTTCTCATTGAGCCTGCGATAGTCTACACAAAACCGTGTAGTCCCATCCTTCTTGGGCACTAACACTATGGGGGATGCCCAGGGACTATCTGATTCTTCAATGACCCCTAAGCACAACATCTCTCATATCTCTTGTCGCATCCCTTCTCGTACAGACTCAGGGACGCGGAAGGGGGGTTGTCTCAGGGGGTCTGATCCTGGGTATCAACCTTGTGTTGTGCCAGGTGGGTGTACCCAGGTCTCCCTAAAAACATCCTCTGTCACTGCCTCAACAACGCCTCTGCCTGCTGTCTCTCCCGGGGACCTAGGTCTTCACCCCAGTGTACCTGGTCCCATGTTTTAGACTGAGTCCTCTTCCCTAAGACATCAGGCAAGGGGAGTCCGGCTAAATCCTCTGCTTCAGGTGCACAGATGGCCACTACCTTTTCAGGGCACTCCCGGTAGGGCTTCAGCATGTTCACGTGGAACATGCGGATAACCCTGGGGTCGTCACAATTGGCGACATTATAGGTGGTGTCAGCTATTTTCCCCACTACCTGGTAGGGCCCCTGCCATGCAGCTTGGAACTTGTTCTGCCTAGTGGGTTCTAACACCAGGACCTTCTGTCCTATCTCAAAGGTGCGTTCTCTGGCCCTCCGATCGTACCATATGCGCTGATGTCATTGGGCCACCTGCAGGTTCCCACGTACAGCCTGGGTCAGCTCCTGCAGGTGGTCCCGGAATTCCAACACATAGGGTTCAATAGGTACCCCTTCTATGGTGCCCTCCCCTTCCCAGTGTTCTAGCACTAAGTCTAGGGCTCCCCTTACCCGCCTCCCATATACCAGTTCAAACGGGGAGAACCCAGTGGATTCTTGGGGCACCTCCCGATAGGCAAACAGGAGGTGTGGCAAGAATTTCTCCCAGTCCCTATAGGTCCTGGTAAAAGTCCCAATGAGTTGTTTCAACGTTCCGTTAAAGCGTTCACACAACCCATTGATTTGCGGGTGGTACGGGGAGCTCCTAATGGACTTTACGCCGCACAGCTTCCACAATTGTTTGGTCACTTCTGCTGTAAACTGGGTACCCTGGTCCGAGATAATCTCCTGGGGAAATCCAACCCGTGAGAAAACCTAGAGCCGCCACCGTCTCTGCCAATATGTTAGGTAACGCAACCGCCTCTGGATACCGTGTGGCATTATCTACCACTGTCAATATATACCTTTTCCCTGACGGACTGGGTTTGGATAACAGCCCTATCAGATCAACCGCTACTCGGCTAAATGGTTCCTCCACAATGGGGATGGGGCGTAATTTGGCCTTGCATCGATTTCCCCTCTTGCCAATGCACTGGCAACTGTCACAGGTCTGGCAGTACTGACAAACATCATAGGTTACCCCCGGCCAAAAGAAGTTTTGTGTCAGACGATGCCTGGTGCGACCGACGCTGAAGTGCCCGGCCAAGGGTATGTCATGAGAGATTCACAGTAACTCCTGCCTGTACTTCTTTGGAACTACCAGCTGTCATTTTATAGTGGGGCTCGTCTCTGTGTGGTGCTGCTCGGTAAGCCAGTAGAGAAGTCCCTGCTGCCATACAAACTGCTCCCCTTCCAGTACTCCTCTCCCCTCCTGTGCCTTCCCACGATATCCCTCTAATGAAGGAGCCTCAAGTAACTCCTTCTTAAATTCAGCTGGGGTGGCCCACGAAATGTGTCTGGCTATGGGAATACGTGTAGGGCTGGGGTGTCTTACCTGGGCCTCCTCTGAGTGTGATTCTGCCTCCACAGCTCGAGCTTGTCTCCAGGTGGTCACAGGATATGTCTCAGCCAGAGGGCTGACCGAGAAGGCAGACAACATAGGCCCCAAGTCATTTCCCAGCAAGACATCTGCAGGCAATTCCTCCATCAAGCCTACCTCAACCAGGCCATCCCCGACTCCACAGTTCAGGTGAATCCTGGCAGTGGGCAGTCAATGTATGGCTCCCCTGCTACACGGACTACCACAGTCCGGTCCGTCTTCTCTTGGTCCCGGACGAGATGAGGCTTCACAAGGGTCAAAGTTGCTCTGGAATCTCTTAGTCTCTGCATACGTTTCCCATTACCCCACATGACCTGTCGATGCTGTTGTCGATTATCTGCCTGGGCCACCTGCACGGGGTCTACTTCATGCAGCACTTCCTCCATCTCTTCCACCCCCTGGTTAGTCGTAGCCCCCAATGCCGGGTCAGCTTCACCTTGGTAGCAGTGTACAGCAGCCTGGCTGAAGGTAGCTGTTCCCGCCTTTGGCCACTGGGTACGCTGAGTCCGTTTGGGACATTGTCTTTGCAGGTGGCCCAGCTGATGGCAGGTGTGGCATCGTGCCCAAGGGGGACTGTGGTAGGTCAGGTTTGGAGCTGGTCCCCCGACAATCTTCTGTAGTTTGGGGGCTTCCAGACCCATGGGAGGACCCCTAGTGACCATCTTTGATCCGGCCGACTGAGACCTCCTGGCATCATGGTGTTCGTCGGGCAGACGAGCGGCCTCCTCAAGAGTCGTTGGTCGTCTGTCCCGAAGCCATTCCTGTGTCTCGGGGGTTAGTCCATTAAAGAATCGCTCTAACAAGAAGAGCTGGAGGATGTCCTCCTTAGTGGTTGCTTGGCTCCCTTGTACCCACTGTAGCAGTGACCGCCGTAATTTAAAGGCCCATTCAGCATGGGTATCGGTTACCCGTTTTATAAGTCCGCGGAACTTTTGGCGATATGCCTCTGGTGTCAGCGCATACCGGGCCAAGATCACTTCTTTGATCCGCTCATAGTCCATACAGTCCTCATCAGGTACAGTGCGATAGGTGTCCGCTGCCCGGCCTGTCAGCTTGCTGGCCAGTATCTGAACCTGTTCCTCTGGCTTCACTTGATGCAGGGCACACTGCCGCTCAAAGTCCTGCAGAAAGCCATCAATGTCTTCCTCTGCCTCCCCCAACTGTCAGAAGGCATTATACTGTATCTTTTTGTGGCTTACTGTTGAAGGTACCTGGGCGGAGGCTCCCCCTGCTCGCTGACTTTCCTCTCTCCACTCTGCCATCTCCATCTTGGCCAGCTCCACTTTGGTCCGCTCTGCCATCTCCATCTTGGCTAGCTCTATCCTGGTCCGGTCGGCCATCTTTTCCTTCAGATCAGTACGCACATCAGCCATCACCTCTCGTATGATCTCTACTGCAGGGTTCCATGATGGCTGCTATCAAATCTGCTTTTGTTTTGTTGCTGGCGATTAACCCTCGAGCTTCCACCAGGTCTTTTAATGTGGTCCTCTTTAACTTCTGGTAGTTGTTTTCCATTCATTTCTTTCCTCCTGTAGATGGGGTATCACATCCCGCTGTCTGCCACCAGTGTAACAGGGTCTGCTGTGCTGGAGTACCTCTTCAGTACCACCCCGTGTTTTAGGAGGTCCACTCTGCTTTGGCTGGATTCTGAATGAAGGACGCTGACTGGAATGGCTTCATTACATGGGCGCATATAAAATATCACTGCTTCTCCACGTATTTCCAGTGTGACAACTCTTTACTCACAGGACACAGAATAAATATCACAACAGATACAGAGGGCAGGCCAATTCAAAAGTGGCAGGCCAGACATACAATACAATAGCCGCAGGTGGCCAGAGCCTGCCGATATTTACAGTGGGAATTACAAAGGTGGGGGAGGTCAGAAGGGGGATATCTTGTCCCCTCTGCCCAGGGGCGCATCCTGTGGGCTGATGCATTAGGGACTTGAATCTCACGTGGAACCTATTATACATACATAAGACTGCACAACATATTCTGGATGCTGGAGGGTTCTGTAACAGGCGGCATTGCTTTGTTCAGTGGAGGACAACTGTAATGAGCGGCAGACAGTTAGTAGGCCCAAATAAAAAAGTGGGCTAAATGCAGTTCAAATGTGGTAACAGGACGAACAGACGGCATTGCTTTGTTCAGTGGAGGACAACTGTAATGAGCAGCAGACACAGTTAGTGGGCCCAAATAATAAAGTAGGCTAAGTGCAGTTTAAAATTGGTAACAGGACTAAACAGGCGGCATTGCATTGTTCAGTGGAGGACAACTGTAATGAGCAGCAGACACAGTTAGTAGGCCCAAATAATAAGGTGGGCTAAATGCAGTTCAAATGTGGTAACAGGACTAAACAGGCAGCATTTCTTTGATCAGTGGAGGACAACTGTAATGAGTGGCAGACACAGTTAGTAGGCCCAAATAATAAAGTAGGCTAAATGCAGTTCAAAATTGGTAACAGGACTAAACAGGCCGCATTGCTTTGTTGAGTGGAGGACAACTGTAATGAGTGGCAGACACAGTTAGTAGGCCCAAATAATAAAGTAGGCTAAATGCAGTTCAAAATTGGTAACAGGACTAAACAGGCGGCATTGCTTTGTTCAGTGGAGGACAACTGTAATGAGCGGCAGACACAGTTAGAAGGCCCAAATAATAAAGTGGGCTAAATGCAGTTCAAATGTGGTAACAGGACTAAACAGGCAGCATTGCTTTGTTCAGTGGAGGACAACTGTAATGAGGGGCAGCCACAGTTAGTAGGCCCAAATAATAAAGTAGGCTAAATGCAGTTCAAAATTGGTAACAGAACTAAACAGGCGGCATTGCTTTGTTCAGTGGAGGACAACTGTAATGAGCGGCAGACACAGTTAGTAGGCCCAAATAATAAAGTGAGCTAAATGCAGTTCAAATGTGGTAGCAGGACTAAACAGGCGGCATTGCTTTGTTCAGTGGAGGACAACTGTAATGAGGGGCAGCCACAGTTAGTAGGCCCAAATAATAAAGTAGGCTAAATGCAGTTCAAAACTGGTAACAGGACTAAACAGGCGGCATTGCTTTGTTCAGTGGAGGACAACTGTAATGAGGGGCAGCCACAGTTAGTAGGCCCAAATAATAAAGTAGGCTAAATGAAGTTCAAAATTGGTAACAGGACTAAACAGGCGGCATTGCTTTGTTCAGTGGAGGACAACTGTAATGAGCGGCAGACACACTTAGTAGGCCCAAATAATAAAGTGAGCTAAATGCAGTTCAAATGTGGTAGCAGGACTAAACAGGCGGCATTGCTTTGTTCAGTGGAGGACAACTGTAATGAAGGGCAGCCACAGTTAGTAGGCCCAAATAATAAAGTAGGCTAAATGCAGTTCAAAATTGGTAACAGGACTAAACAGGCGGCATTGCTTTGTTCAGTGGAGGACAACTGTAATGAGCGGCAGACACAGTTAGAAGGCCCAAATAATAAAGTGGGCTAAATGCAGTTCAAATGTGGTAACAGGACTAAACAGGCGGCATTGCTTTGTTCAGTGGAGGACAACTGTAATGAGGGGCAGCCACAGTTAGTAGGCCCAAATAATAAAGTAGGCTAAATGCAGTTCAAAATTGGTAACAGAACTAAACAGGCGGCATTGCTTTGTTCAGTGGAGGACAACTGTAATGAGCGGCAGACACAGTTAGTAGGCCCAAATAATAAAGTGAGCTAAATGCAGTTCAAATGTGGTAGCAGGACTAAACAGGCGGCATTGCTTTGTTCAGTGGAGGACAACTGTAATGAGGGGCAGCCACAGTTAGTAGGCCCAAATAATAAAGTAGGCTAAATGAAGTTCAAAATTGGTAACAGGACTAAACAGGCGGCATTGCTTTGTTCAGTGGAGGACAACTGTAATGAGCGACAGACACAGTTAGTAGGCCCAAATAATAAAGTAGGCTAAATGAAGTTCAAAACTGATAACAGGACTAAACAGGCGGCATTGCTTTGTTCAGTGGAGGACAACTGTAATGAGTGGCATACACAGTTAGAAAGCCCAAATAATAAAGTAGGCTAAATGCAGTTCAAATGTGGTAACAGGACTAAACAGGCGGCATTGCTTTGTTCAGTGAAGGACAACTGTAATGAGCGACAGACACAGTTAGTAGGCCCAAATAATAAAGTAGGCTAAATGAAGTTCAAAATTGGTAACAGGACTAAACAGGCGGCATTGCTTTGTTCAGTGGAGGACAACTGTAATGAGTGGCAGACACAGTTAGAAGGCCCAAATAATAAAGTAGGCTAAATGCAGTTCAAAATCGGTAACAGGACTAAAGAGGCGGCATTGCTTTGTTCAGTGGAGGACAACTGTAATGAGTGGCAGACACAGATAGTAGGCCCAAATAATAAAGTAGACTAAATGCAGTTTAAAATTGGTAACAGGACTAAACAGGCGGCATTACTTTGTTCAGTGGAGGACAACTGTAATGAGTGGCAGACACAGTTAGTAGGCCCAAATAATAAAGTGGACTAAATGCAGTTCAAATGTGGTAACAGGACTACACTGGCGGCATTACTTTGTTCAGTGGAGGACAACTGTAATGAGGGGCAGACACAGTTACTAGGCCCAAATAATAAAGTGGGCTAAATGTCTGCCAAAAAATTGTTCATAAATAAACAGGTGGCATAGCTAAGTACAGGGGTGGGCTCCTCTGCTGAGTAGCAGACAGTGGTAGTAGGTGCAAAGTATTAACTGGTCTAAATGGAGGCCAGGGCCCCTGTATATTTTAACTATCATCTATCATTTCAACAAATTTGTATTGGCAGTGCCATTGAAGGATTTAACAGCCCAGACTACACAGTGGTGGAGCAGGGAGAGGTAAGTATTGCAAGTGGTAGAGCACTGTTCGAACTCGGGGGAACACTCTCTTGTGGGCAGCGGTACTGGCACAAGGCCCTCATATTACGACGGTGTGTCTGACATTGGTTGTGCACCACCACCGTCAGAGACACTTCATTGTACTATGAGGGACCCTGTGCCAGTGCCATCGCCCAAGAGTGGGCACACCCACCTGTCCAGGCAAACGGCACTCGCACGGGTGCTTGCACCAGGTGGTGACCACGGCTCTGTGGGGGGAGTCAGACCATTTAGGGAGGTATGAAAATGGACTATGGTGGACATTCAGCAGCTGCAAATGGATGAATTGGTGCAGTCAGTAAGAGAAGGCCAAAAGCAAGACATTTTTCAGGCAAGCTACGTGTCAGCAGGGGAAGGTGGGGCCAAATAATTTGAAATCCATGATTGGTTCATTTTAATGAAGGTTAGATCATCAACATTTCGGGTAGCCAGACATGTCCTTTTTTCGGTCAGTATTGAACCAGCAGCACTGAAGACTCTTTCTGATAGCACACTAGCAGCAGAGCAAGCGAACTCCTGTAGTGCATATTCTGCCAATTCAGGCCAGGTGTCTATTTTAGATGCCCAGTAATCAAAGGGGAATGACCTGTGAGGGAGAACATCGATAAGGGAGGAAAAATAGTTCATAACCATACTGGAGAAATGCTGTCTCCTGTCACTTTCAATCGATGTAGCAGTACCTGTCGTGTCAGCGGTCATTGCAAAATCACTCCACAACCTGGTCATAAAACCCCTCTGTCCAATGCCACTTTGGATTTGTGCACCTCTAACACCTCTGCCATGTTGCCACCTACGACTCGTGTGAGAACCATCACCGCCGCTGTGTGCTGGGAATGCCTGAACCAAATGGTCTACAAGAGTTGCTTGTTTGGTAGCCAATATTTGCTCAAGGTTCTCATGTGGCATGATATTTTGTAATTTTCCTTTATATCGTGGATCCAGGAGGCAGGCCAACCAGTAATCGTCATCGGTCATCATTTTGATAATGCGGGGGTCCCTTTTTAGGATACACAAGGCATACTCAGCCATGTGGGCCAATGTTCCAGGTGTCAATTCACTGCTTGTGCTGGGTTGAGGAGCACTTTCTTGCAAATCAACATCACTTGTGTCCCGCAAAAACCCTGTACCTGACCTTGCAATGCCTCCAGTTTCTATTGCCCCCTGAGAAGCATCCTCCTCCCATCCCCATCATCCTCCTCCTCCTCTTCATCCGCCACCTCGTCCAGGACAGTTCCCTGAGCAGACAATGGCTGACTGTCATCAAGGCTTCCCTCCTCCTCAGCTGCAGATGCCTGCTCCTTAATGTGCGTCAAACTTTGTATCAGCAGGCGGATTAGTGGGATGCTCATGCTTATGATGGCGTCGTCTGCACTTATCAGCCGTGTGCATTCCTCAAAACACTGAAGGACTTGACAGAGGTCTTGTAGCTTCGACCACTGCACACCAGACAACTCCATGTCTGCCATCCAAGTGCCTGCCCGTGTATGTGTATCTTCCCACAAATAAATTACAGCATGCCTTTGTTCGCACAGCCTCTGAACCATGTGTAGTGTGGAGTTCCACCTTGTTGCAACGTCGATTATTAGGCGGTGCTGGGGAAGATTCAGCGATCGCTGATGGTTCAGCATATGGCTGGAGTGTACGGGCGACCGGCGGATGTGCGAGCAAAGTCTTCGCACCTTCAGGAGCAGGGCTGGTAAACAACCCGGATAATTTTTCAGGAAGCACTGCACCACCAGGTTCAAGGTGTGAGCCAGGCAAGGTATGTGTTTCAGTTCTGAAAGGGCTATGGCAGCCATAAAATTCCTTCCATTATCACTGACTACCTTGCCTGCCTCAAGATGTACACTGCCCAGCCATGACTGAGTTTCTTGCTGCAAGTACTCGGCCAGTAATTCTGCGGAGTTTCTGTTGTCGCCCAAACACTTCATTTGTAACACAGCCTGCTGACGCTTACCACTAGCTGTTCGATAATGGGACACCTCGTGTGCAACACTGGCAGCTGCGGATGGAGTGGTCGTGCGACTGTGCTCTGTGGATTAGCTTTCGCTTCTGGAGGAGGAGGAGGGGTGGCGAATGCCTACAGCCAACTGTTTCCTAGACCGTGGGCTAGGCAGAACTGTCCCACTATGGCTGTCCCCTGTGGACCCTGCATCCACCACATTAACCCAGTGCGCCATGATGGACACGTAACGTCCCTGGCCATGCCTACTGGTCCATGCATCTGTTGTGAGGTGCACCTTTCCACTGACTGATTGCCTCAGTGCATGGGCAATGCGGTCTTTAACATGCTGGTGGAGGGATGGGATAGCTTTTCTCGTAAAGAAGTGCCGACTGGATTGGTCATAGCGTGGTACTGCGTAGGCCATCAGGTCTTTGAAAGCTTCGCTTTCAACCAACTGGTAGGGCATCATCTCTAACGAGATTAGTATAGCTATGTGGGCGTTCAAACCCTGTGTACGCAGATGAGAGGATGAGTACTTTTTTTTTCCTAACGAGAGTCTCTTGTAGGGTGAGCTGGACTGGAGAGCTGCATATGGTGGAACTAGCGGTGGTGGTGGTGGTGGTGGACATGGCGGATTGAGAGAGGGTTGGTGATGGTATTCTTGATGTTGGCCTACATACAGTGTTTCCTACCAAAAACCTTGTGATTCCCTGACTGCTTTGGCCTTGCGACGATACCTCCACATTTGCTGGTGGTGGTGTCCTAACCGGTGGGCTTACAGTTAGGGAAGCAATGTAGCGTTGCTGACTACCTTGATTCTGAGCAGGTGCACCAACGGTACGGGACGTTTGGTAGTTAGTCCAGGCTTGCAAGTGCATGCTGGTTAAATGTCTAAGCATGCACGTTGTATTTACATTTTGAAGATTCTTCCCTCTGACAAAGGTCTTTGAGCATTTCTTACAGATAACTTTTGACTGATCATTCGGATCTTGGTTAAAAAATTGCCAAACTGCACTCTTCCTACTATGGAATACCTTTTCAGGCATTGCACGCTGTGCTACTTTCACCAGATAGCCACACTGTCCTAAAACTGTTTTTGTTTTTGACAAATGTTTTTGGCCTGATACGGGCCTGCCAGATGACAGCTGTTGCGATGTAGATGGCTGCTGCGGATCATCCTCCTCCGCTTCTGAGCTACTGGCAGCGGCACCCTCTTCCCCAATGGCTGCCAATCTGGGTCAACAACTGGGTCATCTATCACCTCCTCTTCAATGTCATGTGCACCTTCCTCTGTGTCACCATGTAAGGTGCTATAGCGTTTGAGACGAGGCACCACAGTCTCATCAGAGTCAGATTCAGGCTCAGTACACTGCGAGGGCAATGTAGTGATCTGAGTCAGTGGAACAGTATACTAATCTAGCTGTGGCTGTGCATCAGTGCACTCCATGTCCGATTCATCTTGTAATGGGCAGTTAACAATTTCCCTTTCTAACCCAGGCACGGTGTGTGTAAAGAGCTCCATGGAGTAACCTGTAGTGTCGCCTGACGCATCCTTCACTTTTGGTTTGGGTGAAGGACGCAAGGAAACGTCTTGTTCCTGACCGGGAGCATCCACTGACGACTCGCTGCTTTTATATTTGGAACTTTCTGAAGAGGAGGCGAAAGAGCTAGAGGCTGAGTCAGCAAGGAAAGCCAAAACTTTTTCCTGCTGCTCCGGCTTTAAAAGCTGTTTGCTACTCCCAGATAAGGGAGCCATCGAGGCCTTGTGTAGCCAGACGCCAGACCTCCAGCCTTAGGTGCTATTGTGCTTTTGCCACTACCACCAGATGCACCACCACCACCATCAGTACCAGCTGGCAATGACCGCCCACGGGCTCTTCCACCAGACTTCCCCATTATTTGGAAAATCTAACCAAAATAACAACTGTTATATGGTACTGTAAAACAAGGTAGAAGGTGTATATAAACTTGTTGATAATTTAAATCTCCCTTTTTTTGGGGAGACTGAACCAAAATTCAGGCCCTGTGCATAAAACAACACAATGCAAGTGGCAGAAAGTGGCTGGCTGATATACGACAAACTAACAGAACTGTAGTATCTCCACTTTGTGAGAATTTGAATCTCCCTTTTTGGGGGGGAGACTGAACCAAAACTCAGGACCAGTGTATAAAACAACACAATGTAAGTGGTAGAAAGTCGCTGGCTGATATACGACAAACTAACAGGACTGTAGAATGTCCACTTTGTGAGAATTTGAATCTCCCTTTTTTGAGGGAGACTGAACCCAAACTCAGGCCCAGTGTATAAAACAACACAATGTAAGTGGCACAAAGTGGCTGGTTGATATACGACAAACTAACAGGACTGTAGTATATCCACTTTGGGAGAATTTGAATCTCATTTTTTTGGGGAGACTGAACCAAAACTCAGGCCCAGTGTATAAAACAACACAATGTAAGTGGCAGAAAGTGGCTGGCTGATATACGACAAACTAACAGGACTGTAGTATATCCACTTTGGGAGAATTTGAATCTACCTTTTTTTGGGAGACTGAACCAAAACTCAGGCCCAGTGTATAAAACAACACAATGTAAGTGGCAGAAAGTGGCTGGCTGATATACGACAAACTAACAGGACTGTAGTATATCCACTTTGGGAGAATTTGAATCTCACTTTTTTTGGGAGACTGAACCAAAACTCAGGCCCAGTGTATAAAACAACACAATGTAAGTGGCAGAAAGTGGCTGGCTGATATACGACAAACTAACAGGACTGTAGTGTATCCACTTTGTGAGAATTTGAATCTCACTTTTTTTGGGAGACTGAACCAAAACTCAGGCCCAGTGTATAAAACAACACAATGTAAGTGGCAGAAAGTCACTGGCTAATATATATGACAAATTAACAGGACTGCTGTAGTATATCCACTTTGTGAGAATTTGAATCTCCCTTTTTTGGGGGGGAGACTGAACCAAAACTCAGGCCCAGAGTATAAAACAACACAATGTAAGTGGCAGAAAGTGGCTGGAAGATATATGAAAAAATACAAGGACTGTAGTACAATTTCAATCTCCCTACAATGATCTCAGTACTAGTATGGCAGCAATAAAAAGGACTGCTGCACACAAAAGTGCACTGTGGAGTGGACAAATAAACAAGATAACTGTGCAGAAAGGAGCAACAGGATTTTTGCTTTTAAAAAAGCAGTTGGTTTGCACAGCAGCGTGCAAACAGCAATGCAGCTATCAGGGAGCCTTATAAGGCAGCCTAATAAGCTACAGAGCTGATGCACAAAAATATAGCCTCCAATGTCCCTGCAAAAAAAAGGTTGTGTTGGCCAGTGGAAATCGCTACAGCACAAGCGGTTTGGGGGTTAATCTTCCCTCCCTAACTATATCCCTTCTGATGAAGCTGCAGCAACCTCTCCCTATGCTAAGATCGGCAGAAGTAAGATGGCGGTCGGCGTGCACGCCCCTTTATACCCCCTGTGACGCCGCAGAAAGCAAGCCAATCACAGTCATGCCCTTCTCTAAGATGGTGGGGACCGAGACCTATGTCATCACGCTGCCCATACTCTGCGTTTTCCTTCATTGGCTGAAAAATGGCAGTGAATGCGTCATATGAAACGTGACTTTGACGCGGAGATCGCCGACCTCATGGCCGATCCCACACTAGGATCACGTCGGGTTTCATGAAACCTGACTTTGCCGAAAGTCGGCGATTTTTGAATTTGTCCGATCTGTTTCGCTCAACCCTAATTGACAGACATCTTGGGATTCTTCCATTTTTAATACATGTGCCAACAGTTTTTGCCTTCTCACCAAAATGCTTGCATATTGGCTTGTAGCCCACCCCAGCCTTGTGCAGGCCTATAATTTTTTCCCTGGTGTCTTTAGACAGCTCTTTGATCTCGGCCATGGTGGAAAGTTTGGAGAGAGATTGTGTGTTGACAGGTGTCTTTTATACAGGTAACAAGATCAAACAGGTGCAATTAATACAGGTA
Source organism: Ranitomeya variabilis (assembly GCF_051348905.1). Lineage (NCBI taxonomy): Eukaryota > Metazoa > Chordata > Amphibia > Anura > Dendrobatidae > Ranitomeya > Ranitomeya variabilis. Next base: position 143,086,623 of record NC_135238.1, on the reverse strand, counting down.
ATAATGACTGCAGAGTAGGAGGGCTTCTGATAGAAAAAATGGTTCTGTGAGAGAGAGAATTCTTGCTGGTTGGTAGGTGATTAAATACTTATTTTTAATAAAATGTAAATTAATTATTTAAAAACCATACAATGTGATTTTCTGGGTTTTATTTTTAGATCCTGTCTCTCACAGTTTCAGTGTACCTGCAATAAAAATTGCAGACCTCTCCATTCTTTGTAGGTGGGAAAATTCGCTAAATTGTCAGTGGATGAAATACTAGTTTTACCCACTGTAAAAACTTGGAAAATAACATTGCCATGTAAGTTTTACTGCACAATGAACGCCATAAAAACAAAACCTCAAAAAACAGTTTGTTAAATTGCGAGGTTTTTTTTCACAATTTCATCACACTTGGAATTTTGTTACTGTTCTAGTACATTGTATGCTGTGGCAGGCTGGCCTACTTATCTGCTCCTCGAGGTAGAACAAGCACATGTGGGTTAAAGTCTCTGGGTGATTTATTGTATCATAAACCCCAAAATGGTAGCAAAAAAACAGCCTTTCTGGCTCAATAGGAAATGAAAAGTTCATAAGCAGTCCTGCCCAGCACTTCTGGGCCAACACATATGGCAAGTCTCACAGGAGCGTCCGCTTAGGGCTTGCTTGCCTATACACAACACAGACCAAAGAAAAAAAAGCTGGCTGGACATTTATTTCCTCAGCCACACCCTTGAAGTGGAGATATGATGAGTAGGTGTCCCCCCCATCTCTTACCTACTCACCTAAAAACCCATCCATAACATGGCCACTGAGCTCCTTCAGCACATATCATGCTGAAAAGAAACTTATGGGTTTCTAGATCACGGAGGAAAGCAGTCTACATGACACATATCTCCACTCACATATCGTGCCAGTGACCCTGTCATATATTCCCCCCCTTTGCCCTAAGCCGGGTGCTTTGGCATCTTTAGACACCAAACAGAGAATTCGCGAGATGGCATCTGCATTCCCGTATGGCTTCCCGGACCTGTTTTCAACATAGATCTTGAAATACTGGAGGTCTCAGAGCCACCTAGTCACCCAGGCGTTCTTACCATTTTTCTCCCTTAACTATCTCAGAGGGGTATGATCGGACGCAAGATTGAACCTCCAGCCTAGTGCTAGTGGATAGTACCTCAATGTATCCATGGCCTATTTTGTGGCCAGACACTCCTTCTCAACGATGGCATAGTTCTTATTGCATGATGAGAGCTTTATGCTCAAATACAGTATTGGATGTTCTTCTCCATTTATTACTTGAGACAGCATGGCTCCCAAGCCAACTTCTGATGCATCTGTCTGAACCACGAACTCTTTGCTGAAGTCTGGTGCGTCCAGAACCGGATGTTTACACAGAGCTCTTTGTAGTTCCTGGAACGCCATCTCTGTGTCATCAGACCTTTTAACTATCATCGATTTGGTGCCTTTAACCCCTTTCTGACATCGGAAGTAATATTCCGTCCATGTGACCTGCGCCTATCTGACCAGGTACGGAATGTTTTGTCACCGCGATCAGCCGCACACACAGGGGGATGTGTGGGCGATCGCTGCCGGGTATCAGTTTATTTTGACAGCTGATACGCAGCACTAGGTACCAGGAGCAGTCACAGACAGCTCCCAGCACTTTAACCCCCAAAATGCTGTGATCGAACACAATTGCATCATTCTGGAAGCTGGCAGAGGGCTGACAGCCCTTCTGCCTTTGGATCTGAGACAACGCGGCGTGACGTGGACTCCCGATCATTGCCATGGTGACCTGATGTCGTCATGATGACATCTGGGTCACCAGAGCAAGGAAACTTGCTGATCATGAGCAGTGCATGATCAGTAAGTCTCTGTCAGTGCAGCGCTGACAGCTTCCATGCCATGCAGATGCTGTTTCATCTGCATGCTACAGAAACAAACAGCCTGCAAAAAATAATTGTCCCATAGTGGGACTAAGTAAAACAGATAGAAAAAAGCAAAAAAAGTTTTAAATAATAGTAAAAATATTTTTTAAAAATCGAAAATAATTATAAAAAAATCAATATATCTGTATATTCTATCACTAAATAAATATTTGAATGAAAAAAAAATCTAAACAATAGAAGTACACATATTTGGTATCGCCGCGTTCGCAACTACCCGACCTATAAAACTGTCCCACTAGTTAGCCTCTTTAGTGAATACCATAAAAATATAAAAAAAAAAGGCAAAAAACAATGCTTTATCATTAGTGTTGAGCGATACCGTCCGATACTTGAAAGTATCGGTATCGGAAAGTATCGGCCGATACCGGCAAAATATCGGATCCAATCCGATACCGATACCCGATACCAATACAAGTCAATGGGACTCATGTATCGGACGGTATTCCTGATGGTTCCCAGGGTCTGAAGGAGAGGAAACTCTCCTTCAGGCCCTGGGAACCATATTAATGTGTAAAAGAAAGAATTAAAATAAAAAATATCGCTATACTCACCTGTCCGACGCAGCCGGGACTTCAGCGAGGGAACCGGCAGCGTTGTTTGTTTAAAATTCGCGCTATTACTTGGTTACGTGAATTCCCGGCTTGTGATTGGTCAGGTCGGCCACGTTGCCAGGACGCGGACCAATCACAGCAAGCCGTGACGAAATTATGTCACGGCTTGCTGTGATTGGTCCGCGTCCCGGCAATATGGCCGCCCTGACCAATCACAAGCCGTGACGTCACGGGAGGCTGGACACGCGCTCACTTTAAAATTGGCGCGTGTCCAGCCTCCCGTGACGTCACGGCTTGTGATTGGTTGCGCCGCGGTCAACCAATCACAAGCCGGGAGGCTGGACGCGCTCATTTTAAAATGGGCGCGTGTCCAGCCTCCCGTGACGTCACGGCTTGTGATTGGTTGCGCCGCGGTCAACCAATCACAAGCCGGGAGGCTGGACGCGCTCATTTTAAAATGGGCGCGTGTCCAGCCTCCCGTGACGTCACGGCTTGTGATTGGTTGCGCCGCGGTCAACCAATCACAAGCCGGGAGGCTGGACGCGCTCATTTTAAAATGGGCGCGTGTCCAGCCTCCCGTGACGTCACGGCTTGTGATTGGTCAGGGCGGCCATATTGCCGGGACGCGGACCAATCACAGCAAGCCGTGACGTAATTTCGTCACGGCTTGCTGTGATTGGTCCGCGTCCCGGCAACGTGGCCGACCTGACCAATCACAAGCCGGGAATTCACGTAACCAAGTAATAGCGCGAATTTTAAACAAACAACGCTGCCGGTTCCCTCGCTGAAGTCCCGGCTGCGTCGGAGAGGTGAGTATAGCGATATTTTTTATTTTAATTCTCTCTTTTACACATTTTAACATTAATGTTGTTGCGATACCCGATACCCGATACCACAAGAGTATCGGAATCCCGGTATCGGAATTCCGATACAGCAAGTATCGGCCGATACCCGATACTTGCAGCATCGGAATGCTCAACACTATTTATCATCATATTCCTGAGCAAAAAGTGGAATAACACGCTATCAAAAAGAAGGCTATAAATAATCATGGTACTGCTGAAAACGTCATCTTGTCCCGCAAATAACAATCCATGATACAGCTCCATCAGTGGAAAAATAAAAAAGTTATGGCTCTCAGAATAAAGAGATGCAAAAATAATTATTTTTTCTATAAAATAGTTATTATTGTATAAAAGCACCAAAACATAAAAAAATATAAATGAAGTATCGCTGGAATCATACTGACCAGAAGAATAAAACTTCTTTATCAATTTTACCACACACGGAATGGTATAAAGGCCCTCCAACTTGAATTGTGGGCTTTGGTTCATTCTGCCTCCCAAAAATCAGAATAGAAAGCGATCAAAAAATGTCATAAGCACAAAAAGGGTACCAATAAAAACGTCAACTTGGCCCGCAAAAAACAAGACCTCACTTGACTCTGTGGGCCAATATTTCGAAAAATTATAGCTCTCAAAATGTGGTGATTCAAAAAATATTTTTTGCAATAGCATATTTATAATAATATACATAATAATAATAATAATTTTTTATGCAGTCATCTAATTTTTTATGCAGTCATCTATTTAATACTAAATAGCATATTTTAGTGTGTGAAAGCAGCTAAACATAAAAACCCGATATAAGGTCTCTTTCACACGTCCTGATATTTCCGGCACCAGAGATGTCAGTATCCGTGTGTGTAATACTTGCGGCACACGTGTGGCATGCGTGTGCCGCATCAGTACCACAAGGACGGCCGCCAGGGAAGAAGCGGTACAGTAAGCGCTGTTCCCCCGGCACCGGGTGCTGAACACGGCTCTCATCATTCTTCCCTGCTCTGCCGGCAATCAGCGCAGGGAGGGGAAAATGATGAGAGTTATATTTAAGTGATAAAAGAGACAGCAGGCGGCGGCTGATGAGACAATTACTCCCATCAGCCTATCCTTGCTGCTGCTAATAACAGTGACAGCAGAAGCAGTAGCTGTGCTACAGTCTGTGCTATAAATAAATAAATAAATAAATTAAAAATGCAGTGTGGGTTCCCCTGTATTTTCTATAACCAGCCAGGCAAAACTCACAGCTGGGGGCTGCAACCCTCAGCTGTCAGCTTCAGCAAGGTTGGTTATCAAAAATAGAGGAGTCCTCACGGTGTTTTTTTAAATTACCTAAATATAAATAATTTTAGAAAACTATGTGGGGTCCCCCCCATTTTTGACAACCAGTCTTGCTAAAGTTCACAGCTGGGGGTTGGTATTCTCAGGCTGGTAAGGGGCCATGGATATTGACTCCCTCCCAGCCTAAAAATAGCAGCCTGCAGCTGCCCAGAAAAGGCACATCAATTAGATGTGCCAATTCTGGTACTTTGCCTGGCTCCTTCCACTTGCCCTGTAGCGGTGGCAAGTGGGGTTCATATATGTGGGGTTGATGTCACCTTTGTATTGTCAGGTGACATCAAGCCCACGGCTTAGTTATGGAGAAGTGTCTATAAGACAATACCTCACATATTTATATGTATTTTGTGCACTTTACTTTTCAGGGTGCAGCCAAGCCCAGCACATTGGGTCTTGTATACAGGGGTGTTCACATGGGATGCATTGAGAGAGTGCTGGCCAGCCCGCCTAATCAAATAATATGGGCGTGACTAATAAGCTGTGAACCAGACACTATGCATTACCTGCATGTGAACAAAGCCCTATACAGGCCTTTATTGTGCAAACATGTACTAAGCAGTCACCCCCTCCATTAATTGGTAGGCTGAGAGAGGCTGTCTTTTTAGTATTTTGCACCTGTGTTGTTAACATCTTTGCTACATGAGCTGGCTGTATCCTGTATTGCATTTGTTCAGATACCTGGGCAGGTAAGAGGTGCTGCCCCTTTTTCAGCTAATTTTTTTCATTTTTGGAGGATTTTCAGTCCTCTTTTGTGGCTTTGCTACTAGTTTAGTGATAGGACTTACAAGCATAAGGACCCTTGACATTGGGTTGCGAGCTTGCATATCTTGGCCAAAATACTTGTGCTCACATGTCAACTGATTTCTCTTTCCCTTCTCTCAATTATTGTTTGCAGCTTCTTCACATTATGGGTTCACTTGAGTGTATAAAAATATGGCTCAGCGTTTCATCCAGAACAGCTGGACAGATTTTTTGCTCACTTGTTATCCATACACAGTCCATATACAATCTTTTTTTTACTGAGCAGCTACTAATCATTTACAAGACCGCTTACAGTATACTAGGTTATAGAATTGCAATACAACTGTAAAAAACAGATGTTAAACCGTGTCCCTGCATGGCATACAATTTTTTTTCACGCACCCATAAACATGAATGGTGAGTTGCATCCGATTTATTGAAGAAAGTAGTTGACAATGAAATTTTTTTCATACTCCGATTTGATCAATGAAAATAAATCGCTTATCTGCACAGCCCCATGCCACCCTTTTTTTCCTGGACAACACTGGGACCAAAAATACGATGGTGAGAACGAGTCCTAATAGTGAGAGTGCCCTTCGAGATGTTTTCTTTGTAATCTTGTATGCATTACTGTATATTCTATTACATTGGTCAGTAAGCTACAGTTAGTATTTTGTCCTGCAGGGTGAGTTGGAAAATCAGTTTAAAGAAGCACTCCTCCTCCCATCAAAGTTTTTATATTCTTAATATATTGCAGTCATCATATTATATAGCACTTTGTACTTACAATTGTTCATTTTGCCTTTCTACCAAGTTAATTCTTCTCTTTTACATTAGGTCTATGACATCTTGTGATTAAATACTGAGCAGCTGAATCCTTCTAAGCTCTATGTAGAAACAGGAAGTAGATTTTTACTGCAAGGCTAATGAATCATTGCAAAAGTCACTGGCGGGTGGAGGAGAGAGCAGCAGGATCAGGAGTTACATAGTTACATAGTTATTACATAGTTATTAAGGTTGAAGGAAGACTGTAAGTCCATCTAGTTCAACCCATAGCCTAACCTAACATGCCCTAACATGTTGATCCAGAGGAAGGCAAAAAAAACCCATGTGGCAAAGAGTAACTCCACCATGGGGAAAAAAATTCCTTCCCGACTCCACATACGGCAATCAGACTAGTTCCCTGGATCAACGCCTTATCAAGGAATCTAGTGTATATACCCTGTAACATTATACTTTTCAAGAAAGGTATCCAGTCCCCTCTTAAATTTAATTAATGAATCACTCATTACAACATCATACGGCAAAGAGTTCAATAGTCTCACTGCTCTTACAGTAAAGAATCCGCGTCTGTTATTATGCTTAAACCTTCTTTCCTCCAGACGTAGAGGATGCCCCCTTGTCCCTGTCTCAGGTCTATGATTAAAAAGATCATCAGAAAGGTCTTTGTACTGTCCCCTCATATATTTATACATTAAAATAAGATCACCCCTTAGTCTTCGTTTTTCCAAACTAAATAGCCCCAAGTGTAATAACCTGTCTTGGTATTGCAGACCCCCCAGTCCTCTAATAACCTTGGTCGCTCTTCTCTGCACCCGCTCCAGTTCAGCTATGTCTTTCTTATACACCGGAGACCAGAACTGAGCACAGTATTCTAAGTGTGGTCGAACTAGTGACTTGTATAGAGGTAAAATTATGTTCTCCTCATGAGCATCTATGCCTCTTTTAATACATCCCATTATTTTATTTGCCTTTGTAGCAGCTGCCTGACACTGGCCACTGAATATGAGTTTGTCATCCACCCATATACCCAGGTCTTTTTCATTGACGGTTTTGCCCAGAGTTTTAGAATTAAGCACATAGTTATACATCTTATTACTTCTACCCAAGTGCATGACCTTACATTTATCCCCATTAAAGCTCATTTGCCATTTATCAGCCCAAGCTTCTAGTTTACATAAATCATCCTGTAATATAAAATTGTCCTCCCCTGTATAGATTACCCTGCAGAGTTTAGTCTCATCTGCAAATATTGAAATTCTACTCTGAATGCCCCCTACAAGGTCATTAATAAATATGTTAAAAAGAAGAGGGCCCAATACTGACCCCTGTGGTACCCCACTGCTAACCGCAACCCAGTCCGAGTGTGCTCCATTAATAACCACCCTTTGTTTCCTATCCCTGAGCCAGCTCTCAACCCACTTGCACATATTTTCCCCTATCCCCATTACTCTCATTTTATGTAACAACCTTTTGTGTGGCACCGTATCAAAAGCTTTGGAAAAGTCCATATACACTACGTCCACTGGGTTCCCTTGGTCCAGTCCGGAACTTACCTCTTCATAGAAGCTGATCAAATTAGTCTGACATAAACGGTCCCTAGTAAACCCGTGCTGATACTGGGTCATAAGGTTATTCCTCTTCAGATACTCCAGTATAGTATCCCTTAGAATGCCCTCCAGGATTTTAGCCACAGTAGAGGTTAAGCTTACTGGCCTATAATTACCGAGTTCAGTTTTTGCCCCTTTTTTGAATATTGGCACCACATTTGCTATACGCCAGTCCTGTGGTACAGACCCTGTTATTATGGAGTCTTTAAAGATTAAAAATAATGGTCTATCAATGACTGTACTTAGTTCCTGCAGTACTCGGGGGTGTATCCCATCCGGGCCCGGAGATTTGTCAATTTTAGTTATTTTTAGACGCCGCTGTACTTCCTGCTGGGTTAAGCAGGTGACATTTAATGGGGAATTTTTATCACTAGTCATTTTGTCTGCCATGGGATTTTCTTTTGTAAATACTGATGAAAAAAAGTCATTTAGCATATTGGCTTTTTCCTCATCCTCATCCACCATTTCACCCAGACTATTTTTAAGGGGGCCAACACTGTCATTTTTTAGTTTCTTACTATTTATATAGTTAAAGAATATTTTGGGATTATTTTTACTCTCTCTGGCAATGAGTCTCTCTGTCTCAATCTTTGCTGCCTTGATTTGCTTTTTACAGAATTTATTTAATTTTCTGTATTTATTTAATGCCTCATCACTACCTACTTCCTTTAATTCTCTAAATGCTTTCTTTTTGTCCCTTATTGCGCCCCTTACAGCTCTATTTAGCCATATTGGTTTCCTCCTATTTCTAGTATGTTTATTCCCATACGGTATATAATGTGCACAGGTTCTATCCAGGATACTAATAAACATCTCCCATTTTCTTTGTGTATTTTTGTGTCTCAGGATATCGTCCCAGTTAATTGCACCAAGATCCTCTCTCATCCGTTGGAAATTTGCCCTCCTGAAGTTTAGTGTCCTTGTCACCCCCCTACTACCCATCTTATTAAAGGTTACATGAAAACTTATTATTTTGTGATCACTATTCCCCAAGTGACCCCCAACCCTTATATTTGATATGCGGTCTGGCCTGTTGGTTAATATTAGGTCTAGCAGTGCCCCCCTCCTTGTTGGGTCCTGAACCAGTTGTGAAAGGTAATTGTCTCTCATAGTTGTCAAAAACCGATTACCTTTGCTGGAACTGCAGGTTTCTGTTCCCCAATCTATTTCAGGGTAGTTGAAGTCCCCCATAATAATGACTTCTCCTTGAGTCGCAGCTTCATCTATTTGCTTTACGAGGCTATTCTCCATTGCTTCCATTATTTTTGGAGATTTATAACTAGTGTTGAGCATTCCGATACCGCAAGTATCGGGTATCGGCCGATACTTGCGGTATCGGAATTCCGATACCGGGATTCCGATACTTGCCGCGTATCGGATACCGGAATCGGAAGTTTCAAGATTCAAAATGCAGAAATTCAGCCAATGAGAATGATTCCAAGTGTGGGCACATCCTGTTTAGCATGGAGGGCATGAAACTACTGGCAAGGCTGTGATTGGCTGCTGAAATGATGTCATGATGCAGTTTAAAAGTCGCTGGCGCCATTTTGCGATCACTCTGCTGTGAATTCAGTTAGTGACAGGACGCTGTTTGCTGACTGAGGGACAGTTTAGAGATAGCGATTTGCTTCTTTGTGCTTTCCAAAGGCTAATTTAGCAACCGCTGTGTTCACCTACTATTCACCTTGCTTTTGCCTTGTAGCGCTGTTTTCACAGCGATCTGCAAGGTCTGTGTGTGTGTGTGTGTGAGTGCAGCCCACTCTCTAGTCTGAGTGCAGCCACATAGGCCATCCATAGCTGGTTGTATTCAGTTCAGGGAGGGTGGTTCATTGCCTCATACTGTTCTTTTTTTTTTTTCAAGTAGTGTAGTCTGCTGCTAATTTATTCAAAAAAATCCTATTAGTGTCTTTCCACCCGTCTCCAGCTAATTTGTGGAAAAACACTACATAGGATAAAGTAGAGGAGGGTTTTTGGGCCTTGCAGCGCCGTTTACGGCTGTCTGCACGGTCTCCGTGTGACTGCAGCTCGCCCTGTAGTCTGTGAGCAGCCATAGCCTGGTTGTCTCCAGCTCAGGGTTGTTCACTGCGTCATACCGCCAAATCAATTTTTTTTTTTTTTCAAGTAGTGTAGTCTGCTGCTAATTTATTCAAAAAAATCCTATTAGTGTCTTTCCACCCGTCTCCAGCTAATTTGTGGAAAAACACTACATAGGATAAAGTAGAGGAGGGTTTTTGGGCCTTGCAGCGCCGTTTACGGCTGTCTGCACGGTCTCCGTGTGACTGCAGCTCGCCCTGTAGTCTGTGAGCAGCCATAGCCTGGTTGTCTCCAGCTCAGGGTTGTTCACTGCGTCATACCGCCAAATCAATTTTTTTTTTTTTCAAGTAGTGTAGTCTGCTGCTAATTTATTCAAAAAAATCCTATTAGTGTCTTTCCACCCGTCTCCAGCTAATTTGTGGAAAAACACTACATAGGATAAAGTAGAGGAGGGTTTTTGGGCCTTGCAGCGCCGTTTACGGCTGTCTGCACGGTCTCCGTGTGACTGCAGCTCTATCTGTTGTCAGTTCAGCCCCCAAAAAATAAATAAATAATAAAGTTCACCAAACACACCAGTTACACCACTTTACATTTGTGTAGGCCACATTAGCTCATATTAAAGTCTAGTCCACACTTTAGAAAATTAGTGTTTCTTATACCTGTTAGGAGGAGTTGTTCAGGAATAAGCACACAAAGCCGTTCTTACTTTTCTGCTTATCTTTATCAGTCAACCAAGATGAAGAAGGCAGTGAGTAAGGCACGTGGGCGTGGGCGTGGGCGCGGAGCAGGGAGGGGATGTGGGGATTCTGTGCCTGCTGCGGGCACCGGTGACTCATCAGCACCCACTTTCACCAGGCAACAGTCGTTCATGCGCAGCTTTGTGTCAGAGCGCCGTACACCGCTGCTGCGTGAAGAACAAATTGAAGCCGTTGTCGGATGGATGGCAGCTAATGCATCAACTTCAATTAGTGCCACATCCTCTCAGACACAGAGCACTGGAGAGCAGCCATCTGTCTCTTCACCACCTGCCAAATTGCCCAGGCAGACAGAGAGCCCAGGACAGGAGCCGTCTCTACTTCTGTTCTCTGAATCTCTTGGCTTGGAAACAGGGGGCCAGCCAAGCAGCATTGGAGAAATGGAAGAAGAGGCAGGGTGCAGTGATGCCCAACAGCTTTTTCTCTCTGAGTCTGAAGAGGCGGGTGGGCCAGTGGCTCCGGTCACCACATCGCAGGCCGCATCAGCTGATGATGACACTCAGGTGCCACTTACTGGTGCGTGCTCTGCTGCTGAGACTACCCAGGAGGAGCAGTTGGGGGCAGAGGGTAGTGTAGATGACGAGGTCCTTGACCCATCTTGGCGTGAGGGACAGGAAGGTGGTGGGAGCAGCTCTGAGGAAGAGATTCCCCGTACGGCCCAAAGAGGGAGAGGGAGGGGGAAGACTGCGGATCCTGCAGCCTTCGCTTTGGCACCCGTTAGGAGCACGTCTCTTCCAAAAGCCAAAAAGGGCGCTCCCAAGACTTGCAGTGCCTGGTCCTTTTTTGACACAGTTGCAGATGACATTTGCTATGTCAGATGCAAGGTGTGTCATCAAAAAGTCAAAAGAGGGAAAAATGTCAGCAACCTCAATACCTCCAACATGTGGAAACATGTGCGCAACAGGCACCCGGCGAAGTTAGAAAAACACACTGAAGAGCTAGGCCAACCAACAGCGGCAGCTACCACCTCTTCAGCTCGTGTTGCCTCTTCCTCTAGCTCACACGCAGCTGGTTCGGCTTCCTCCCAGGATCGCCGTGGAAGAACCTCTGGCCCTGTTGTCCAGAGACCCGCTGTAATTCCACCCGCAGCACCACTTTCCCAGTCATCCACACACTCCCAGCCCAGTCTACAGCCATCGGTAGTACAGGCATGGGAGAAAAGGCGGCCTTTCTCGTCAAACCACCCACGAGCACAGGCTCTGACTGCAGGCATTGCCAAACTTCTTTCACTGGAAATGCTGTCATTCAGGCTGGTGGAGACTGACAGCTTCCGTGACTTGATGTCATTGGCAGTCCCACAGTACAATGTGCCCAGCCGCTTTTACTTCAGCAGGCAAGCCGTCCCTGCCCTGCACAAGCATGTGGAGGGACACATAAAACACGCGCTACTGAACGCCGTCAGTAGCAAGGTCCACCTCACCACCGATGCGTGGACCAGTCAACATGGACAGGGGCGATACCTTTCCCTCACTGCCCACTGGGTTAATGTCGTTGAGCCGGGTACAGACCGTGCGAGTGGCGCAGGACGTGTCCTGCCCACTCCAAGGATTGCAGGAATCCATTCTGTACGCATTGACTCCTCCTCTTACACCAGTTCCTCAGAATCATCGCTGCAGGAGCCGTCACAGTCCACCTCCACATGGACCCGTGATGAACGTGTACCTGTTACGACCGACATGAGCACTGTTATGACCCCAATGGCGAGGGTCTCAGAGATATCAGCAAGTCTGCGAAGTACAAAAATCCAGCTCATAGGGCAGTGGTAACTGGGTTGACCATATATCTACTCCTAACGCCAACACTAGAAGTAGCCGGGGAACATGCCTACGTTGGTCGCTAGATGTCACGCGCCAGCCGGAGAGCTAACTACCCCTAGAAGAGGAAAACAAAGACCTCTCTTGCATCCAGAGGAAAGACCCCAAAAGTCGGATAGAAGCCCCCCACAAATAATAACGGTGAGGTAAGAGGAAATGACAAACACAGAGATGAACTAGGTTTAGCAAAGAGAGGCCCGCTTACTAATAGCAGAATGTAGTAAGATAACTTATATGGTCAACAAAAACCCTATCAAAAATCCACACTGGAGATTCAAGAACCCCCGAACCGTCTAACGGCCCGGGGGGAGAACACCAGCCACCCTAGAGCTTCCAGCAAGGTCAGGATACAGATTATATACAAGCTGGACAAAAATGCAAACAAAAACAAATAGCAAAAAGCAAAAAAGCTGACTTAGCTTAATCACGCAGGAACCAGGATCAGAAGACAAGAGCACTACAGATTAGCTCTGATATCAATGTTGCCAGGCATTGAACTGAAGGTCCAGAGAGCTTATATAGCCAAACCCCTGACCTAACGACCCAGGTGAGCATACAAGGGATGAATGACATACCCAGAGTCAAATCACTAGTAGCCACTAGAGGGAGCCAAAAGGTAAATTCACAACAGAGCACAGCCGTGGCCAAACGTCAACAGGCCGTCTTGAAATTAATTTTTTTGGGGAATCGTAGCCACACAGCGCAGGAGCTCTGGAATGCCATCAAGCAGGAGAGCGATGTGTGGTTTGTGCCAGCGAATCTCCAGCCAGGCATGGTAGTGTGTGATAATGGCCGAAATCTGGTGGCAGCTCTGGGCCTCGGCAACCTCACTCACATCCCATGTCTGGCACATGTGCTCAATTTGGTCGTGCAGAGCTTTTTGAGGGACTATCCGGATCTTGATGCACTGCTGCACAAGGTCCGCCTAGAGTGTGCTCACTTGCGGCGTTCCAGCACGGCAAAAGCGCGCATTGCGGCTCTGCAGCGCCGACACCGCCTGCCGGAACATCGCATCATATGTGACCTACCTACCAGGTGGAATTCCACGTTACATATGTTGGAGCGGTTGTGTGAGCAGCAGCAAGCTGTAATGGAGTACCAGCTGCTTCAGGCGCAAAGAAGTCGCAGTCAGCGCCGTACAGACTTCACAACCACAGAGTGGGCCACTATGAATGACGTCTGCCAGGTTTTGCGTCCCTTTGATTATTCCACGCGGATGGCGAGTGCAGATGATGCACTAGTCAGCATGACTGTCCCCCTTATCTGACTTGGCACACACATAGACTGATGCTGAGTGAAATTTAATAAAGAGAGTGCATACAGACGTTTCGGTCAAAGACCTTCTTCAATGTACTGAACAAAAATAATAACAATAAAACGTAATAAATAAGGTATATACAAAATACATGAAATGCATACAATACATAAATTCGTGGTCTTTCGTAATTTCCAGCTGAGTACAGAAATAACTGCTAAGGCTTATCATGTGCTAGAATTGCTACTGTCTTATACTGTGCAGTTTAGAGAGAAACGTGCCAAAACTCATGCACAAAAGTTATAAGTGTTATGGAGGACTGTTGTCCTGGTGACCGTGGGAGTGAGGGGTAGAGAATGGTAAATATAAAGCGGAAGAGAGCTTACCCTCTCACAAGTTAATTTGTCTGTTACTCAGATGTGTGAGGAAAAGAAAGGGGAACCTGTAGACGTATATAGAATAATTATAAACCTATGGAGGTCTGTGCTGGCATATTGTACAGATGGGATTACATGACATACCCCTTATAGGCTCCGTCCGGAGTCATTCATGAAACAACATGAACTGTGCAGTATTTCCGCTGTGGAGGAAAAGGGAGTACGTATTGCTTACGAGGCACTCTCCTGTAGGGTACAGTCTGTGATCTGGTCCAGTGCTTACCTATATTGGTCCTCTCAGGACGCGGCATCCACCGCTAGTCCTCTGTGCAGGGAGGCTGTAGTGTAAGTGCCGTGAGTGAGCGCGTTATGAGGCGCGTTACCGGAAGTGGCTAACCGGAAGTGCCCCTGCGCTGTCAGTATCCTGATTCCTGCGTATCACTACCGCTGGAGTAGGTGGGGCCATGCGTTCCACTGTGAGTCTGCGTGGTGGGGCTGTGCCTCAGATTATGGGAAACAGGACCCGCTCATCCAGAGCAATCCTGTTTTGTGATCTTACTCTGTGACCGATTGCTCTATAATAGAGGTGATCCCTTTGGTGTGAGTTAGATAGAAAAGGTATCAAATCCAGAGTGCGTTAGTATAGCCGATTCTGCGGAAAGAAATAGTGGAGTTAGAATCGGGTTCACAAACATAACGGTACATTTATCAACAATGTTCTGCATTAGAAGGTGGCAATGTAAAAGTCCCATCAGTGTTGTTCCGAAGTCATAGTCCACTGGATACATATATCTTTTTAAGAGAGGAAGGATTGAATGTCATAGTCTCTGTTCATACCCCTTGGGGTCAGAGTTTGTAGTTCGTGTATCCAGTAGGCCTCCCTTTTTTTGAGTAGGCTCACTCTATCACCTCCTCTCCGTGGTGCTGTTACCTGTTCTATCACTTGGAATCTTAATTGGGCTATTGTATGGCCCTGTGTGATGAAGTGGTGTGGGATGGGTAGTAGGGTATTTTTGCACCTGATCGTGGACTTATGCTTCGAGATCCTTTGTTTGATGGGTTGAGTGGTCTCTCCCACATAATACAGTCCACATGGGCATTTAATTATGTATACCACATACGTTGAGTCACATGTGAAAAAGCCTTTGATTGGATATTCCTTGCCATTATGTGGGTGGCGTATGGTTGTGCCCCTTTGTATGTTATTACACTGTGTGCATTGAAGACATGGAAATGTGCCCGTCTTTGGATTGGTTAGGAAGCGTTGTCTGGGTATGGTATGTGTGCTCCCTATGTCTGCTCTTACCAACATATCGCGTATGTTGCGCGGTCTCCGGAAGCAGGGGAGGAAAGGTTCAACAAATTCTGTGATCCCTGGGTGAGCTGTTCCCAGGATGTGCCAGTGGCGTCGAATTGTCCTATGGAGTAAATAGGCTTGGGGGTGATAGTTGTGGACAAAGGGGATGCGATGTTTAGTATCTCTCTTCTTATTCGAGGCGGGGTTTGTGGTGGTGGTATCTAGAGTATGCGGGGGATAGCCCCTCTCTAGGAATTTTGTCCGCATCTCGTCCAGTCGTAAGCTCTGTTGATCCCTGTTTGATACTATTTTTTGGACTCTCTGGAGTTGGGATTTTGGAATGGATTCTTTCATTTTTTTGGGGTGAAAACTGTCATAGTGTAAAAGACTATTGCGGTCTGTTGGTTTCACATGTAGGTCAGTGGAGAGTTCACCAGTGCTGTTTTTGACTATTGTGGTATCTAGAAAGTGAACTCGATCCAGGTCATATGTAATAGTGAAGTCCAGACCTGGCCAGGAAGTTTTTAGAAACTCAAAGAAGGATAGTAGTGTTGTTTCTGGACCATTCCAAACGCAGAAGATGTCATCAATGTACCTTTTCCACACTATGGAATGTGTGCAGAAAAGGTCATTGACATATATGATACTGCCTTCATAGTCAGCCATATAGGCGTTTGCATAGGGTGGTGCTGCGTTACTACCCATCGCGGTACCCCTCTTCTGTAGGTAGAACTTATCCTCGAACAGAAAATAGTTCCTCGTCAGTATCAGGGATAGTAATTCACAACAGAGGTTAGTCTGGTCTGAATCTAAGTCAGAAGTATGTAGTAACTTTCTTACTGAGTTGATTCCTTCCTCATGAGGTATGGACGTGTATAAGTCCTTAACGTCAAATGTAACAAGGTAGGCCTCTACTGGGATGGTTTGGAGCTCATCTATAAGTTTTAGGAAGGCCCCTGTATCTAAAAGAAAAGAGGGGGTTTGCTTGATCATGGGAGTAAGGATTTTCTCTAAGTATCTGGATATTGGTGACAGTATAGAGTCTGTTGATGCTACTATGGGTCTCCCTGGTGGGTTTGATAGACTTTTGTGAATTTTTGGAAGTACGTAAAAAACTGGCGTGATGGGATTTTGTTTGGATAGAAATTCGCATGTCTTTTGGTCCAATATTTTCAGTTCTCTATATTTGGTGAGTGTACTCTGTATTTCCTCCCTGATTTTATTGGTTGGATCTCTTTCTAGTGGTGTGTAGATGGAGTTGTCATTTAACTGACGGTAGACTTCCTGTCTGTATGTAGACTTGTCTAGTACAACTATGGCTCCCCCCTTATCTGCCGGTTTTACTATTATTTCCTTATCTGCCTGTAGAGAGTTAAGTGCTTGTTGGTCTAAGGCAGTGAGGTTGGATGGAGCGTACAATCTGCCTCTGTCTAAATCACTCCTTAGTTTCTGGAAGGAGTCATTCACTAGTGAGATAAATGTTTCTAGTGCCGGGGAGCCTAATTTCACCATTAGGCTCCCCGGCACTAGAAACATTTATCTCACTAGTGAATGACTCCTTCCAGAAACTAAGGAGTGATTTAGACAGAGGCAGATTGTACGCTCCATCCAACCTCACTGCCTTAGACCAACAAGCACTTAACTCTCTACAGGCAGATAAGGAAATAATAGTAAAACCGGCAGATAAGGGGGGAGCCATAGTTGTACTAGACAAGTCTACATACAGACAGGAAGTCTACCGTCAGTTAAATGACAACTCCATCTACACACCACTAGAAAGAGATCCAACCAATAAAATCAGGGAGGAAATACAGAGTACACTCACCAAATATAGAGAACTGAAAATATTGGACCAAAAGACATGCGAATTTCTATCCAAACAAAATCCCATCACGCCAGTTTTTTACGTACTTCCAAAAATTCACAAAAGTCTATCAAACCCACCAGGGAGACCCATAGTAGCATCAACAGACTCTATACTGTCACCAATATCCAGATACTTAGAGAAAATCCTTACTCCCATGATCAAGCAAACCCCCTCTTTTCTTTTAGATACAGGGGCCTTCCTAAAACTTATAGATGAGCTCCAAACCATCCCAGTAGAGGCCTACCTTGTTACATTTGACGTTAAGGACTTATACACGTCCATACCTCATGAGGAAGGAATCAACTCAGTAAGAAAGTTACTACATACTTCTGACTTAGATTCAGACCAGACTAACCTCTGTTGTGAATTACTATCCCTGATACTGACGAGGAACTATTTTCTGTTCGAGGATAAGTTCTACCTACAGAAGAGGGGTACTGCGATGGGTAGTAACGCAGCACCACCCTATGCAAACGCCTATATGGCTGACTATGAAGGCAGTATCATATATGTCAATGACCTTTTCCGCACACATTCCATAGTGTGGAAAAGGTACATTGATGACATCTTCTGCGTTTGGAATGGTCCAGAAACAACACTACTATCCTTCTTTGAGTTTCTAAAAACTTCCTGGCCAGGTCTGGACTTCACTATTACATATGACCTGGATCGAGTTCACTTTCTAGATACCACAATAGTCAAAAACAGCACTGGTGAACTCTCCACTGACCTACATGTGAAACCAACAGACCGCAATAGTCTTTTACACTATGACAGTTTTCACCCCAAAAAAATGAAAGAATCCATTCCAAAATCCCAACTCCAGAGAGTCCAAAAAATAGTATCAAACAGGGATCAACAGAGCTTACGACTGGACGAGATGCGGACAAAATTCCTAGAGAGGGGCTATCCCCCGCATACTCTAGATACCACCACCACAAACCCCGCCTCGAATAAGAAGAGAGATACTAAACATCGCATCCCCTTTGTCCACAACTATCACCCCCAAGCCTATTTACTCCATAGGACAATTCGACGCCACTGGCACATCCTGGGAACAGCTCACCCAGGGATCACAGAATTTGTTGAACCTTTCCTCCCCTGCTTCCGGAGACCGCGCAACATACGCGATATGTTGGTAAGAGCAGACATAGGGAGCACACATACCATACCCAGACAACGCTTCCTAACCAATCCAAAGACGGGCACATTTCCATGTCTTCAATGCACACAGTGTAATAACATACAAAGGGGCACAACCATACGCCACCCACATAATGGCAAGGAATATCCAATCAAAGGCTTTTTCACATGTGACTCAACGTATGTGGTATACATAATTAAATGCCCATGTGGACTGTATTATGTGGGAGAGACCACTCAACCCATCAAACAAAGGATCTCGAAGCATAAGTCCACGATCAAGTGCAAAAATACCCTACTACCCATCCCACACCACTTCATCACACAGGGCCATACAATAGCCCAATTAAGATTCCAAGTGATAGAACAGGTAACAGCACCACGGAGAGGAGGTGATAGAGTGAGCCTACTCAAAAAAAGGGAGGCCTACTGGATACACGAACTACAAACTCTGACCCCAAGGGGTATGAACAGAGACTATGACATTCAATCCTTCCTCTCTTAAAAAGATATATGTATCCAGTGGACTATGACTTCGGAACAACACTGATGGGACTTTTACATTGCCACCTTCTAATGCAGAACATTGTTGATAAATGTACCGTTATGTTTGTGAACCCGATTCTAACTCCACTATTTCTTTCCGCAGAATCGGCTATACTAACGCACTCTGGATTTGATACCTTTTCTATCTAACTCACACCAAAGGGATCACCTCTATTATAGAGCAATCGGTCACAGAGTAAGATCACAAAACAGGATTGCTCTGGATGAGCGGGTCCTGTTTCCCATAATCTGAGGCACAGCCCCACCACGCAGACTCACAGTGGAACGCATGGCCCCACCTACTCCAGCGGTAGTGATACGCAGGAATCAGGATACTGACAGCGCAGGGGCACTTCCGGTTAGCCACTTCCGGTAACGCGCCTCATAACGCGCTCACTCACGGCACTTACACTACAGCCTCCCTGCACAGAGGACTAGCGGTGGATGCCGCGTCCTGAGAGGACCAATATAGGTAAGCACTGGACCAGATCACAGACTGTACCCTACAGGAGAGTGCCTCGTAAGCAATACGTACTCCCTTTTTCTCCACAGCGGAAATACTGCACAGTTCATGTTGTTTCATGAATGACTCCGGACGGAGCCTATAAGGGGTATGTCATGTAATCCCATCTGTACAATATGCCAGCACAGACCTCCATAGGTTTATAATTATTCTATATACGTCTACAGGTTCCCCTTTCTTTTCCTCACACATCTGAGTAACAGACAAATTAACTTGTGAGAGGGTAAGCTCTCTTCCGCTTTATATTTACCATTCTCTACCCCTCACTCCCACGGTCACCAGGACAACAGTCCTCCATAACACTTATAACTTTTGTGCATGAGTTTTGGCACGTTTCTCTCTAAACTGCACAGTATAAGACAGTAGCAATTCTAGCACATGATAAGCCTTAGCAGTTATTTCTGTACTCAGCTGGAAATTACGAAAGACCACGAATTTATGTATTGTATGCATTTCATGTATTTTGTATATACCTTATTTATTACGTTTTATTGTTATTATTTTTGTTCAGTACATTGAAGAAGGTCTTTGACCGAAACGTCTGTATGTACTCTCTTTATTAAATTTCACTCAGCATCAGTCTATGTGTGTGCCAAGTCAATTTTAAAGATTATATGGTTTGGGCACCTACTTGCGCACCACCCGTAATAGTAGTGCCTACGGATATCTCTTGTCCCCCTTATCTGCCTGCTTGAAAAATCACTGCAAGCGCTAAGGGATGATGTTGTGGAAGAGGTGGAGGATGAGGATTCACCATTTCCATCATCTTCTGGACAGTCAGCGCCACGTGGTTCCTCACAAACGCGTAGGCAGGGGACAGTTTGTGAGGAGGATGAGGAGGAGTCAATGGAGGAGGAAGACATCCGTCCAGAGGAGGGAGTTACCGAATTGTCCAGTACTCAGTGTGTACAGCGAGGGTGGGGTGATGACGAGCGGGCAGAGACCACGCCTCCAGCAGGGGACAGCGTTTCTTGGGCAGTTGGCAGTCTGCAGCACATGGTGGATTACATGCTGCAGTGCCTGAGAAACGACCGCCGCATCGCCCACATTCTCATCATGTCTGATTATTGGGTGTTCACCCTCCTCGATCCTCGCTACCGGGACAACGTAGAAAGCCTCATCACACCGTTGAACCGGGAGCGAAAAATGCGGGAGTACCAAGACACACTGGTCAATTCCATCATCTTCTCCATTCCAACTGAGAGAAGTGCTGCTAGTGCATTCCAAAGCAGCTCAGTGCGTCCAGGCAGTGGTGGAGGCTCTGCACAAAGAGGGAGCAGAAGCAGTGCCTCTGCCCAAGGCAAGACCAGTATGGCCCAACTGTGGCACAGTTTTCTGTGCCCCCCACAAAAGTCTACACCATCACAGACGGCTCCAGTCAGCAGGAGGCAACGGTTCCGTCAGATGGTGACAGACTACATGTCTTGCCCTCTTGCTGTACTCCCAGACGGCTCTTCCCCTTTCAAGTTTTGGGTCTCAAAGCTGGATACATGGCCAGAGCTAAGCCAGTATGCATTGGAGGTGCTGTCTTGCCCTGCGGCCAGTGTATTATCGGAACGTGTCTTTAGTGCTGCAGGTGGTGTACTAACTGACCGTCGCATGCGACTATCCTCCGATAACGTTGACCGGCTTACTTTCCTGAAAATGAACAAGGCCTGGATCTTGCAGGAATTTGCCACTCCTCCTCCTGATTAAATAATTAGGTCACTGTATACGTTATCCAGGTCTCCTGTTGTGTTCATCTTTCTACCACCTGAACTTAAATTCCTGGGCTCCAACACCGCCAGTTGAGGCTCAGAAGTGCCGTCTGCACAGTCAAAACATACGACCCAGTGTTATTGGGTTTCAGTAACGTCAGCTGATCCCCAGCTGTGTAGCCGGCAATGTGTCATGCGACCGCCACGCTGACACAACAACTGAAATGTAAGGGAATCTGTCCCCCCCCCAAGGCGTTTGTTACTGAAAGAGCCACCTTGTGCAGCATTACTGCTGCACAAGGAAAAGGTAGCTATTTTGGTTTAGCTCCTTGCACACGCAGAACTTAACACTTATAAAATGTGTCCACTGATACCGTAAAACCGTCCCGGAGGTGGGACTTTCCTTCGTAATATGACGCAGCACAGCCGTCATTCCTACCCCCCCGGCGCCGTGCCCCGGCTCCTCAGCGTT
This sequence comes from Ranitomeya variabilis, assembly GCF_051348905.1. Classification (NCBI taxonomy): domain Eukaryota; kingdom Metazoa; phylum Chordata; class Amphibia; order Anura; family Dendrobatidae; genus Ranitomeya; species Ranitomeya variabilis. The sequence goes on along the minus strand of NC_135238.1, from coordinate 143,065,053 downwards.
GTTTGATTCCGTCCCGGAGCCTGCGCTGTTATGTTATCCCGTGGCCAGGCACACTTAGCGCTGCCCGTCTTCTGGCATCATTTGGTGTCAGGATGGCTGCGCCTGTGCGGCCGCGCTGGCCGAGAGCCCGCCTCGCAGTTTCTTCTGATTTAATCCCACTGGGGGCCTGGGATCCATGGACATGCGCAGTGCATATCTGAACCTCCACCTCTCACTCATCTCCCTATGGCTTCTTCAGACTGTTCGGTGTCAGCTGGTCCCTAATAGCATGCCATGGCCGTGACACCGCACAGTCTTAAGAAGCCGTAGGGAGGGGAGTGAGAGGCGAGGATATGCACTGCGCATGTCCATGGATCCCAGGCCCCCAGTGGGATTAAATCAGAAGACACTGCGAGGCGGGCTCTCGGCCAGCGCGGCCACACAGGCGCAGCCATCCTGACACCAAATGATGTCAGAAGACGGGCAGCGCTAAGTGTGCCTGGCCACGGGATAACATAACAGCGCAGGCTCCGGGACGGAATCAAACAACGCTGAGGAGCAGGGGGAACGGCGCCGGGGGGGTAGGAATGACAGCTGTGCTGCGTCATATTACGAAGGAAAGTCCCACCTCCGGGACGGTTTCACGGTTTCAGGGGACACATTTTATAAGTGTTTAGTTCTGTGTTTGCAAGGAGCCTGATGAAAAGAGCCACCTTTTCCTTTTGCATCTTTTGTGCTGCACAAGCTGGCTCTTTCAGCTACAAACGCCGTGGGGGGGGGGTTAAAGGTTCCCTTTCGACTTTCTCAGGCTTCGGCCTACATTGTGTTCCTCTGCTTTTCCACCTGTCCCTGGGCTCCAACACCGCCAGTTGCCGTCCAGAAGTGCTGTACGCACAATCAACAGTCGCTCCTCTGTTATTGGGGTTCAGTAACGTCAGCTGTTCCCCTGCTGTGTGTGTGGCAATCCCTCCTACCTCCTCCACCTCCTCCTCCTCCACCTGTCCCTGGGCTCCAACACCGCCAGTTGCCATCCAGAAGTGCTGTACGCACAGTCAACAGTCGCTCCTCTGTTATTGGGGTTCAGTAACGTCAGCTGTTCCCCTGCTGTGTGTGTGGCAATCCCTCCTACCTCCTCCACCTCCTCCTCCTCCACCTGTCCCTGGGCTCCAACACCGCCAGTTGCCGTCCAGAAGTGCTGTACGCACAGTCAACAGTCGCTCCTCTGTTATTGGGGTTCAGTAACGTCAGCTGTTCCCCTGCTGTGTGTGTGGCAATCCCTCCTACCTCCTCCACCTCCTCCTCCTCCACCTGTCCCTGGGCTCCAACACCGCCAGTTGCCATCCAGAAGTGCTGTACGCACAGTCAACAGTCCCTCCTCTGTTATTGGGGTTCAGTAACGTCAGCTGTTCCCCAGCTGTGTGTGTGGCAATCCCTCCTACCTCCTCCTCCTCCACCTGTCCCTGGGCTCCAACACCGCCAGTTGCCGTCCAGAAGTGCAGTACGCACAGTCAACAGTCCCTCCACTGTTATTGGGGTTCAGTAACGTCAGCTGTTCCCCTGCTGTGTGTGTGGCAATCCCTCCTACCTCCTCCTCCTCCACCTCCTCCACCTGTCCCTGGGCTCCAACACCGCCAGTTGCCGTCCAGAAGTGCTGTACGCACAGTCAACAGTCGCTCCTCTGTTATTGGGGTTCAGTAACGTCAGCTGTTCCCCTGCTGTGTGTGTGGCAATCCCTCCTACCTCCTCCACCTCCTCCTCCTCCACCTGTCCCTGGGCTCCAACACCGCCAGTTGCCGTCCAGAAGTGCTGTACGCACAGTCAACAGTCCCTCCTCTGTTATTGGGGTTCAGTAACGTCAGCTGTTCCCCTGCTGTGTGTGTGGCAATCCCTCCTACCTCCTCCTCCTCCACCTGTCCCTGGGCTCCAACACCGCCAGTTGCCGTCCAGAAGTGCTGTACGCACAGTCAACAGTCGCTCCTCTGTTATTGGGGTTCAGTAACGTCAGCTGTTCCCCTGCTGTGTGTGTGGCAATCCCTCCTACCTCCTCCTCCTCCACCTCCTCCACCTGTCCCTGGGCTCCAACACCGCCAGTTGCCATCCAGAAGTGCTGTACGCACAGTCAACAGTCGCTCCTCTGTTATTGGGGTTCAGTAACGTCAGCTGTTCCCCTGCTGTGTGTGTGGCAATCCCTCCTACCTCCTCCACCTCCTCCTCCTCCACCTGTCCCTGGGCTCCAACACCGCCAGTTGCCGTCCAGAAGTGCTGTACGCACAGTCAACAGTCCCTCCACTGTTATTGGGGTTCAGTAACGTCAGCTGTTCCCCTGCTGTGTGTGTGGCAATCCCTCCTACCTCCTCCTACCTCCTCCTCCTCCACCTGTCCCTGGGCTCCAACACCGCCAGTTGCCGTCCAGAAGTGCTGTACGCACAGTCAACAGTCGCTCCTCTGTTATTGGGGTTCAGTAACGTCAGCTGTTCCCCTGCTGTGTGTGTGGCAATCCCTCCTACCTCCTACACCTCCTCCTCCTCCACCTGTCCCTGGGCTCCAACACCGCCAGTTGCCGTCCAGAAGTGCTGTACGCACAGTCAACAGTCCCTCCACTGTTATTGGGGTTCAGTAACGTCAGCTGTTCCCCTGCTGTGTGTGTGGCAATCCCTCCTACCTCCTCCTCCTCCACCTCCTCCACCTGTCCCTGGGCTCCAACACCACCAGTTGCCGTCCAGAAGTGCTGTACGCACAGTCAACAGTCGCTCCTCTGTTATTGGGGTTCAGTAACGTCAGCTGTTCCCCTGCTGTGTGTGTGGCAATCCCTCCTACCTCCTCCACCTCCTCCTCCTCCACCTGTCCCTGGGCTCCAACACCGCCAGTTGCCGTCCAGAAGTGCTGTACGCACAGTCAACAGTCCCTCCACTGTTATTGGGGTTCAGTAATGTCAGCTGTTCCCCTGCTGTGTGTGTGGCAATCCCTCCTACCTCCTCCTACCTCCTCCTCCTCCACCTGTCCCTGGGCTCCAACACCGCCAGTTGCCGTCCAGAAGTGCTGTACGCACAGTCAACAGTCGCTCCTCTGTTATTGGGGTTCAGTAACGTCAGCTGTTCCCCTGCTGTGTGTGTGGCAATCCCTCCTACCTCCTCCACCTCCTCCTCCTCCACCTGTCCCTGGGCTCCAACACCGCCAGTTGCCGTCCAGAAGAGCTGTACGCACAGTCAACAGTCCCTCCACTGTTATTGGGGTTCAGTAACGTCAGCTGTTCCCCTGCTGTGTGTGTGGCAATCCCTCCTACCTCCTCCTACCTCCTCCACCTGTCCCTGGGCTCCAACACCGCCAGTTGCCGTCCAGAAGTGCTGTACGCACAGTCAACAGTCGCTCCTCTGTTATTGGGGTTCAGTAACGTCAGATGTTCCCCTGCTGTGTGTGTGGCAATCCCTCCTACCTCCTCCACCTCCTCCTCCTCCACCTGTCCCTGGGCTCCAACACCGCCAGTTGCCGTCCAGAAGTGCTGTACGCACAGTCAACAGTCCCTCCACTGTTATTGGGGTTCAGTAACGTCAGCTGTTCCCCTGCTGTGTGTGTGGCAATCCCTCCTACCTCCTCCTACCTCCTCCACCTGTCCCTGGGCTCCAACACCGCCAGTTGCCGTCCAGAAGTGCTGTACGCACAGTCAACAGTCGCTCCTCTGTTATTGGGGTTCAGTAACGTCAGCTGTTCCCCTGCTGTGTGTGTGGCAATCCCTCCTACCTCCTCCACCTCCTCCTCCTCCACCTGTCCCTGGGCTCCAACACCGCCAGTTGCCGTCCAGAAGTGCTGTACGCACAGTCAACAGTCCCTCCACTGTTATTGGGGTTCAGTAACGTCAGCTGTTCCCCTGCTGTGTGTGTGGCAATCCCTCCTACCTCCTCCTACCTCCTCCACCTGTCCCTGGGCTCCAACACCGCCAGTTGCCGTCCAGAAGTGCTGTACGCACAGTCAACAGTCGCTCCTCTGTTATTGGGGTTCAGTAACGTCAGCTGTTCCCCTGCTGTGTGTGTGGCAATCCCTCCTACCTCCTCCACCTCCTCCTCCTCCACCTGTCCCTGGGCTCCAACACCGCCAGTTGCCGTCCAGAAGTGCTGTACGCACAGTCAACAGTCCCTCCACTGTTATTGGGGTTCAGTAACGTCAGCTGTTCCCCTGCTGTGTGTGTGGCAATCCCTCCTACCTCCTCCACCTCCTCCTCCTCCACCTGTCCCTGGGCTCCAAAACCGCCAGTTGCCATCCAGAAGTGCTGTACGCACAGAGCCAAACACCTCGCCAATGTGTTAGTGGGGTTCAGCACCGCCAGCTGTTCCCCTGCTGTGTATACGGCAACGTGTACTGCGACCGCCACGCAGGCACAACAAGTTAAATTTAAGGGAACCTGTCCCCCCCCCCCAGGCGTTTGTTACTGAAGGAGCCACCTTGTGCAGCAGTAATGATGCAAAGGGAAAAAGTGCCTCTTTTCGTGGTGCTCCTTGCACATGCTGAACCTAACACTTATGAAATGTGTCCCCTCACAGCGTTAAACCGTCCGGTAGGTGGAACTTTCCTTTGTCGTGTGACGCAGCACAGCCATCATTTTTACCCCCTTGGGGCCGTGCGCTGCCTCCTCAGCGTTGTTTGAATCTGTCCCGGAGCCTGCGCTGTTAGGTTAGCCCTTGGCCATGCACACATTTTGCGCTGCCCGTCTTCTGACATCATTTGGTGTCAGGCTGGCTGCACCTGTGCGGGTGCGCTGGCCGAGATCCCGCCTCGCAGTGTCGTCTAATGTAATCCCACCGCGGGCCTGGGATCCGTGGCCATGCGCAGTGCATATCCTCGCCTCTCACTCCCCTCCCTACGGCTTCTTCAGACTGTGCGGTGTCAGCTGATCCCTAATAGCATGCCACGGCCGTGACACCGCACAGTCTGAAGAAGCCGTAGGGAGGGGAGTGAGAGGCGAGGATATGCACTGCGCATGGCCACGGTTCCCAGGCCCGCGGTGGGATTACATTAGACGACACTGCGAGGCGGGATCTCGGCCAGCGCACCCGCACAGGTGCAGCCAGCCTGACACCAAATGATGTCAGAAGACAGGCAGCGCAAAATGTGTGCATGGCCAAGGGCTAACCTAACAGCGCAGGCTCCGGGACAGATTCAAACAACGCTGAGGAGGCGGCGCACGGCCCCAAGGGGGTAAAAATGATGGCTGTGCTGCGTCACACGACAAAGGAAAGTTCCACCTACCGGACGGTTTAACGCTGTGAGGGGACACATTTCATAAGTGTTAGGTTCAGCATGTGCAAGGACCATAATTAAAAGAGCTAAGTTTACCTTTTCCAGCATTAGTGCTGTACACAATGGCTCTTTCAGCTACAAACGCCTGGGGGGGGGGGGTTAAAGGTTTCCTTTCAACTTGCTCCGGTGCAGGCTTCGGCCTACACTCCGCTCCCCCTGCTCCTCCTGCTGACCCTGGGCTCTAACACCGCCAGTTTTGGCCCAGATGTGCTAGCTGCACAGAGAAAAACACCAGCCAATGTGTCAGTGGGGTTCAGCACCGCCAGCTGTTCCCCTGCTGTGTAGCCGGCAATGTGTCCTGCGACCGCCACGCAGACACAAGAACTGAAATTGAAGGGAACCTGTCCCCCCTCCCCCAGGTGTTTCTATGTTTTACAGCCACCTTGTACAGCAGTAATGCTGCATGTGTGCAAGGTGGCTCAGAAACGTATTCTCCTTGCACTCGTGGAACTGAACACGTCTAAAATGTGTCCTCTGTGACCATTAAAACGTCCCTCAGGTGTGATTTTCCTTTGTATTGACACGCAACAAGCTCCTTGGTAACGCTGCCCGTCTTCTGGCATCATTGTTTGGCTGGGTGCGCCTCTGCGGCCGCCTTGCCCCACACAACGCCCCTCGGTGTCTTATTTATTTTGACTGCGAGGGTGTGATTGACGGGCATGAACAGTGCATTTCTTCGCCTGTCCCTCATCTCCTTCCGCCTTCTTCGGACTGTGCGGCTTCATGGCCGTGGCATGCGATAAGGGATCAGCTGACGCCACATAGTCTGAAGCAGGTGTAAGAACCCAAGCGAGAGGCAAACATATGTACTGCGCCAGGCCATGAATCCCAGCCCCGCAGTGTTTTAACTATGTCAAGACACTGCGGGGCTGGGATTCATGGTCATCGCGAACCGCACCGGCCGACATCAAATGATGTCAGAGGACGGGCAGCACTAACAGCGCAAGGCCAAGGGATAACACGACAGCGCAGACTCCTGAGCAACAAATAACGATGCTCAGGAGGCCGCGCAAAGCACCAAGGTGGCATTTTTGCCAGCTGTACTGCGTCTCTTTACGAAGGGAACTCACGCCTCAAAATCAGTTTGACTGTGTAAGGGCCTAAATGTTATACGTGTTCCTTTCAGCGTGTGCAAGGAGCAAAATTAAAAGAGCAACCTTTGACTTGTGCAGCACTACTGCTGCATAAGCTGTGGCTCTTCTACTTTGTAACCCCTGAGGGGGGGTTAAAGGTTACCTTTGAAATCGGTTCGAGTAGGCTTCGGCCTACACTCTGCTCCCCCTGCAGAGCCCGGGCTCCAACACCGCCAGTTGGGGCCCGGTACTGCTAGCTGCACAGAGCCAAACACCAGCTAATGTGTCAGTGGGGTTCAGCACCGCCAGCTGTTCCCCTGCTGTGCAGCCGGCAACGTGTCCTGCAACAGCCACGCAGGCACAACAGACCCAAAACTGCCGCCAGTGCAGGCTTCGGCCTACACTCTGCTCCCTCTCCTCCTCCTGCTGACCCCGGGCTCCAACACCGCCAGTTGGGGCCCGGTACTGCTAGCTGCACAGAGCCAAACACCAGCCAATGTGTCAGTGGGGTTCAGCACCGCCAGCTGTTCCCCTGCTGTGCAGCCGGCAACGTGTCCTGCAACAGCCACGCAGGCACAACAGACCCAAAGCTGCCGCCAGTGCAGGCTTCGGCCTACACTCTGCTCCCTCTCCTCCTCCTGCTGACCCCGGGCTCCAACACCGCCAGTTGGGGCCCGGTACTGCTAGCTGCACAGAGCCAAACACCAGCCAATGTGTCAGTGGGGTTCAGCACCGCCAGCTGTTCCCCTGCTGTGCAGCCGGCAACGTGTCCTGCAACAGCCACGCAGGCACAACAGACCCAAAGCTGCCGCCAGTGCAGGCTTCGGCCTACACTCTGCTCCCTCTCCTCCTCCTGCTGACCCCGGGCTCTAACACCGCTAGTTGGGGCCCGGTACTGCTAGCTGCACAGAGAAAAACACCAGCCAATGTGTCAGTGGGGTTCAGCACCGCCAGCTGTTCCCCTGCTGTGCAGCCGGCAACGTGTCCTGCAACAGCCACGCAGACACAAGAACTGAAATTGAAGGGAACCTGTCCCCCCTCCCCCAGGCGTTTGTACGTTTTTAAGGCCACCTTGTACAGCGGTAATGCTGCATGTGTGCAAGGTGGCTCATAAACGTATTCTCCTCGCACATGTGGAACTGAAAACACGTCTGAAATGTGTCCTCTGTGTGACCATTTAACCGTCCCGGGGGTGTGACTTTCCTTTGTAATGACACGCTGCAACCCCCTTGGTAGCGCTGCCCGTCTTCTGGCATCATTGTTTGGCTGCCTGCGCCTCTGCGGCCGCCCTGACCCACACAACGCCCCTCGGTGTCTTATTTCTTGGGACTGCGAGGGTGTGTTTGATGGGCATGAGCAGTGCATCCGTTCGCCTGTCCCTCATCTCCTTCCGCCTTCTTCAGACTGTGCGGCTTCATGGCCGTGGCATGCGATAAGGGATCAGCTGACGCCGCACAGTCTGCAGCGGGTGTAAGGACCCGAGTGCGAGAGGCGAACATATGTGCTGCGCCAGGCCATGAATCCCAGCCCAGCAGTGTTTTAACAATGTTAAGACACCGCGGGGCTGGGATTCATGGTCATCGCGAACCGCACCGGCCGACATTAAATGAGGTCAGAAGATGGGCAGCGCTAACAGCGCTAGGCCAGGGGATAACACGACAGCGCAGACTCCTGTACAGCAAATAACAACGCTCAGGAGGCTGCACCCAGCACCAAGGTGGGATTCTTGACATCTGTGCTGCGTCTCATTACAAAGGGAACTCGCGCCTCCAACACAGTTTGACTGTATAAAGGGCTAAATGTTATACGTGTTTCATTCAGCGTGTGCAAGGAGCCAAATTAAAAGAGCAACCTTTGACTTGTGCAGCACTACTGCTGCATAAGCTGTGGCTCTTCTACTTTGTAACCCCTGAGGGGGGGTTAAAGGTTACCTTTGAAATCGGTTCGAGTAGGCTTCGGCCTACACTCTGCTCCCCCTGCAGAGCCCGGGCTGCAACACCGCCAGTTGGGGCCCGGTACTGCTAGCTGCACAGAGCCAAACACCAGCCAATGTGTCAGTGGGGTTCAGCACCGCCAGCTGTTCCCCTGCTGTGCAGCCGGCAACGTGTCCTGCAACAGCCACGCAGGCACAACAGACCCAAAGCTGCCGCCAGTGCAGGCTTCGGCCTACACTCTGCTCCCTCTCCTCCTCCTGCTGACCCCGGGCTCCAACACCGCCAGTTGGGGCCCGGTACTGCTAGCTGCACAGAGCCAAACACCAGCCAATGTGTCAGTGGGGTTCAGCACCGCCAGCTGTTCCCCTGCTGTGCAACCGGCAACGTGTCCTGCAACAGCCACGCAGGCACAACAGACCCAAAGCTGCCGCCAGTGCAGGCTTCGGCCTACACTCTGCTCCCTCTCCTCCTCCTGCTGACCCCGGGCTCTAACACCGCCAGTTGGGGCCCGGTACTGCTAGCTGCACAGAGAAAAACACCAGCCAATGTGTCAGTGGGGTTCAGCACCGCCAGCTGTTCCCCTGCTGTGCAGCCGGCAACGTGTCCTGCAACAGCCACGCAGACACAAGAACTGAAATTGAAGGGAACCTGTCCCCCCTCCCCCAGGCGTTTGTACGTTTTTAAGGCCACCTTGTACAGCGGTAATGCTGCATGTGTGCAAGGTGGCTCATAAACGTATTCTCCTCGCACATGTGGAACTGAAAACACGTCTGAAATGTGTCCTCTGTGTGACCATTTAACCGTCCCGGGGGTGTGACTTTCCTTTGTAATGACACGCTGCAACCCCCTTGGTAGCGCTGCCCGTCTTCTGGCATCATTGTTTGGCTGCCTGCGCCTCTGCGGCCGCCCTGACCCACACAATGCCCCTCGGTGTCTTATTTCTTGGGACTGCGAGGGTGTGTTTGATGGGCATGAGCAGTGCATCCGTTCGCCTGTCCCTCATCTCCTTCCGCCTTCTTCAGACTGTGCGGCTTCATGGCCGTGGCATGCGATAAGGGATCAGCTGACGCCGCACAGTCTGCAGCGGGTGTAAGGACCCGAGTGCGAGAGGCGAACATATGTGCTGCGCCAGGCCATGAATCCCAGCCCAGCAGTGTTTTAACAATGTTAAGACACCGCGGGGCTGGGATTCATGGTCATCGCGAACCGCACCGGCCGACATTAAATGAGGTCAGAAGATGGGCAGCGCTAACAGCGCTAGGCCAGGGGATAACACGACAGCGCAGACTCCTGTACAGCAAATAACAACGCTCAGGAGGCTGCACCCAGCACCAAGGTGGGATTCTTGACATCTGTGCTGCGTCTCATTACAAAGGGAACTCGCGCCTCCAACACAGTTTGACTGTATAAAGGGCTAAATGTTATACGTGTTTCATTCAGCGTGTGCAAGGAGCCAAATTAAAAGAGCAACCTTTGACTTGTGCAGCACTACTGCTGCATAAGCTGTGGCTCTTCTACTTTGTAACCCCTGAGGGGGGTTTAAAGGTTACCTTTGAAATCGGTTCGAGTAGGCTTCGGCCTACACTCTGCTCCCCCTGCAGAGCCCGGGCTGCAACACCGCCAGTTGGGGCTCGGTACTGCTAGCTGCACAGAGCCAAACACCAGCCAATGTGTCAGTGGGGTTCAGCACCGCCAGCTGTTCCCCTGCTGTGCAGCCGGCAACGTGTCCTGCAACAGCCACGCAGGCACAACAGACCCAAAGCTGCCGCCAGTGCAGGCTTCGGCCTACACTCTGCTCCCTCTCCTCCTCCTGCTGACCCCGGGCTCCAACACCGCCAGTTGGGGCCCGGTACTGCTAGCTGCACAGAGCCAAACACCAGCCAATGTGTCAGTGGGGTTCAGCACCGCCAGCTGTTCCCCTGCTGTGCAACCGGCAACGTGTCCTGCAACAGCCACGCAGGCACAACAGACCCAAAGCTGCCGCCAGTGCAGGCTTCGGCCTACACTCTGCTCCCTCTCCTCCTCCTGCTGACCCCGGGCTCTAACACCGCCAGTTGGGGCCCGGTACTGCTAGCTGCACAGAGAAAAACACCAGCCAATGTGTCAGTGGGGTTCAGCACCGCCAGCTGTTCCCCTGCTGTGCAGCCGGCAACGTGTCCTGCAACAGCCACGCAGACACAAGAACTGAAATTGAAGGGAACCTGTCCCCCCTCCCCCAGGCGTTTGTACGTTTTTAAGGCCACCTTGTACAGCGGTAATGCTGCATGTGTGCAAGGTGGCTCATAAACGTATTCTCCTCGCACATGTGGAACTGAAAACACGTCTGAAATGTGTCCTCTGTGTGACCATTTAACCGTCCCGGGGGTGTGACTTTCCTTTGTAATGACACGCTGCAACCCCCTTGGTAGCGCTGCCCGTCTTCTGGCATCATTGTTTGGCTGCCTGCGCCTCTGCGGCCGCCCTGACCCACACAACGCCCCTCGGTGTCTTATTTCTTGGGACTGCGAGGGTGTGTTTGATGGGCATGAGCAGTGCATCAGTTCGCCTGTCCCTCATCTCCTTCCGCCTTCTTCAGACTGTGCGGCTTCATGGCCGTGGCATGCGATAAGGGATCAGCTGACGCCGCACAGTCTGCAGCGGGTGTAAGGACCCGAGTGCGAGAGGCGAACATATGTGCTGCGCCAGGCCATGAATCCCAGCCCAGCAGTGTTTTAACAATGTTAAGACACCGCGGGGCTGGGATTCATGGTCATCGCAAACCGCACCGGCCGACATTAAATGAGGTCAGAAGATGGGCAGCGCTAACAGCGCTAGGCCAGGGGATAACACGACAGCGCAGACTCCTGTACAGCAAATAACAACGCTCAGGAGGCTGCACCCAGCACCAAGGTGGGATTCTTGACATCTGTGCTGCGTCTCATTACAAAGGGAACTCGCGCCTCCAACACAGTTTGACTGTATAAAGGGCTAAATGTTATACGTGTTTCATTCAGCGTGTGCAAGGAGCCAAATTAAAAGAGCAACCTGTGACTTGTGCAGCACTACTGCTGCATAAGCTGTGGCTCTTCTACTTTGTAACCCCTGAGGGGGGGTTAAAGGTTACCTTTGAAATCGGTTCGAGTAGGCTTCGGCCTACACTCTGCTCCCCCTGCAGAGCCCGGGCTCCAACACCGCCAGTTGGGGCCCGGTACTGCTAGCTGCACAGAGCCAAAAACCAGCCAATGTGTCAGTGGGGTTCAGCACCGCCAGCTGTTCCCCTGCTGTGCAGCCGGCAACGTGTCCTGCAACAGCCACGCAGGCACAACAGACCCAAAGCTGCCGCCAGTGCAGGCTTCGGTCTACACTCTGCTCCCTCTCCTCCTCCTGCTGACCCCGGGCTCCAACACCGCCAGTTGGGGCCCGGTACTGCTAGCTGCACAGAGCCAAACACCAGCCAATGTGTCAGTGGGGTTCAGCACCGCCAGCTGTTCCCCTGCTGTGCAGCCGGCAACGTGTCCTGCAACAGCCACGCAGGCACAACAGACCCAAAGCTGCCGCCAGTGCAGGCTTCGGCCTACACTCTGCTCCCTCTCCTCCTCCTGCTGACCCCGGGCTCTAACACCGCCAGTTGGGGCCCGGTACTGCTAGCTGCACAGAGAAAAACACCAGCCAATGTGTCAGTGGGGTTCAGCACCGCCAGCTGTTCCCCTGCTGTGCAGCCGGCAACGTGTCCTGCAACAGCCACGCAGACACTTGCTCTTGTACCTTCTGCTCCCCATCCTGGTTCCAGTACCGTCAGCTGGTTCCGGGCAGAGCCTTTGGCTTAGGTGCCTCCCTCTGGGTATCCGAGTTCCACCAACGTCAGGTGGTCCTTGGTAGTGCTTTCAGGCACGGGTACCTCCTGCTTAGTAACCGGGTTCCAGTAACGTCAGCTGGTCCTCGGTAGTTCCATTGGCTCTTGGACCTTCGGCTACCCATCCGGGTTCCAGCACCGTCAGCTGGTTCTCGGCAGTGTCTTTTGCTCTTGTACCTTCTGCTCCCCATCCTGGTTCCAGTACCGTCAGCTGGTTCCGGGCAGAGCCTTTGGCTTAGGTGCCTCCCTCTGGGTATCCGAGTTCCACCAACGTCAGGTGGTCCTTGGTAGTGCTTTCAGGCACGGGTACCTCCTGCTTAGTAACCGGGTTCCAGTAACGTCAGCTGGTCCTCGGTCGTTCCATTGGCTCTGGGACCTTCGGGTAGCCATCCGAGTTCCAGTTCCATCAGCTGGTTCTCGGCATTTTCTCAGCCTTCTTGTACCTTCTGCTACATTTCCAAGTTCAAGAGACTAAACACGATGACCCGGAAGACCACCCCTAAGATGACAACGACACCAGAGACGACAACCACCATGATGACGACGACCCTGGAGACGATGACCCTGAAGACCACCCCGATGACGACGACCCCGGAGACGACGACCCTGAAGACCACCCCGATGACGACGACCCCGGAGACGACGACCCTGGAGACGACGACGACCTGGAAGACCGAGAAGCAGAAGAACAAGAGGCTGCAGAACAAAGAGCAGAAGAACATTAAGCATAACACAAAATATCAGAGCAAAAAATATTATCTAAATTATAAGCAGAAGAAGACTAAGCAGTGTATGGGGGTGAGTCCGTTCCTCCTCGTGGTGCCCCTGGATAAAGCCTGATGCTGCAGGCCAAACTGAACGCGGACAAATGTAACTGTTTTGTGACAGGCAGAACGGAAGGTGTAATCTTCAAACTTTTATAGATAACAACTACAGGAATGCCTGTCACAAATAAGAATATGATGAAGAAGTAGAATATGATGAAGATAATAGTAAAATAAAAAGAATATGAACAATGTAACCCAAAAAATAATAGGTAGAAGATGAAGAAGAAGATGAATAAGGTGAAGAAGTTGATGTCAAAGAAGCTGATGATGAGGATAATGAAGAAGAAAGTGTGGGAGAAGTAAAAAAGAAGGTGAAGGGCGTGGAAGTAGTGAAACATCAATATCTGACAAAATAAAAAAAAATGAACATAGTCAAAATCTTTCTAACGCCGAACGTCATAAAAAAAAATAAAAAATCCTGCTATTCTATTAGATTGGGCTAAACCTCTGTGCCTTTAATGTCTCCGCCACGTCCCCCAATACATCCTACATTATTCTTAGTTGTTTTCCTTCATGTAGAATGAACCTACAAGTTTATAAAGGGTTTATTTTAATTCCGATATTTTCGTCCCGTTGACTTGCATTGGGATCGGGTATCGGTATCGGATTGGATCCGATATTTTGACGGTATCGGCCGATACTTTCCGATACCGATACTTTCCGATATCGGAAAGTATCGCTTAACACTATTTATAACAAATCCATATCAGTAATTTATTATTTTTTCCCCCTCCCCTTATCTCCACCCACAGGGACTTTACATTTTCATTAAATTCACCTATATTATCACGCAGGATGGGTTTTAAGGAAGATTTTACATATAGACACACCCCTCCCCCTCGCTTATCTGTACGGTCATTTCTGAACAGGCTATAGCCCTGCAAGTTAACAGCCCAGTCACGCCTCCCATCCAGCCACGTCTCAGATATCCCCACCATGTCATAATTATGCTCCAACAACATTAGTTCTAATTCGTCCATTTTGTTGGCGAGGCTTCTGGCATTAGTATACATGCACTTGATGTTACTCTCTGTACCTCTATTCTTTCTTAAATTACTAACTGTTCTAACCCCACCCCCCCATGCCACCGCCACCCCAGTTGAAGAGGAGAATGATAAATGGAGGGAAAAGAAACTTTTTGTTTTTACATAGAGCTAAGAAAAGAGAAGAATTAGCTGGGTAGAAAGGAAAAATGAGCAATTGTAAGTACACAGTGCTGCATAATATGATGACCGCAATATCTTATTTTTCTGCTATACTAGGTTGGAACATGCACTAAGCAAATACCCCGTCTACTATATGGTTATATAGCATGCAGTGTTACCTCATTTGTGTGGGTATAGTGACCCTGAATCAGCAAGCGCCTATACTACCAGATCAGAGCTAGTGTCAGCGAAAGCATTTACATACTCTTGAAGGTTTTGCAAAGGGAAGAATAAACAGTGGAGCTTGTACCTGGGATGTTGGTTTGTTGCAGAATTACAGCTCTGCTAATATACCGTATATACTCGAGTATAAGCCGAGATTTTCAGCCCAAATTTTTGGGCTGAAAGTGCCCCCTCGGCTTATACTCGAGTCACGGTCTGTGGCAGGGTCGGCGGGTGAGGGGGAGAGGGCGCTGAGGCATACTTACCTAGTCCCGGCGATCCTGGCGCTCCCCCTGCCCGTCCCACGGTCTCCGGGTGCAGCAGCTCTTCCCCTGTTCAGCGGTCACGTGGGACCGCTCATTAGAGAAATGAATAGGCTGCTCCACCTCCCATAGGGGCGGAGCCGCCTATTCATTTCTCTAATGAAGCGGTGCCGGTGACCGCTGATAGAGGAAGAGCTGCGGCACCGAAGACCAGCTGTCCGGGGGAAGGAGCGGAACGCCGGGAGCAGGTAAGTATTACATATTTACCTTCCCTCGTTCCACACGCCGGGCGCTGTCTCCATCTTCCCGGCGTCTCTCTCTCCTCACTGACTGTGCAGGTCAGAGGGCGCGATGACGCATATAGTGTGCGCGCCGCCCTCTGCCTGATCAGCCAGTGCGGAGAGACGCCGGGAAGATGGCGCCGAGGAGCTGCAAGCAAGACAGGTGAGTATGTGTTTTATTATTTTTATTGCAGCAGCAGAGCTATGGGGCAATAATGGACGGTGCAGAGCACTATATGGCACAGCTATGGGGCAATAATGGACGGTGCAGAGCACTATATGGCACAGCTATGGGGCAATGGTGCAGAGCACTCTATGGCACAGCTATGGGGCAATAATGGTGCAGAGCACTATATGGCACAGCTATGGGGCAATAATGGTGCAGAGCACTATATGGCACAGCTATGGGGCAATAATGGTGCAGTGCACTATATGGCACAGCTATGGGGCAAATAATGGTGCAGTGCACTATATGGCACAGCTATGGGGCAATAATGAATGGTGCAGAGCACTATATGGCACAGCTATGGGGCAATAATGAATGGTGCAGAGCACTATATGGCACAGCTATGGGGCAATAATGAATGGTGCAGAGCACTATATGGCACAGCTATGGGGCAATGGTGCAGAGCACTATATGGCACAGCTATGGGACAATAATGGTGCAGAGCACTATATGGCACAGCTATGGGGCAATAATGGTGCAGAGCACTATATGGCACAGCTATGGGGCAATAATGGTGCAGAGCACTATATGGCACAGCTATGGGGCAATAATGGTGCACAGCACTATATGGCACAGCTATGGGACAATAATGGTGCAGAGCACTATATGGCACAGCTATGGGGCAATTATGAACGGTGCAGAGCACTATATGGCACAGCTATGGAGCAATTATGAACGGTGCAGAGCACTATATGGCACAGCTATGGGACAATAATGGTGCAGAGCACTATATGGCACAGCTATGGGGCAATAATGAATGGTGTAGAGCACTATATGGCACAGCTATGTGTTATGGTTCTCAATGGCAAGAGAACATAGCCCAGCAAACATAAGAACTAGCTCTTGGAAGGATGGAAACTAAACTGACCATGAACTAAACCTGCCGCACAACTAACAGTAGCCGGGTAGCGTTGCCTACGTTTTATCCCTAGACGCCCAGCGCCAGCCGGAGGACTAACTAATCCTGGCAGAGGAAAATACAGTCCTGACTCACCTCTAGAGAAATTTCCCCGAAAGGCAGACAGAGGCCCCCACATATATTGGCGGTGATTTTAGATGAAAAAGACAAACGTAGTATGAAAATAGGTTTAGCAAAATTGAGGTCCGCTTACTAGATAGCAGGAAGACAGAAAGGGCACTTTCATGGTCAGCTGAAAACCCTATCAAAACACCATCCTGAAATTACTTTAAGACTCTAGTATTAACTCATAACATCAGAGTGGCAATTTCAGATCACAAGAGCTTTCCAGACACAGAAACGAAACAACAGCTGTGAACTGGAACAAAATGCAAAAACAAACGAGGACTAAAGTCCAACTTAGCTGGGAGTTGTCTAGCAGCAGGAACATGCACAGAAAGGCTTCTGATTACAATGTTGACCGGCATGGAAGTGACAGAGGAGCAAGGCTAAATAGCGACTCCCACATCCTGATGGAAACAGGTGAACAGAGGGGATGATGCACACAAGTTCAATTCCACCAGTGGCCACCGGGGGAGCCCAAAATCCAATTTCACAACAGTACCCCCCCCCCTCAAGGAGGGGGCACCGAACCCTCACCAGAACCACCAGGGCGATCAGGATGAGCCCTATGAAAGGCACGGACCAGATCGGAGGCATGAACATCAGAGGCAGTCACCCAAGAATTATCCTCCTGACCGTATCCCTTCCATTTGACCAGATACTGGAGTTTCCGTCTGGAAACACGGGAGTCCAAGATTTTTTCCACAACGTACTCCAACTCGCCCTCAACCAACACCGGAGCAGGAGGCTCAACGGAAGGCACAACCGGTACCTCATACCTGCGCAATAATGACCGATGAAAAACATTATGAATAGAAAAAGATGCAGGGAGGTCCAAACGGAAGGACACAGGGTTAAGAATCTCCAATATCTTGTACGGGCCGATGAACCGAGGCTTAAACTTAGGAGAAGAAACCCTCATAGGGACAAAACGAGAAGACAACCACACCAAGTCCCCAACACAAAGCCGAGGACCAACCCGACGCCGGCGGTTGGCAAAAAGCTGAGTCTTCTCCTGGGACAACTTCAAATTGTCCACTACCTGCCCCCAAATCTGATGCAACCTCTCCACCACAGCATCCACTCCAGGACAATCCGAAGATTCCACCTGACCAGAAGAAAATCGAGGATGAAACCCCGGATTACAGAAAAAAGGAGACACCAAGGTGGCAGAGCTGGCCCGATTATTGAGGGCAAACTCCGCTAAAGGCAAAAAAGCAACCCAATCATCCTGATCTGCAGACACAAAACACCTCAAATATGTCTCCAAGGTCTGATTCGTCCGCTCGGTCTGGCCATTAGTCTGAGGATGGAAAGCAGACGAGAAAGACAAATCTATGCCCATCCTAGCACAGAATGCTCGCCAAAATCTAGACACGAATTGGGTTCCTCTGTCAGAAACGATATTCTCCAGAATACCATGCAAACGGACCACATTTTGAAAAAACAGAGGAACCAACTCGGAAGAAGAAGGCAACTTAGGCAGGGGAACCAAATGGACCATCTTAGAGAAACGGTCACACACCACCCAGATGACAGACATCTTCTGAGAAACAGGAAGATCCGAAATAAAATCCATCGAGATGTGCGTCCAAGGCCTCTTCGGGATAGGCAAGGGCAACAACAATCCACTAGCCCGAGAACAACAAGGCTTGGCCCGAGCACAAACATCACAAGACTGCACAAAGCCTCGCACATCTCGTGACAGGGAAGGCCACCAGAAGGACCTTGCCACCAAATCCCTGGTACCAAAGATTCCAGGATGACCTGCCAACGCAGAAGAATGAACCTCAGAAATGACTTTACTGGTCCAATCATCAGGAACAAACAGTCTACCAGGTGGGCAACGATCAGGTCTATCCGCCTGAAACTCCTGCAAGGCCCGCCGCAGGTCTGGAGAAACGGCAGACAATATCACTCCATCCTTAAGGATACCTGTAGGTTCAGAATTACCAGGGGAGTCAGGCTCAAAACTCCTAGAAAGGGCATCCGCCTTAACATTCTTAGAACCCGGCAGGTAGGACACCACAAAATTAAACCGAGAGAAAAACAACGACCAGCGCGCCTGTCTAGGATTCAGGCGTCTGGCGGACTCAAGATAAATTAGATTTTTGTGGTCAGTCAATACCACCACCTGATGTCTAGCCCCCTCAAGCCAATGACGCCACTCCTCAAAAGCCCACTTCATGGCCAAAAGCTCCCGATTCCCAATATCATAATTCCGCTCGGCGGGCGAAAATTTACGCGAAAAAAAAGCACAAGGTCTCATCACGGAGCAATCGGAACTTCTCTGCGACAAAACCGCCCCAGCTCCGATTTCAGAAGCGTCGACCTCAACCTGAAAAGGAAGAGCAACATCAGGCTGACGCAACACAGGGGCGGAAGAAAAGCGGCGCTTAAGCTCCCGAAAGGCCTCCACAGCAGCAGGGGACCAATCAGCAACATCAGCACCCTTCTTAGTCAAATCAGTCAATGGTTTAACAACATCAGAAAAACCAGCAATAAATCGACGATAAAAGTTAGCAAAGCCCAAAAATTTCTGAAGACTCTTAAGAGAAGAGGGTTGCGTCCAATCACAAATAGCCTGAACCTTGACAGGATCCATCTCGATGGAAGAGGGGGAAAAAATATATCCCAAGAAGGAAATCTTTTGAACCCCAAAAACGCACTTAGAACCCTTCACACACAAGGAATTAGACCGCAAAACCTGAAAAACCCTCCTGACCTGCTGGACATGAGAGTCCCAGTCATCCGAAAAAATCAAAATATCATCCAGATACACAATCATAAATTTATCCAAATAATCACGGAAAATGTCATGCATAAAGGACTGAAAGACTGAAGGGGCATTTGAAAGACCAAAAGGCATCACCAAATACTCAAAGTGGCCCTCGGGCGTATTAAATGCGGTTTTCCACTCATCCCCCTGCTTAATTCGCACCAAATTATACGCCCCACGGAGATCTATCTTAGAGAACCACTTGGCCCCCTTTATGCGAGCAAACAAATCAGTCAGCAGTGGCAACGGATATTGATATTTAACCGTGATTTTATTCAAAAGCCGATAATCAATACACGGCCTCAAAGAGCCATCTTTCTTAGCCACAAAGAAAAAACCGGCTCCTAAGGGAGATGACGAAGGACGAATATGTCCCTTTTCCAAGGACTCCTTTATATATTCTCGCATAGCAGCATGTTCAGGCACAGACAGATTAAATAAACGACCCTTAGGGTATTTACTACCCGGAATCAAATCTATGGCACAATCGCACTCCCGGTGCGGAGGTAGTGAACCAAGCTTAGGTTCTTCAAAAACGTCACAATAGTCAGACAAGAATTCAGGAATCTCAGAGGGAATAGATGATGAAATGGAAACCAAAGGTACGTCCCCATGCGTCCCCTTACATCCCCAGCTTAACACAGACATAGCTTTCCAGTCGAGGACTGGGTTATGAGATTGCAGCCATGGCAATCCAAGCACCAACACATCATGTAGGTTATACAGCACAAGAAAGCGAATAATCTCCTGGTGATCCGGATTAATCCGCATAGTTACTTGTGTCCAGTATTGTGGTTTATTACTAGCCAATGGGGTGGAGTCAATCCCCTTCAGAGGTATAGGAGTTTCAAGAGGCTCTAAATCATACCCACAGCGTTTGGCAAAGGACCAATCCATAAGACTCAAAGCGGCGCCAGAGTCGACATAGGCGTCCGCGGTAATAGATGATAAAGAACAAATCAGGGTCACAGATAGAATAAACTTAGACTGTAAAGTGCCAATTGAAACAGACTTATCAAGCTTCTTAGTACGCTTAGAGCATGCTGATATAACATGAGTTGAATCACCGCAATAGAAGCACAACCCATTTTTTCGTCTAAAATTCTGCCGTTCGCTTCTGGACAGAATTCTATCACATTGCATATTCTCTGGCGTCTTCTCAGTAGACACCGCCAAATGGTGCACAGGTTTGCGCTCCCGCAGACGCCTATCGATCTGGATAGCCATTGTCATGGACTCATTCAGACCCGCAGGCACAGGGAACCCCACCATAACATCCTTAATGGCATCAGAGAGACCCTCTCTGAAATTCGCCGCCAGGGCGCACTCATTCCACTGAGTAAGCACAGCCCATTTACGGAATTTTTGGCAGTATATTTCAGCTTCGTCTTGCCCCTGAGATAGGGACATCAAGGCCTTTTCCGCCTGAAGCTCTAAATGAGGTTCCTCATAAAGCAACCCCAAGGCCAGAAAAAACGCATCCACATTGAGCAACGCAGGATCCCCTGGAGCCAATGCAAAAGCCCAATCTTGAGGGTCGCCCCGGAGCAAGGAAATCACAATCCTGACCTGCTGAGCAGGATCTCCAGCAGAGCGAGATTTCAGGGACAAAAACAACTTGCAATTATTTTTGAAATTTTGAAAGCAAGATCTATTCCCCGAGAAAAATTCAGGCAAAGGAATTCTAGGTTCAGATATAGGAACATGAACAACAAAATCTTGTAAATTTTGAACTTTCGTGGTGAGATTATTCAAACCTGCAGCTAAACTCTGAATATCCATTTTAAACAGGTGAACACAGAGCCATTCCAGGATTAGAAGGAGAGAGAGAGAGAAAGGCTGCAATATAGGCAGACTTGCAAGAGATTCAATTATAAGCACACTCAGAACTGAAGGGAAAAAAAAAAAAAAATCTTCAGCAGACTTCTCTTTTCTCTCCTTTCTCTGCCAATTAATTTAACCCTTTGTGGCCGGTCAAACTGTTATGGTTCTCAATGGCAAGAGAACATAGCCCAGCAAACATAAGAACTAGCTCTTGGAAGGATGGAAACTAAACTGACCATGAACTAAACCTGCCGCACAACTAACAGTAGCCGGGTAGCGTTGCCTACGTTTTATCCCTAGACGCCCAGCGCCAGCCGGAGGACTAACTAATCCTGGCAGAGGAAAATACAGTCCTGACTCACCTCTAGAGAAATTTCCCCGAAAGGCAGACAGAGGCCCCCACATATATTGGCGGTGATTTTAGATGAAAAAGACAAACGTAGTATGAAAATAGGTTTAGCAAAATTGAGGTCCGCTTACTAGATAGCAGGAAGACAGAAAGGGCACTTTCATGGTCAGCTGAAAACCCTATCAAAACACCATCCTGAAATTACTTTAAGACTCTAGTATTAACTCATAACATCAGAGTGGCAATTTCAGATCACAAGAGCTTTCCAGACACAGAAACGAAACAACAGCTGTGAACTGGAACAAAATGCAAAAACAAACGAGGACTAAAGTCCAACTTAGCTGGGAGTTGTCTAGCAGCAGGAACATGCACAGAAAGGCTTCTGATTACAATGTTGACCGGCATGGAAGTGACAGAGGAGCAAGGCTAAATAGCGACTCCCACATCCTGATGGAAACAGGTGAACAGAGGGGATGATGCACACAAGTTCAATTCCACCAGTGGCCACCGGGGGAGCCCAAAATCCAATTTCACAACAGCTATGGGGCCATAATGAACAGTATGGAGCATCTATTTTTATTTTTGAAATTCACCGGTAGCTGCTGCATTTTCCACCCTAGGCTTATACTCGAGTCAATAAGTTTTCCCAGTTTTTTGTGGCAAAATTAGGGGGGTCGGCTTATACTCGGGTCGGCTTATACTCGAGTATATAGGGTAATATACAATTTGCATATTATATTTCCCAAAGGAGCATTACACGGCGAATAAGCCTCCTTACCTTGACAAGCCAGAGCTGGTATGTCACTCTCCATAAGGAGAAAAGTTACCCTTTATACCCCAGTCCAGAGCCTCTCACCTAGCCAAATTAGTTCTCATGCTCCGCACTGACGAGGGCCAACAGCCCGAAACACCGTGTCTGTGAATTGAGATACTGATTTGGCTTTTATCCTAAGTCATATGGCATGACTCGTTAAAGAATTGATTGTGACTTGTAGGATCGCTACTTCCAACAGGTGGCGCTATAGAGTTTAAGTCCTCTTTTTCTCTGAAGAAGCAATTTGCAGCTCTGCTAAGGAGAAAGAAATGCTACATCCTGAGCTTGTCTAGTGCAACAAAGGAATATGACTGGATTGACTAGACCAAAAAACACTTGCAAATATAACAGTATTGCTTCAGGTCATCATGGAGGTACAGGGAGCAGTTAGTCATCACTCACTAGGCAGTGAGTATGCTATAATAACTCTCCTGCTCACTGATTGACAACTTGCTCTGCCTCATGTGTGTACAGCTGATAAGAGCAGAACCGTCTGTTAGAGTGCTGGGGAGTGATTCAACGTGTTCATGCGTAATGAGTGGGGATCGTAACTGCTTCCTGCACATCCCTGATGACTAAGCGCCAGGTACGGACTGGGGCTGAAATTCAGTCATGGCATTTGCAGTCACACAGGCCCATGTTGTCCCTGTCCCTATGAACCAGATTGGATATATTACAGTGAGAAATAAGTATTTGATCCCTTTGGCAAACAAGACTTAATACTTGGTGGCAAAACCCTTCTTGGCAAGCACAGCAGTCGGACGCTTTTTGCAGTTGATGATGAGGTTTGCGCACATGTCAGGAGTAGTGATGAGCGAGTGTACTCGTTGCTCAGGTTTTCCCGAGCACGCTTGGATGGTCTCCGAGTATTTATGACTGCTCATGGATTAAGTTTTCATCGCCTCAACAGCATGATTTACAACTATTAGCCAGCTTGATTACATGTGGGAATTACCTAGCAACCAGGCAACCCCCACATGTACTCAGCCTGGCTAATAGCTGTAAATAATTCAACTGCCGTGATGAAAACTAAATATCTGAACACTAACAAATACTCGGAGGTCACCCGAGCATGCTACCCCCGCTCATCACTAGTCAGGAGGAATTTTGTTCCACTCCTCTTTGCAGATCATCTCTAAATCATTAAGAATTTGAGGCTGTCGTTTGGCAACTCGGAGCTTCAACTCCCTCCATAAGTTTTCTATGTGATTAAGGTCTGGAGACTGGCTAGGCCACTTCATGACCTTAACCCCTTAATGACACCAGCTTTTTTCAGTTTTGCATTGTCGTTTTTCACTCCTCTTCCTAGCAGAGCCATAACTTTTTTATTTTTCCGTCAATATGGCCATGTGAGGGCTTATTTTTTGTGGGACGAGTTGTACTTTTGAACAACATCATTGGTTTTAGCATGTCGTGTACTAGAAAATGATAAAAACATTGCGTGCGCAGATGGAGATCGCGGCGGCCATTTTCCTGAAGCCGAGATGCGAATTCTGCTTCAGGAAAATGGCCGCCGCGATCTCCATCTGCGCATGCGCGGCATCCCGCGGCCATTTTCCTATAGCCACGGGCAGCAGAGCGCTCCATCTGCGCACGCGCGGCCAAAGGAAGATGGCCGCCCCCACCGATCAACAGGGAAATAACGCACATCGCAGTCTTTTCACTCCCCTGTGCAGTGGATTCGGGACCTTGGGCATGCGCAAACCACTACGCCACCAACGGAAAACTAAGCAAGATCTGGGGGAAGACACCACGCCCTTTTGACCAGACCAGCCTGATTGACAGGCGAAAACGGCTACTTTGGTAACGTATTTTGGCAGCATAGGTGGGGAATCGGGGTCCACAAAATACACTATTGTAATGCACAGCTCAGGCCCTATTTAATGGTATTTTTATCTCATATGGAAAAAACGGGGTGACAGGTGCCCTTTAAAGATTTTTTTTACTTTTGCCATGCTTCAATAGCCTCCATAGTGGTTAGGATCTGGCATAGCCTGATCGGCTCTGCTACATAGAAGCGATGCTCAGATCGCTCCTATGTAGCTGACTTACAGCATTTATATGAGCACCGACCACAGGGTGGCACTCACAGCAATCTGGCATCAACAACCATTGAGGTATTCAGGAGACCTCTGGTTGTCATGTTGATGCATCTCTGACCCCTGATCACGTGACGTTGTCAGCGATGCGCGCATTTCCAGTCCGATGGCCAAAAGCACTAGTTAAATGCCGCTGTCAGCATTTGACAGCATTTGCATCTGCAGTTAATAGCGGCGGGTGGATCGCGATTCCACCTGCCGCTATTGCGGGCACATGTCAGCTGTACAAAACAGCTGACATGTCCCTGCTTTGATGTGGACACACCACCGAAGCCTGCATCAAACCAGGGGTTCTGTCCTCGGACGTACTGTTCCATCCGAGGACAGAAAAAAGTTAATGTGCTTCTTTTTGAGCCACTCATTTGTTGCCTTGGCTCTATGTTTTGGGTCATTGTCTTGCTGGAAGACCCAGCTATGACCCATTTATAATGTCTTGGTGGAGGGAAGGAGTTTGTCACTTAGGATTTTCCTATCCATTCTCCCACTGATGCGTTGAAGAAGTCGTGTGCCCTTAGCAGAGAAACATCCCCAAAACAGAGTGTTTCCACCTCCATGCTTGACAGTGGGGATGGTGTTCTTTGGGTCATAGGCAGCATTACTCTTCATTCAAACACGGTGAGTTGAGGTAATGCCAAAGACCTCACATTTTGTCTCATCTTGCCACAGCACCTTCTTCTGATCACTCACAGAATCATCCAGTTGTTCATTGGCAAACTTCAGATGGACCTGTACATGTACCTTCTTGAGCAGGGTAATCTTGTGGGCACTGCAGGATTTTAAACCTTTACGGCATAATGTGTTACCAATGGTTTTCTTGGTGACTGTGGTCACAGATGCCTTGAGATCATTAACAAGTTCCCCCATGTAGTTTTAGGCTGATCTGTCACCTTCCTCATGATAAAGGATACCCTACGAGGTGATATTTTGCATGGTGCCCCAGATCAATGTCGATTGATAGTCATTTTGTATTTCTTCCATTTTCGTACTATTGCACCAACAGTTGTCTCATTCTCACCCAGCATCTTACTTACTGTTTTGTAGCCGATTCCAGCTTTGTGCAGGTCTATGATCTTGTCCCTGAAATCCTTATAAAGATTTTTGGTCTTGCCTATGTTGTAGAGGTTAGAGTCTGACTGACTGAGTCTGTGAACAAAAGTCTTTTATAAAGGTGACTATGTAAGACAGCTGTCTTTAATGCAGGTAATGAGTTGATTAGGAGCGTCTAACTGGTCTGTGTGAGCCAGAACTCTTAATGGTTGATAGGGGATCAAATACTTATTTCTCACTGCAGAATGCAAATAAATTTATATAATTTCTACAATGTAATTTTCGGTATTTTATTTTTGATATTCTATCTCTCAATGTTAAAATTAAAGGGGTCCACTACTTTAAATTAACCCCCCAATGTATCCCCCCGGGGCCCCTAATGAATTGTGCAAATACCTTCCGTTGCCGTTTTCTATTCCGACGGCTGAGTCTGGGTCACGTGACCCCAAGGCTGCAGCCGCCGCTTATTTCCACCGACGTCACGTCAATTTCCAGACTCTGGAAATTGATGTGACGTCAGCAGCAGGCGTGACCCAGCCTCCACAGGCAGCAGTCACTCAGCAAGAGTGACTGGCCTGTGGGTGGGGCTGGGGGCTGCCTGCGGGACTGTGCTGGGAGCAGGCAGGGCTGTACTGGGGGCAGGCGGGACTGTGCTGGGGGCAGGCGGGGCTAGGCAGGGATGATTGTGCAGACGCCGGGAGTCTGCGTGCCGGCGCCGGTATGTGCGGGCACTGGGGGTCTGCGTGCCGGTGCCGGTATGTGCGGGCCGGCACCGGTATGTGTGGGCCGGTGCCGGTATGTGCAGGCACCGGGGCTGTGCGTGCCGGCGCCGGTATGTGCATGCCAGCGCCGGTATGTGTGGGCCGGCGCCAGTATGTGCGGGCGGTGCTTGGGTCTGCGGTGGGTCTGCTGCGGGGGGTGGTCATTGGTGTGTGTGTCTCTCTGTGTGCAGGCATCATCCGATGGGACTACAAGTCCCATCGGGCTCTGCCTGCTACAGTGACAGTGAGTGAACATTAGCCAATGTTGGGACAGTAGTAGTCCCATCATCCGGCTAATGTGTTGAATGTAAAAAAAAAAACCATAGACATATACAGTACATACAACATACACCATGTGACATGTAACATGTGACATGTAACATGTGACATCATGCAACATGTGACAACATGCGACATGTGACAACATGCAACGACATGCACCATGCGACGACATGCACCATGCGACATGCACTATGCGATGACATGCACCATGCAACATGCACCATGCGGCAACATGTGACATGCGATCACATGCACCATGCTACGACATGCGACAACATGCACCATGCGACATGCACCATGTGATGACATGCACCATGCGACGACATGCGATGACATGCACCATGCGACGACATGCACAATGCGACAACATGCGACATGTGACGACATGCACCATGTGACATGCACCATGCAGCGACATGGACCATGCGACATGCAACATAACATGCGACATGCAACATGTGATGACATGCAACATGCAGCATGTGGCATGCGATAGCATGCAACATGCAACATGCGGCAACATGCGATGACATGCAACATGTGACAACATGCAACGACATGCACCATGCGACATGCGATGACATGCAACATGCGACACGCAACATGCGACGACATGCAACATGTGACATGCAACATGCGACAACATGCAACATGCAATGACATGCTACATGCAACGACATGCACCATGCGGTGACATGCAACATGCAACGACATGCAACATGCAATGAAATGCAACATGCAACATGCGACGACATGCAACATGCGATGAAATGCAACATGCAACATGTGACAACATGCAACATGCGATGACATGCAGCATGCAACGACATGCAGCATGCAACTTGTGACATGCACCATGCAACATGCGATGACATGCAGCATGCAACGACATGCAGCATGCGACATGTGACATGCGATGACATGCGATGACATGCAACATATGACATGCGACATGCACCATGCAACAAGTTGCGACATGCAACATGCCACATACAGTACATACATACAGTACATACATACAACATACATATAGACATACAGTACGTATAACATAGAGTACATACTCACCATCACTTGTCACTTTGTTCTCCGAAGCCACTGTCATCTGTAAAAAATATTAAAATAATAAACAAATACTATACTCCCTGATCTGCAGAAATCCAATTAAAATGAGTGTCCCTTGACGATCCCCGGGGAGAGCAGGAGCATCAGCTGATGCGACCGCTCTCCAGGGGCTCCAGGAATACAATGATGGAAGGTATCCTTCCACAATGTATTCCTCACAATGTATTCCTATGCCCCTGTGAGAAAATAGTCCCTAGTCTCACTTTTGGCATTGCTGTGTGAGAAAGTTCTCACGCAGCTTTTTGCCATAAAGTGAGACCAGTGAACTATAGTAACCTCAATGATGCACTGCAGGAGCCATTGTCTCCTGTCAGTGTGTCACTGAAGGTCCTATAGAGCAGTGACATCACCCGATGTCACTGTTCTATTAGGGGAGATCATCGTGGGACACTTGTTATTAATTGGACTGCATCGGACAGGGAGTATACGGTTTATTATTTTATGTTTTTTTGCAGGCGCTGAAGTATGGTAAGTATGGTTAAATGAAGAATATCAAAATACTTTTTTCTGGCTGTGTCTTTTTTTTAACTCTTTCACTACTATAGGATTAATAATGTATAGGCATCTTATTGACACCTCTCCATTATTAACCCGGCTTAATGTCACCTTACAATAGCAAGGTGACATTAACCCCTTATTACCCCATATCCCACCGCTACAGGGGAGTGGGAAGAGAGGGGCTAAGTGCCGGAATTGGCACATTTTACAGATGCGCCATTTCTGGGGCGGCTGCGGACTGGTATTTGTAGCCGGGGGGGGCAATATCCATGGCCCCTCTCTAGGCTATGAATATCAGCCCGCAGCTGTCTGTGTAGCCTTTCTGGCTATAAAATATAGGGGGACCCCACGTCATTTTTTTGGGGGTCCCCCTATTTTAATTGCCAGTAAAGGCTATGCAGACAGCTGTGGGCTGACATTCATAGCAGGCTACAAATATTGGCCCCTGACCATCGGCTTTCCCCCTCTGGCGCAGAAAATTGCGCGGGAGCCCACGCCATTTTTTTTTTTTAACTGAAACATAGTGTTCATTAACCCCTTTCTGCCAACTGACGCAATAGTACGTCAGCTGGCGGTATTCCCCGCTTTGAGGTGGGCTTCGGCGGTGAGCCCACTTCAAAGCCGCAACATGTCAGCTGTTTTCAATACAACATAAAAATTTACATGATCGCTAAACGGCATAGCGAGACAAAAAAATCAAAAGCCAAAATTATGTTTTTTTGGTCGCCGCGACATTGAATTAAAATACAATAACGGGCGATCAAAAGAACGTATCTGCACAAAAGTGGCATCATTAAAAATGCCAGCTCAGCACGCAAACAATTAGCCCTCACCCAACCCGATATCTCAGAAAATATAGACGCTACGGGTATCAGAAAATGGCGCAATTATTTTATTTCTTTTTAGCAAAGTTTGGAATTTTTTTCGCCACTTAGATAAAAAATAACCTAGACGTGTTTGGTGTCTATGAACTCGTAATGAACTGGAGAATCATAATGGCGGGTCAGTTTTATGCTGTGTGCACATGTAGCAGATTTGGGTGTAGAATTTTCTGCACAAAATCTGCATCTCCTTGCAGAAAACGCAGCTGCGATTTGATGCATTTTTTCATGTTTTTTTCACGGTTTTTGATGCCGTTTTCTTGTGCAGTTTGATGCAGTTCTTGGTGCGGTTTTCATTGTGTTTTTTGCGTGGTTTTGATTCAGGTTTTTATGCTTTTTTATGCAGTTTTTGGTGAAGTTTTGATGCAGCTTTGATGCGTTTTTGGTGCGGTTGTGATGCAGTTTTTGGTGCAGTTTTGATGCAGTTTTTGGTGCAGTTTTGATGCAGTTTTTGCTGCGGTTTTGATGCATTTTTTTGTGCATTTTTTATGCAGTTTTTAGTGCGGTTCTCATGCAGTTGTGATGCAGTTTTTGGTGCAGTTTTGATGCAGTTTTTAGTGCGGTTTTGATGCAGTTTTTGGTGCGTTTTTGTATGCGATTTTGAAAGCTAAATAAAGATATTATTGAACAAAAAAAAAAGATTTGTGATGTCATTATTGTCCAACCTCCTCTTTTAAGTTTGTCCAACCCACACTCAATTACACACAGATAGACAGATAGATGATAGATGAGATGGATAGACAGATCTACATATAGATAGATCTATAGATGCATACATCTATCTATTCATATATCTATCTATAGATATATCTGGATATATATATCTATTGATAGATGTATGGATAGTGTAGGGTGCGTGTCCACTGTCCGGATTAGACTACTTTCACACTTCTGTCTTCTGGGCTCCGTCGCAATCCATCATTATGGGCAAAAAAAGGGATCCTGCAAATGTGCTTGCAGGATGCGTTTTTTGCCCATACACATGTATTAGCAATGGATCGCGACGAATGGGCACACGTCGCATCCATCGTGCAACGGATCTGTCATGTTTTGGCGGACGCGACGCACAAAAAAGTTCAATGTAACTTTTTTTGTGAGACATGTCCGCCATTTCCGACCGCGCATGCGTGGCCGGAACTCTGCCCCCTCCTCCCGCGCTCATCACAATGGGCAGCGGATGCGTTGTAAAACTGCATCAGCTGCCCATGTTGTGCTAAATTTAGCACAACGTCCGTCGGTACGTCGGGCCGACGGTTTGCGACGGCCCGTACTGATGGAAGTGTGAAAGTAGCCTTACATCCGAATTAGCTGCAGATTGGATGTTGCGTATTTGTAGTCCCATCGGATGATGCCTGCACACACACCCCAAAAGACCCCCCGTACACACCCGAACAGTCCCGCACACACCCGAACAGTCCCGCACACACCCGAACAGCCCGCAGACCCCGCCCGCACACACATACACACACACACAGTCACCGCCCACACACTTCCCTCCTCCTGAACTGCAGCGTTTCTTGGACCCACATCCGCAGCACAGCAAAACTGCAGATCTTTTTTACATCTGCGGTTTTGCTGCGGATGTGCCCGACTCAATGAAAGTCTAAGGCCGGAGTCACACTACTGTCACGGGGAAACTAGGTGAGTGAGAGCTAATAACCCGGGCCCCTGCAATTTCCCTCAGACTAGGGAAATCCTGACTGACCCTCTACCTGGAGTTTACACTGATGGTGTGCATGTCCAGGCCTCGAACGTCACCCTGTCTCCTGTTTCAACCCTAGGCTGAAACCTCCGCCCACCGCCCAGTGAAGAGGTAATACACCAATATCCACAGTTAGCACAGACAAGGATAATGGAAAATATACACCACGCCGCAGTCACTCAGGAATACACTATAAATGTGCAGGGCAAAATAAATACAAATATAGGAAGGAGTAAATAAGACTAAGGAAAATACACCACCTGCGACGAATCTCCAACAACCAGCTCTCCACTCCAGACCGAGATAACAACACACAAGACAGAAGCTATAATCCGCAACGCCCAATTATCAGGAGAACTATTTAAAGGCAATGGGCATGGCCCAGCTTCCAATCTGAGGATCAGGTAAATTAACCCCGGAACAGCTAGATAAAATCTAGCCAACGCCAATGAGCAAATAGTGGTCAAAAGCAGAATTACCGCTGTCTGTCGAACGACCTGGTCTGAACAGCGTCCGACATGACAACTACAGCGAGATACTGCAGAGTCTTGCAGGTTAAATACAAGCTCTGGCACCGGCACTCCGGAGCGGAGCGTGCAGCTCCATGTATTGCTATGCGGCCGCACCCTCCGCTCTGGAGTGCCGGTGCCAGAGCTTGGTTTTAACCTGCGAGACTCGGCAGGCAGAAACGCTGCAGTTCGGCACAAAATAAGTGACATGCTGCGGAAAAAAAAAGCTGCGTTTCGGTGCAGCTTTTTCCGCAGCATGTGCACAACAAGTCTGCGGCTCCCATAGACTTACATTGGTTGTGCACTACACTGCGGATTTGATGCAATTCTGTGCAGCAAAAAACCCTGCGGATCTGCAATCAAATCCGCAACGTGTGCACACAACCTTAGCATTTAGTGAACCTAGCAAAAAAGCCAAGCAAAAAACAAGTGTGGTATTGCACTTTTTTGCAATTTCATGGCACTTTGAATTTTTTTCACATTTTCTGTTACACAACATGGTAAAACCAATGATGTAGTTCAAAAGTTACATAGTTACATAGTTATTAAGGTTGAAGGAAGACTGTAAGTCCATCTAGTTCAACCCATAGCCTAACCTAACATGCCCTAACATGTTGATCCAGGGGAAGGCAAAAAAACCCCATGTGGCAAAGAGTAACTCCACCATGGGGAAAAAAATTCCTTCCCGACTCCACATACGGCAATCAGACTAGTTCCCTGGATCAACGCCTTATCAAGGAATCTAGTGTATATACCCTGTAACATTATACTTTTCCAGAAAGGTATCCAGTCCCCTCTTAAATTTAATTAATGAATCACTCATTACAACATCATACGGCAGAGAGTTCCATAGTCTCACTGCTCTTACAGTAAAGAATCCGAGTCTGTTATTATGCTTAAACCTTCTTTCCTCCAGACGTAGAGGATGCCCCCTTGTCCCTGTCTCAGGTCTATGATTAAAAAGATCATCAGAAAGGTCTTTGTACTGTCCCCTCATATATTTATACATTAAAATAAGATCACCCCTTAGTCTTCGTTTTTCCAAACTAAATAGCCCCAAGTGTAATAACCTATCTTGGTATTGCAGACCCCCCAGTCCTCTAATAACCTTGGTCGCTCTTCTCTGCACCCGCTCCAGTTCAGCTATGTCTTTCTTATACACCGGAGACCAGAACTGTGCACAGTATTCTAAGTGTGGTCGAACTAGTGACTTGTATAGAGGTAAAATTATGTTCTCCTCATGAGCATCTATGCCTCTTTTAATACATCCCATTATTTTATTTGCCTTTGTAGCAGCTGCCTGACACTGGCCACTGAATATGAGTTTATCATCCACCCATACACCCAGGTCTTTTTCATTGACGGTTTTGCCCAGAGTTTTAGAATTAAGCACATAGTTATACATCTTATTACTTCTACCCAAGTGCATGACCTTACATTTATCCCCATTAAAGCTCATTTGCCATTTATCAGCCCAAGCTTCTAGTTTACATAAATCATCCTGTAATATAAAATTGTCCTCCCCTGTATTGATTACCCTGCAGAGTTTAGTGTCATCTGCAAATATTGAAATTCTACTCTGAATGCCCCCTACAAGGTCATTAATAAATATGTTAAAAAGAAGAGGGCCCAATACTGACCCCTGTGGTACCCCACTGCTAACCGTGACCCAGTCCGAGTGTGCTCCATTAATAACCACCCTTTGTTTCCTATCCCTGAGCCAGCTCTCAACCCACTTACACATATTTTCCCCTATCCCCATTACTCTCATTTTATGTAACAACCTTTTGTGTGGCACCGTATCAAAAGCTTTGGAAAAGTCCATATACAGGTCCTTCTCAAAAAATTAGCATATAGTGTTAAATTTCATTATTTACCATAATGTAATGATTACAATTAAACTTTCATATATTATAGATTCATTATCCACCAACTGAAATTTGTCAGGTCTTTTATTGTTTTAATACTGATGATTTTGGCATACAACTCCTGATAACCCAAAAAACCTGTCTCAATAAATTAGCATATCAAGAAAAGGTTCTCTAAACGACCTATTACCCTAATCTTCTGAATCAACTAATTAACTCTAAACACATGCAAAAGATACCTGAGGCTTTTAAAAACTCCCTGCCTGGTTCATTACTCAAAACCCCCATCATGGGTAAGACTAGCGACCTGACAGATGTCAAGAAGGCCATCATTGACACCCTCAAGCAAGAGGGTAAGACCCAGAAAGAAATTTCTCAACAAATAGGCTGTTCCCAGAGTGCTGTATCAAGGCACCTCAATGGTAAGTCTGTTGGAAGGAAACAATGTGGCAGAAAACGCTGTACAACGAGAAGAGGTGACCGGACCCTGAGGAAGATTGTGGAGAAGGACCGATTCCAGACCTTGGGGAACCTGAGGAAGCAGTGGACTGAGTCTGGTGTGGAAACATCCAGAGCCACCGTGCACAGGCGTGTGCAGGAAATGGGCTACAGGTGCCACATTCGCCAGGTAAAGCCACTTTTGAACCATAAACAGCGGCAGAAGCGCCTGACCTGGGCTACAGAGAAGCAGCACTGGACTGTTGCTAAGTGGTCCCAAGTACTTTTTTCTGATGAAAGCAAATTTTGCATGTCATTCGGAAATCAAGGTGCCAGAGTCTGGAGGAAGACTGGGGAGAAGGAAATGCCAAAATGCCTGAAGTCCAGTGTCAAGTACCCACAGTCAGTGGTGTGGGGTGCCATGTCAGCTGCTGGTGTTGGTCCACTGTGTTTCATCAAGGGCAGGGTCAATGCAGCTAGCTATCAGGAGATTTTGGAGCACTTCATGCTTCCTGGCACCTGCTCACAGTGCCAAAACCACTGGTAAATGGTTTACTGACCATGGTATTACTGTGCTCAATTGGCCTGCCAACTCTCCTGACCTGAACCCCATAGAGAATCTGTGGGATATTGTGAAGAGAAAGTTGGGAGATGCAAGACCCAACACTCTGGATGAGCTTAAGGCCGCTATTGAAGCATCCTGGGCCTCCATAACATCTCAGCAGTGTCACAGGCTGATTGCCTCCATGCCACGCCGCATTGAAGCAGTCATTTCTGCCAAAGGATTCCCGACCAAGTATTGAGTGCATAACTGAACATTATTATTTGATGGTTTTTTTGTTTGTTATTAAAAAACACTTTTATTTGATTGGACGGGTGAAATATGCTAATTTATTGAGACAGGTTTTTTGGGTTATCAGGAGTTGTATGCCAAAATCATCAGTATTAAAACAATAAAAGACCTGACAAATTTCAGTTGGTGGATAATGAATCTATAATATATGAAAGTTTAATTGTAATCATTACATTATGGTAAATAATGAAATTTAACACTATATGCTAATTTTTTGAGAAGGACCTGTATACTACGTCCACTGGGTTCCCTTGGTCCAGTCCGGAACTTACCTCTTCATAGAAGCTGATCAAATTAGTCTGACATGAACGGTCCCTAGTAAACCCGTGCTGATACTGGGTCATGAGGTTATTCCTCTTCAGATACTCCAGCATAGCATCCCTTAGAATGCCCTCCAGGATTTTACCCACAGTAGAGGTTAAGCTTACTGGCCTATAATTACCGAGTTCAGTTTTTGTCCCCTTTTTGAATATTGGCACCACATTTGCTATACGCCAGTCCTGTGGTACAGACCCTGTTATTATGGACTCTTTAAAGATTAAAAATAATGGTCTATCAATGACTGTACTTAGTTCCTGCAGTACTCGGGGGTGTATCCCATCCGGGCCCGGAGATTTGTCAATTTTAGTTATTTTTAGACGCCGCTGTACTTCCTGCTGGGTTAAGCAGGTGACATTTAATGGGGAATTTTTATCACTAGTCATATTGGCTGCCATGGGATTTTCTTTTGTAAATACTGATGAAAAAAAGTCATTTAGCATATTGGCTTTTTCCTCATCCTCATCCACCATTTCACCCAGACTATTTTTAAGGGGGCCAACACTGTCATTTTTTAGTTTCTTACTATTTATATAGTTAAAGAATATTTTGGGATTATTTTTACTCTCTCTGGCAATGAGTCTCTCTGTCTCAATCTTTGCTGCCTTGATTTGCTTTTTACAGAATTTATTTAATTTTCTGTATTTATTTAATGCCTCCTCACTACCTACTTCCTTTAATTCTCTAAATGCTTTCTTTTTGTCCCTTATTGCGCCCCTTACAGCTCTATTTAGCCATATTGGTTTCCTCCTATTTCTAGTATGTTTATTCCCATACGGTATATACTGTGCACAGGTCCTATCCAGGATGCTAATAAATGTCTCCCATTTTCTTTGTGTATTTTTGTGTCTCAGGATATAGTCCCAGTTAATTGCACCAAGATCCTCTCTCATCCGTTGGAAATTTGCCCTCCTGAAGTTTAGTGTCCTTGTCACCCCCTACTACCCATCTTATTAAAGGTTACATGAAAACTTATTATTTTGTGATCACTATTCCCCAAGTGACCCCCAACCCTTATATTTGATATGCGGTCTGGCCTGTTGGTTAATATTAGGTCTAGCAGTGCCCCCTTCCTTGTTGGGTCCTGAACCAGCTGTGAAAGGTAATTGTCTCTCATAGTTGTCAAAAAACGATTACCTTTGCTGGAACTGCAGGTTTCTGTTCCCCAATCTATTTCAGGGTAGTTGAAGTCCCCCATAATAATGACTTCTCCTTGAGTCGCAGCTTCATCTATTTGCTTTACGAGGATATTCTCCATTGCTTCCATTAGTTTTGGAGATTTATAACAAACCCCTATCAGTAATTTATTATTTTTTCCCCCTCCCCTTATCTCCACCCACAGGGACTCTACATTTTCATTAAATTCACCTATATTATCACGCAGGATGGGTTTTAAGGAAGATTTTACATATAGACACACCCCTCCGCCTCGCTTATCTGTACGGTCATTTCTGAACAGGCTATAGCCCTGCAAGTTAACAGCCCAGTCATGGCTCTCATCCAGCCACGTCTCAGATATCCCCACCATGTCATAATTATGCTCCAACAACATTAGTTCTAATTCATCCATTTTGTTGGCGAGGCTTCTGGCATTAGTATACATGCACTTGATGTTACTCTCTGTACCTCTATTCTTTCTTAAATTACTAACTGTTCTAACCCCACCCCCCATGCCACCGCCACCCCCAACTTCCTTATTTGTGCCCAGGTCTCTATCTGCACTATCTTCCCCTCCTATAAAATGAATACCCTCCCCCCCGATCCCTAGTTTAAACACTCCTCCAACCTTCTAACCATTTTCTCCCCCAGCACAGCTGCACCTTCCCCATTGAGGTGCAGCCCGTCCCTAGCGTAGAGCCTGTAGCCAACTGAGAAGTCGGCCCAGTTCTGCAGGAACCCTAACCCCTCCTTCCTACACCAATTCTTGAGCCACTTATTAACCTCCCTAATCTCCCGTTGCCTCTCTGGCGTGGCACGTGGTACAGGCAGTATTTCGGAAAATACCACCAATAGTGGAGCACATTTCCTAATGGGGATTGCACCACACAGAAACGTTAATTAAAAATAAATACAAAGTATTAATTAAACCAAAAAAAAAAAAAAAAAAAAAACAGAAGCAATTCCTCCCTTGGAAACTCCCTGATTCCAAAGTCACTGAATCACAAGTCACACACTTACCGCCGTTCACACTTACGCTCAGGTCACACTCAGCTCGCTCACACTCGCTGTGCTGAAGATTTATAGATTTTTTTTTTTCTCTCTATCTCCCCTCAACAGCAATCCACCTTGCTGTTCAGATGCACTTCCAAAAAGGACTTGAGCCCCAAACAGCTGCCCCTTATATCCCCTTAATTATGAGCCCCCACCCTAAGTTAATTCCTTATGAATATAGCTACTCCCAATTCAGCAACTCACACCAATTCACACAGGTATTTGTTAAAGGCTTTCCAAATACCTCTTCACTGAATCACAAGTCACACACTTACCGCCGTTCACACTTACGCTCAGGTCATACTCAGCTCGCTCACACTCGCTGTGCTGAAGATTTATAGATTTTTTTTTTTCTCTCTATCTCCCCTCAACAGCAATCCACCTTGCTGTTCAGATGCACTTCCAAAAAAAAAAAAAAGTAGAACTTGTCCCACAAAAGATAAGCTGTTATGATCCTAGTGGCAAGGATCGCAAGTTTGACTAGCTAAGTAACTAAACCGACGACCAGCTCTGGGGAAGTGGTATCTGGATTGACCGCAAACCTGAACCTATCCGCAAACAACTATAGGCAGCCGTGGAACGTTACCTGAAAATCCTAGACATCTCTTCACGGCCTGAGAAACTACCTATTCCTAGAGGGAAAGTAAAGTCCTCACTTGCCTCAGAGAAATGACCCCAAAGATATAGAAAAGCCCCCCACAAATATTAACGGTGAGTTAAGGGGAAAGCACAAACGCAGAGATGAAATAGATTTAGCAAATGAGGCCCGCTAACACTAGATAGCAGAAAATAGGAAGGGAGCTGTGCGGTCAATAGAAAACCCTAAGCAAAATATCCACGCAGAGATTGCTCGAGCCCCCGCACCAACTAACGGTGCGGGGGAAGCAACTCCGTACCCCAGAGCTTACCAGCAGCAAGAACTCACATATTAGCTAGCTGGACTAAACTCATCATACACTGAAATCATATTGCAGACTGATGAGCAAAACATGATCAAACAGAAACTTAGCTTCTCCAGAAGAGACTGAAAACGAAGATAATCAGGGGGAACCAGAATAGCACTGAATACATAGACAGCCGGCAACAAGTGAAGGTGAAGCAGAGCTAAATAGGAAACTCCCTAGTGCATAACGAGGCAGCTGATTCAGCCACAGATCCGTAGGATAACAAACAAAGCCACCAGGGGGAGCCCAAAAACAAAACTCACACAATACCACCTGTGACCACAAGAGGGAGCCCGAAAACAGAGTTCACAACAATAAGCCCTCACATGGCCATATTGACGGAAACATTATGGCTCTGGAAAGAAGGGGAGCGATAAACGAAAAAAGCTCCAGGGGTGAAGGGGTTTAGAAACATGGATATGGACATATCTATGTAAATAGACATAGATATATAGATATATCTCTGTATCTATCTATCTATCTATCTATCTATCTATCTATCTATCTATCCATCCAGCCCATATCTATCTATCTATCTGTCTGTTTGTCTGTCTGTGTCTGTCTATCTATCTATCCCATATCTATCTATGTATCTATCTATCCCATATCCATACCTCCCAAGTTTTGAAGATGGGAAAGAGGGACAAAATTTGCGGCGCGCAACGCACGCCGCGGCAGATTTTAGGCCATGCCTCTGACCACACCCATTCATAATTAGTCACACCCATATCCACGTCCCAACCACACCCATTTAGCACTGATGATCACACAGTTTTATATACAATAATTATAAACAATGAAAAATATGGCCACACAGTGCTCCATACGGTATAATGACCCCACATGATGCTCCATACTGTAAAATGGCCACACACAGTGCTCCATACTGTATAATGGCCACACAGTGCTCCATAGTGTATAATGGCTGCACACGATGCTCAATACTGTATAATGGCCACACATGATGCTCCATACTGTATAATGGCCACACATGATGCTCAATACTGTATAATGGCAACACATGATGATTCATAGTGTATAATGGCCACACATGATGCTCCATAATGTATAATGGTCACACATAGAGCTCCATACTGTATAACGGCCACACACAGTTCTCCATACTGTATAATGATCCCACGTGATGCTCAATACTGTATAATGGCCACACATGATGCTCCATACTGTATAATGACCACACATGATGCTCCATACTGCATAATGGCCATTGGCCACACATGATGCTCCATACTGTATAACGACCACACATGATGCTCAATACTGTATAATGGCCACACAGTTCTCCATACTGTATAATGATCCCACATGATCCCCCTCACTCCTGTATGCATGGCTCATATTCCCCCCCTGTATGCATGGCTCATCTCCCTCCCATCCCATATACATGGCTCATATCCCCTCCTCCTGTATGCATGGCTCATATCCCCCCTCCTGTATGCATGGCTCATATTCCCCCTCCTGTATGCATAGCTCATATTTCCCCCTGTATGCATGGCTCATATTCCCCCCTGTATGCATGGCTCATATTCCCCTGCAAACGCATGGCTCATATTCCCCCCCTGAATGCATGGCTCATATTCCCCCTCCTGTATGCATGGCTCATATTCCCCCCCCTGTATGCATGGCTCATATTCCCCCCTGAATGCATGGCTCATATTCCCCCCTGAATGCATGGCTCATATTCCCCCCTGAATGCATGGCTTATCTCTCCACCCCCCCGCTCCTGCTCCCATCTTGTATGGCGCGCCGGCTTATGTCCTCCTTCATCCCCCCGTCCGCCGTCCCCCTTACCCCGTCCCTCATACTCACCTGTCCCTCACACTCACCTGTCTCACATTGCGCGGCCGCGCCGACATCCCCCTCGCTCTGTCCCAACTCCCGGTGCAGCACCTTCTTCCTGCGTGAGCGGTCACGTGATACCGCTCATTAAGGTCATGAATATGCACATATTCATGACCTTAATGAGCAGTACCACGTGACCGCTCATTCAGGACGAGCTGTGTACGCCGAGACCAGGCATCACTGGAGCAAGGTGAGGTGAGTATCGTCTTCAAGCAGGGAGGGCGGGCGGGGGGCGGGATCAGAGCGTCCCATGATGGACAGAGGGGCGAAGCAACAAAACTGGGATAGTCCTGCACAATGAAGGATGGTTGGGAGCTATGCATATCTATCTATCTATCTGTGTGTAATGGAGTGTGGGTTGGACAAATGTAAAAGAGGAGTTGGACAGAAATGACATCACAAATCTTTTTGAAGCTAGAGGAGAGAGAGGAGGGAGGGGTTTGGGTGTGTTTTGGAGTGGTTGTGGTAGGTTCAGGCTTAGTGGCAGTGCAAAGCATCATGGAACTTGTAGTATTAGAGCACAATAACTCAGGAGAAAGGAAGTTGTCGATTAACCCCATGAGAGCTGGATACAGCACTGAAGATGAGCTGCTACAGCATGATAAAAGGTAATATTGCTGAAATAAGCACAGTGGATGTTTTGAGCGGCACATAATAGCAAGATTTATGAAGAAAAAAAAAATTGTAGTGGACAACTTCTTTAACCTTTAAAATTATAGACTATTCATGTCTTTATCATTGGGAAAACTTACAAAATCAGCAAGGGATCAAATACTTATTTCCCCCACTCTAAGTTTGAAATATGTTATTTTTCTCCTTAAAGCCACGTTTAAAATAAGTCTGGAAGAAATTATTTAAATGGACGCTTTCAGCATAGAATGATTGTTCATATCAAATACAGGCGCTCTGCCGCTCTGTCCGTCAAGGTGTGGCCTAACAATTTGATACACCTTCCCACCTGTTGGTTTCCATCTATCTCTGCCTTTCCCTGGCTCTATGAAGCTAGAGCTGTCAATATAAGAAGGAAGGGTGGAGACTGAGGGAAAACAAGCAGGTGGGAAGGTGTACTGAATTGTTTGGCCATGCCATGATACACCAAACATCTGTAAAAAATTTATAAGGAAACTTGCGCTCCTTGTTGTCGTGCTCAGAAGGAAAATTGATATATTCCAGCAGAAAAATAACCTTTGGCACAGAATCAAGACATTGTTATGAACTTGAATTTATTTAACCAACTCGTGTAGAGCAGAGATAATTTCCAATGTTTCGGCCCATCTGGCTTAAGTCTATCTATATAAATACATAATGTAAATTGACATATGTCACCAATTGAATTTAACAGAGTATCATAAGGAGAACTAAATGGAAAAAAAATAATTTTATGAAAATATCATCAGGTGGGTGTAGAAATAAATGTGTATCACATTACATTATATCTGATACAAAAATGCTGTATAATATACATGATTCTCTCCAAGACTAAGGTGTATTGATGTGCAGCGTGATGTCCCAGGAAGTGAACCGTCGGTTTTAGGTAAGGCTAAAGAGCGTTAGTAATACATCGCATTGCATTTTCATTTGTAGCCGGTTGATGTCCATGTGTTACAGTGCGCATGCACAGTGGGGAGAGCAGCCGAGAATACCCGAGGCAGGCTGAAGGTGAGAAAGCACGAATGTGCAGTAAGGAAGAAAGTATCATGCTGAGAAAGGAGTAGCACAGGAGATTAAGGAAATTACAGTGACAAGGAGATAAATTATAAGATTACCCAACAGAAGGAATACAGTAATAAGTAAAAGATAAATGAAGGGAGGAACATGAAAAAGGGAGGAAAAGAAGGGAAAAAAATCATTAAAGGGGAAAGTAATAAGGAACAAAAAAGTGGAATGCGATAAGGAAAAGAAGAAAAAGAAATTGGGAAAAAAAAGAGTAGAGACTAAAAGGTGGTAAATATCTGAATCACCACTTGGTGACCTGCAGAAGAAGATAAAAAGGGATCATTGATATCAAAAGTGGAGAAGAGACCTAGGAGAATAGTGAAAGCTAGTCAAACAAAAATATAACTGTGAGACTTTAAGGGACTCCTAAAGTGAACCCGCAGGACCACGACAACGAACCTGGGTACGGCAAAGACACAGGGCAGGCTGGATATGGCAAAGACACAGGGCAGGCTGGGTGTGGCGAAGACAGAGGGCAGGCTGGATATGGCAAAGACACAGGGCAGGCTGGGTATGGCAATGACACAGGGCAGGGAATGCAGAGAAACGAGGGACCTGGGTCACATGAAACACAAATGACAATCAGGCGTGGAGCAGAGGGAAAGGTTACCTTAAATAGGCTGCATGCTGCATAACTTCCGGGTCAGGATCCTCCAGAGTCATAGAGTGGAGGAACGGAGTGTCCATTTCCATTTGGTATGGAACTTTCAGTTTGCAATATGTGTGGGTTGTTTTCATTTCTGTCTACCTGGATATATACATGCCATGAAATATTGCATTATTGGTGAATACAGTGTATACCTGTGTAGGTTACCTTTATGGGTTGCTCCCTCAATGTCTAACAGGGCAGTTGGCAGCAAAAATGTGCTGATATTTTTTCAACTGGATAGTACCAATGTTTATATATTTAATTGACACTCCACAACCCGTCCTGTTTATTGTCTAATGAGGATTTTCTCATGGCTCTTTTAGCCTTTTAAATGGTTTTAATTGTGTGTTTCGCTTTGCCTTTTTGTACCATTGTATCTAATAAAATTTATTGAAGGTTGATCCCATTAGTCTGCATATCTTTTTCTCTTTCCTTTGTTTAGTACTTACCTATATGCATATGGTTGATCCCTTATTTGATATTTTATGTGGTGCCCACTAGTTCCTTTTGTTTACTTTGGGACAGGTAAGTATGCCGGGGAACAGGGGAGAGCGTGGCAGGTGCGACGGCACGGAGCGGCGCCGTGACAGTACCCCCCTCCTTACACACCCTCTTTCTAAGACCAGAAAGAAATCTGGCTAAAATCTGAGGAGCCTGTATGTTTTCACAGGGTTCCCAAGACCTCTCCTCGGGACCAAAACCCTTCCAATCGACCAAAAAGTAGGTTTTACCTCTAGACTTCTTAATGGCAAGAATATCTTTAACTTCAAAGACATCCTGAGCGGAAACAGGCAGAGGTGATTGACCAGGGGAAGCATGGAATTGATTGAAAATGACAGGTTTCAGAAGGGAAACATGAAAAGAATTGGGAATGCGAAGCAAAGCAGGTAATTTCGACTTGTAGGCAACATTGTTGATACGAGCCAAAACCTCAAATGGACCAATGTACCGTGGACCCAATTTATATGAGGGAATCTTTAGACGGATGAACCTGGAAGACAACCACACCTTATCACCAGGCTGATATAATGGAGAATCCAGGCGTCTCTCATCAGCATGTCTCTTAATCCTGTCCTGCGCCTGTTCAAGAGCGATTTTGGTCTCCTGCCAGACCCTGGAGAACTCCTTGGACAGAAGATCGCCTGCCGACACACCCGAGACAGGGAGTACCGGCAGAAGGGTGATTTGGAAGAAGAGTCATTGGTGTGGTTATTGTACGCGAACTCGGCCCACGGAAGCAAATCAGACCAATCGTTCTGATGAACGTTGGAAAAATGACGGAGATAAGTCATCAGAATCTGATTCATGTGCTCCGCTTGTCCGTTGGTCTGAGAATGGTAGGCTGAGGAGAAATCCAATGTTACATTCATCAGCTTGCATAGAGCCCGCCAAAACCGAGAGGTGAACTGAACTCCTTGATCAGAAACTATGTGTAGAGGAAAGCCATGAATCCGAAAGACATGAGCAATGAAGATTCTTGCCAATTCTGGAGCAGAAGGTAATCCAGGCAAAGAGACGAAATGAGCCATCTTGGAGAATCGATCCACGACTACCAGAATGACCGTATGACCAGAAGACCGGGGTAGATCAGTAATAAAATCCATAGCTATGTGTTGCCAGGGAGCCGAGGGAACTGGAAGTGGGTGCAGAAGACTGGAGGACAGATGCCTAGGAACCTTGTTCTTTGCACAGGAAGGACAGGAGGTGACAAAAATTTGGACATCTTGTAAGAGGGATGGCCACCAGTAATAGCGCCTGATGAGAGAGAGTGTTTTCTTGAATCCCACATGGCCTGCCAGCTTAGAGGCATGACCCCAATGTAAAACTTGTCTCCTCTTGTTCACCTGAACAAAGGTCTTACCCGGGGGCAAGGAAGTCTTGCTGATAGGAGCAACAAGAATGACCTTTGCTGGGATCCACTATGTGTGAAGGTTCCTCCTCAACATCGGTTGCGAGAAAGGACCTGGACAAAGCATCTGCTTTGAAGTTCTTATCGCCAGGACGAAAATGCAGTTCAAAGTCAAATCAGGCAAAGAATAAAGACCACGGGGCTTGTCGAGGATTAAGTCTTCGTGCAGAGCGGATACATGCCAGATTCTTGTGGTCTGTGTAGATCTTGAAAGGATGAACAGCTCCCTCCAATAAGTGCTGCCACTCCATTAGCGCCGACTTGATTGCCAACAGCTCCTTGTCGCCAATGGGGTAATTCTTCTCCGAGATGGAGAACATCTTGGAAAAGAAACTGCAGGTACTCAATTGTCCAGAAGAAGACCTCTGGGAAAGTACCACACCATCACCAATGGCAGAAGCATCTACCTCAAGAATGAAAGGCTTGTTGATAGTGTTGAGCGATACCGTCCGATACTTGAAAGTATCGGTATCGGAAAGTATCGGCCGATACCGGCAAAGTATCGGATCTAATCCGATACCGATACCCGATACCAATACAAGTCAATGGGACTCATGTATCGGACGGTATTCCTGATGGTTCCCAGGGTCTGAAGGAGAGGAAACTCCCCTTCAGGCCCTGGGAACCATATTAATGTGTAAAATAAAGAATTAAAATAAAAAATATTGCTATACTCACCTCTCCGACGTAGCCTGCACCTTACTGAGGGAACCGGCAGCGTTGTTTGCTTAAAATTCGCGCTTTAACTTCCTTACGTGAAGTCCCGGCTTGTGATTGGTCGCGTCGCCCATGTGACCGCGACGCGACCAATCACAACGCCGGAACGTAATTTTAAAATACTGAAGGACCTAAAATTACGTCACGGCTTGCTGTGATTGGTTGCGTCGCGGCCACATGGGCGGCACGCGACCAATCAGAAGCCGTGACGTCACG
Organism: Ranitomeya variabilis; assembly: GCF_051348905.1. Taxonomy (NCBI): domain Eukaryota; kingdom Metazoa; phylum Chordata; class Amphibia; order Anura; family Dendrobatidae; genus Ranitomeya; species Ranitomeya variabilis. The sequence continues at coordinate 143,020,586 of NC_135238.1, read as the reverse complement.
GAAGGAAGGAAAAGCGCGCATTTTAACCAAAGAACGCTGCCGGTTCCCTCGGTAAGGTGCAGGCTGCGTCGGAGAGGTGAGTATAGCAATATTTTTTATTTTAATTCTTTCTTTTACACATTAATGTTGTTTCGATACCGATACCCGATACCACAAAAGTATCGGATCTCGGTATCGGAATTCCGATACAGCAAATATCGGCCGATACCCGATACTTGTGGTATCGGAATGCTCAACACTACTTGTTGATCTCTGGACGACGGAGTACGGGAGCTGAAGCAAAGGCTTGTTTCAAAGACAGAAAAGCGTCTTCAGCTTCAGAATTCCAGATGTGAGGGTTGGACCCTTTGCAAGTCAAGGCAGAAATAGAGGCGACTAGAGTGGAGAAATGTGGGATAAACTGCCGGTAGTAGTTAGTGAACCCGAGGAAGCATTGAATTGCCTTTACCCCCTGGGGAGGTGGCCAGTTAAGCACGGCAGACACTTTATCCGGATCCATACGCAAGTCAGAAATGATATACACTAGAAACGGTAACGAACATTGTTCAAAGACGCACTTTTCGAGTTTGGCATAAAGATGGTCCTCTCTAAGACGAGACAGGACTTGACAGACGTCTCTTCTGTGGGAAGCAAGATCCGGGAAAAACACAAGAATGTCATCTAAGTATACCACCACACAGGTGTAAAGTAGATCCCGGAAAACATCATGCACTAACTCCTGGAACACCGCAGGAGCGTTACACAAACCGAAAGGCATGACCAAATACTCATAGTGGCCATCTTGGGTATTGAAGGCGGTCTTCCACCCATCTCCCGAATGAATACAGATAAGGTTGTAAGCTCCGCGAAGATCCAATTTCGTGAAGATTCGTGCTCCCCTAAGGTGATCAAACAACTCTGGAATAAGAGGTAGCAGATACTTGTTCTTAATCATGAGATTGTTAAGACCTCGGTAGTCTATATAGGGAAGGAGGTACCCATCCTTCTTCTTGACTAAGAAAAAACCTGCACCAGCAGGAGAGGAAGACTTGCGAATAAAGCCTTTAGCTAAATTCTCCCGGACATATTCGGTTATAGCTTGTGTCTCAGTGGGAGACAACGGGTAAATCCGACCTCTGGGCGAAGTAGAGCCTGGAACAAGATCGATTGGGCAGTCATATGGTCGATGCGGAGGCAAGATCTCTGCTTCTTTCTTATTGAAGACATCCATGAAAGACCAATAGGTGGAAGGTAAATTGGAGGACATCGGAAATAGACGAGAAGAATTCCTCGGCAGAACAGGAAGCAAACAGTTATTCTGGCAAAACAGTCCCCAACGCAGAATATCACCAGACCGCCAGTCAAGATAAGGTTCGTGAGTCCTTAACCAAGGAAGTCCAAGAATAATAGTGTGGGATAATGAAGGCAGCACATAAAAAACTATCTTCTCCCGATGCAAGATTCCAATTTGAAGTTCCAGTTCCTCGGTCACCAAAGTAACGGACTCCCATGGGGTTGGCCGTCGACCGAAGCAATCAGCCGAGGAGTCTCCAGGGATCTGACCGGAATCCGTAGTCTCCTAACCGCCTCGAGTTGGATGAAATTCCCTGCCGCCCCAGAATCTATATATGTCAGGACTCTGAACATTTTTTATTACCTTTTGTGCATTACTGCCCTTTTCCAAGATGGCTAAAATAATTAAAAATAGGCTCAAGGCACTTAGAGTTATCTCGCAGGGGTACACAGGCAGCATTGTTGTGGTCAGCGGAGGAGGATTGCAAGGAGGGACCGCAGACAGGCTTACTAGGCCTAAAATAAATAAAAATAGGCTCAAGGCACTTAGAGTTATCTCGCAGGAGTACACAGGCAGCATTGTTGTGGTCAGCGGAGGAGGATTTCAAGGAGGGACCGCAGACAGGCTTACTAGGCCTAAAATAAATAAAAATAGGCTCAAGGCACTTAGAGTTATCTCGCAGGGGTACACAGGCAGCATTGTTGTGGTCAGCGGAGGAGGATTGCAAGGAGGGACCGCAGACAGGGTTACTAGGCCTAACATAAAAAAATAGGCTCTATGCAGTTTTAAATAGGTTACATGGGTACACAGGCAGCATTGTTGTGGTCAGTGGAGGAGGATTGCAAGGAGGGACCGCAGACAGGCTTACTAGGCCTAAAATAAATAAAAATAGGCTCAAGGCACTTAGAGTTATCTCGCAGGGGTACACAGGCAGCATTGTTGTGGTCAGCGGAGGAGGATTGCAAGGAGGGACCGCAGACAGGCTTACTAGGCCTAAAATAAAAAAAATAGGCTCTATGCAGTTTTAAATAGGTTACATGGGTACACAGGCAGCATTGTTGTGGTCAGTGGAGGAGGATTGCAAGGAGGGACCGCAGACAGGCTTACTAGGCCTAAAATAAATAAAAATAGGCTCAAGGCACTTAGAGTTATCTCGCAGGGGTACACAGGCAGCATTGTTGTGGTCAGCGGAGGAGAATTGCAAGGAGGGACCGCAGACAGGCTTACTAGGCCTAAAATAAATAAAAATAGGCTCAAGGCACTTAGAGTTATCTCGCAGGGGTACACATGCAGCATTGTTGTGGTCAGCGGAGGAGGGTTGCAAGGAGGGACCGCAGACAGGCTTACTAGGCCTAAAATAAATAAAAATAGGCTCTATGCAGTTTTAAATAGGTTCCAGGGGTACACGGGCAGCATTGGTGTGGTCAGCGGAGAACGATTGCAAGGAGGGACCACAGACAGGCTTACTAGGCCTAAAATAAATAAAAATAGGCTCAAGGCACTTAGAGTTATCTCGCAGGGGTACACAGGCAGCATTGTTGTGGTCAGCGGAGGAGGATTGCAAGGAGGGACCGCAGACAGGCTTACTAGGCCTAAAATAAATAAAAATAGGCACAAGGCACTTAGAGTTATCTCGCAGGGGTACACAGGCAGCATTGTTGTGGTCAGCGGAGGAGGATTGCAAGGAGGGACCGCAGACAGGCTTACTAGGCCTAAAATAAATAAAAATAGGCTCTATGCAGTTTTAAATAGGTAACATGGGTACACAGGCAGCATTGTTGTGGTCAGTGGAGGAGGATTGCAAGGAGGGACCGCAGACAGGCTTACTAGGCCTAAAATAAATAAAAATAGGCTCAAGGCACTTAGAGTTATCTCACAGGGGTACACAGGCAGCTTTGTTGTGGTCAGCGGAGGAGGATTGCAAGGAGGGACCGCAGACAGGCTTAATAAGCCTAAAATAAATAAAAATAGGCTCAAGGCACTTAGAGTTATCTCGCAGGGGTACACAGGCAGCATTGTTGTGGTCAGCGGAGGAGGATTGCAAGGAGGGACCGCAGACAGGCTTACTAGGCCTAAAATAAATAAAAATAGGCTCAAGGCACTTAGAGTTATCTCGCAGGAGTACACAGGCAGCATTGTTGTGGTCAGCGGAGGAGGATTTCAAGGAGGGACCGCAGACAGGCTTACTAGGCCTAAAATAAATAAAAATAGGCTCAAGGCACTTAGAGTTATCTCGCAGGGGTACACAGGCAGCATTGTTGTGGTCAGCGGAGGAGGATTGCAAGGAGGGACCGCAGACAGGGTTACTAGGCCTAACATAAAAAAATAGGCTCTATGCAGTTTTAAATAGGTTACATGGGTACACAGGCAGCATTGTTGTGGTCAGTGGAGGAGGATTGCAAGGAGGGACCGCAGACAGGCTTACTAGGCCTAAAATAAATAAAAATAGGCTCAAGGCACTTAGAGTTATCTCGCAGGGGTACACAGGCAGCATTGTTGTGGTCAGCGGAGGAGGATTGCAAGGAGGGACCGCAGACAGGCTTACTAGGCCTAAAATTAAAAAAAATAGGCTCTATGCAGTTTTACGTAGGTTACATGGGTACACAGGCAGCATTGTTGTGGTCAGTGGAGGAGGATTGCAAGGAGGGACCGCAGACAGGCTTACTAGGCCTAAAATAAATAAAAATAGGCTCAAGGCACTTAGAGTTATCTCGCAGGGGTACACAGGCAGCATTGTTGTGGTCAGCGGAGGAGAATTGCAAGGAGGGACCGCAGACAGGCTTACTAGGCCTAAAATAAATAAAAATAGGCTCAAGGCACTTAGAGTTATCTCGCAGGGGTACACAGGCAGCATTGTTGTGGTCAGCGGAGGAGGATTGCAAGGAGGGACCGCAGACAGGCTTACTAGGCCTAAAATAAATAAAAATAGGCTCTATGCAGTTTTAAATAGGTTCCAGGGGTACACGGGCAGCATTGGTGTGGTCAGCGGAGAACGATTGCAAGGAGGGACCACAGACAGGCTTACTAGGCCTAAAATAAATAAAAATAGGCTCAAGGCACTTAGAGTTATCTTGCAGGGGTACACAGGCAGCATTGTTGTGGTCAGCGGAGGAGGATTGCAAGGAGGGACCGCAGACAGGCTTACTAGGCCTAAAATAAATAAAAATAGGCTCAAGGCACAGAGTTATCTCGCAGGGGTACACAGGCAGCATTGTTGTGGTCAGCGGAGGAGGAGTGCAAGGAGGGACAACAGACAGGCTTACTAGGCCTAAAATAAATAAAAATAGGCTCTATGCAGTTTTAAATAGGTAACATGGGTACACAGGCAGCATTGTTGTGGTCAGTGGAGGAGGATTGCAAGGAGGGACCGCAGACAGGCTTACTAGGCCTAAAATAAATAAAAATAGGCTCAAGGCACTTAGAGTTATCTCACAGGGGTACACAGGCAGCTTTGTTGTGGTCAGCGGAGGAGTATTGCAAGGAGGGACCGCAGACAGGCTTAATAGGCCTAAAATAAATAAAAATAGGCTCAAGGCACTTAGAGTTATCTCGCAGGGGTACACAGGCAGCAGTATTGTGGTCAGCGGAGGAGGATTGCAAGGAGGGACCGCAGACAGGCTTAGTAGGCCTAAAATAAATAAAAATAGGCTCTATGCAGTTTTAAATAGGTTACATGGGTACACAGGCAGCATTGTTGTGGTCAGTGGAGGAGGATTGCAAGGAGGGACCGCCTACAGGCTTACTAGGCCTAAAAAAAATAAAAATAGGCGCTATGCAGTTTTAAATAGGTTACATGGGCACACAGGCAGCATTGTTGTTGTCAGTGGAGGAGGATTGCAAGGAGGGACCGCAGACAGGCTTACTAGGCCTAAAATAAATAAAAATAGGCTCAAGGCACTTAGAGTTATCTCGCAGGGGTACACAGGCAGCATTGTTGTGGTCAGCGGAGGAGGATTGCAAGGAGGGACCGCAGACAGGCTTACTAGGCCTAAAATAAATAAAAATAGGCTCAAGGCACTTAGAGTTATCTCGCAGTGGTACACAGGCAGCATTGTTGTGGTCAGTGGAGGAGGATTGCAAGGAGGGACCGCAGACAGGCTTACTAGGCCTAAAATAAATAAAAATAGGCTCAAGGCACTTAGAGTTATCTCGCAGGGGTACACAGGCAGCATTGTTGTGGTCAGTGGAGGAGGATTGCAAGGAGGGACCGCAGACAGGCTTACTAGGCCTAACATAAATACAAATAGGCTCAAGGCACTTAGAGTTATCTCGCAGGGGTACACAGGCAGCATTGTTGTGGTCAGCAGAGGAGGATTGCAAGGAGGGACCGCAGACAGGCTTACTAGGCCTAAAATAAATAAAAATAGGCTCAAGGCACTTAGAGTTATCTCGCAGGGGTACACAGGCAGCATTGTTGTGGTCAGCGGAGGAGGATTGTAAGGAGGGACCGCAGACAGGCTTACTAGGCCTTAAATAAATAAAAATAGGCTCAAGGCACTTAGAGTTATCTCGCAGGGGTACACAGGCAGCATTGTTGTGGTCAGTGGAGGAGGATTGCAAGGAGGGACCGCAGACAGGCTTACTAGGCCTAAAATAAATAAAAATAGGCTCAAGGCACTTAGAGTTATCTCGCAGGGGTACACAGGCAGCATTGTTGTGGTCAGCGGAGGAGGATTGCAAGGAGGGACCGCAGACAGGGTTACTAGGCCTAACATAAAAAAAATAGGCTCTATGCAGTTTTAAATAGGTTACATGGGTACACAGGCAGCATTGTTGTGGTCAGTGGAGGAGGATTGCAAGGAGGGACCGCAGACAGGCTTACTAGGCCTAAAATAAATAAAAATAGGCTCAAGGCACTTAGAGTTATCTCACAGGGGTACACAGGCAGCTTTGTTGTGGTCAGCGGAGGAGGATTGCAAGGAGGGACCGCAGACAGGCTTAATAAGCCTAAAATAAATAAAAATAGGCTCAAGGCACTTAGAGTTATCTCGCAGGGGTACACAGGCAGCATTGTTGTGGTCAGCGGAGGAGGATTGCAAGGAGGGACCGCAGACAGGGTTACTAGGCCTAACATAAAAAAATAGGCTCTATGCAGTTTTAAATAGGTTACATGGGTACACAGGCAGCATTGTTGTGGTCAGTGGAGGAGGATTGCAAGGAGGGACCGCAGACAGGCTTACTAGGCCTAAAATAAATAAAAATAGGCTCAAGGCACTTAGAGTTATCTCGGGGGGGTACACAGGCAGCATTGTTGTGGTCAGCTGAGGAGGATTGCAAGGAGGGACCGCAGACAGGCTTACTAGGCCTAAAATAAAACAAATAGGCTCTATGCAGTTTTAAATAGGTTACATGGGTACACAGGCAGCATTGTTGTGGTCAGTGGAGGAGGATTGCAAGGAGGGACCGCAGACAGGCTTACTAGGCCTAAAATAAATAAAAATAGGCTCAAGGCACTTAGAGTTATCTCGCAGGGGTACACAGGCAGCATTGTTGTGGTCAGCGGAGGAGAATTGCAAGGAGGGACCGCAGACAGGCTTACTAGGCCTAAAATAAATAAAAATAGGCTCAAGGCACTTAGAGTTATCTCGCAGGGGTACACATGCAGCATTGTTGTGGTCAGCGGAGGAGGATTGCAAGGAGGGACCGCAGACAGGCTTACTAGGCCTAAAATAAATAAAAATAGGCTCTATGCAGTTTTAAATAGGTTCCAGGGGTACACGGGCAGCATTGGTGTGGTCAGCGGAGAACGATTGCAAGGAGGGACCACAGACAGGCTTACTAGGCCTAAAATAAATAAAAATAGGCTCAAGGCACTTAGAGTTATCTCGCAGGGGTACACAGGCAGCATTGTTGTGGTCAACGGAGGAGGATTGCAAGGAGGGACCGCAGACAGGCTTACTAGGCCTAAAATAAATAAAAATAGGCACAAGGCACTTAGAGTTATCTCGCAGGGGTACACAGGCAGCATTGTTGTGGTCAGCGGAGGAGGATTGCAAGGAGGGACCGCAGACAGGCTTACTAGGCCTAAAATAAATAAAAATAGGCTCTATGCAGTTTTAAATAGGTAACATGGGTACACAGGCAGCATTGTTGTGGTCAGTGGAGGAGGATTGCAAGGAGGGACCGCAGACAGGCTTACTAGGCCTAAAATAAATAAAAATAGGCTCAAGGCACTTAGAGTTATCTCACAGGGGTACACAGGCAGCTTTGTTGTGGTCAGCGGAGGAGGATTGCAAGGAGGGACCGCAGACAGGCTTAATAAGCCTAAAATAAATAAAAATAGGCTCAAGGCACTTAGAGTTATCTCGCAGGGGTACACAGGCAGCATTGTTGTGGTCAGCGGAGGAGGATTGCAAGGAGGGACCGCAGACAGGCTTACTAGGCCTAAAATAAATAAAAATAGGCTCAAGGCACTTAGAGTTATCTCGCAGGGGTACACAGGCAGCATTGTTGTGGTCAACGGAGGAGGATTGCAAGGAGGGACCGCAGACAGGCTTACTAGGCCTAAAATAAATAAAAATAGGCACAAGGCACTTAGAGTTATCTCGCAGGGGTACACAGGCAGCATTGTTGTGGTCAGCGGAGGAGGATTGCAAGGAGGGACCGCAGACAGGCTTACTAGGCCTAAAATAAATAAAAATAGGCTCTATGCAGTTTTAAATAGGTAACATGGGTACACAGGCAGCATTGTTGTGGTCAGTGGAGGAGGATTGCAAGGAGGGACCGCAGACAGGCTTACTAGGCCTAAAATAAATAAAAATAGGCTCAAGGCACTTAGAGTTATCTCACAGGGGTACACAGGCAGCTTTGTTGTGGTCAGCGGAGGAGGATTGCAAGGAGGGACCGCAGACAGGCTTAATAAGCCTAAAATAAATAAAAATAGGCTCAAGGCACTTAGAGTTATCTCGCAGGGGTACACAGGCAGCATTGTTGTGGTCAGCGGAGGAGGATTGCAAGGAGGGACCGCAGACAGGCTTACTAGGCCTAAAATAAATAAAAATAGGCTCAAGGCACTTAGAGTTATCTCGCAGGAGTACACAGGCAGCATTGTTGTGGTCAGCGGAGGAGGATTTCAAGGAGGGACCGCAGACAGGCTTACTAGGCCTAAAATAAATAAAAATAGGCTCAAGGCACTTAGAGTTATCTCGCAGGGGTACACAGGCAGCATTGTTGTGGTCAGCGGAGGAGGATTGCAAGGAGGGACCGCAGACAGGGTTACTAGGCCTAACATAAAAAAATAGGCTCTATGCAGTTTTAAATAGGTTACATGGGTACACAGGCAGCATTGTTGTGGTCAGTGGAGGAGGATTGCAAGGAGGGACCGCAGACAGGCTTACTAGGCCTAAAATAAATAAAAATAGGCTCAAGGCACTTAGAGTTATCTCGCAGGGGTACACAGGCAGCATTGTTGTGGTCAGCGGAGGAGGATTGCAAGGAGGGACCGCAGACAGGCTTACTAGGCCTAAAATAAAAAAAAATAGGCTCTATGCAGTTTTAAGTAGGTTACATGGGTACACAGGCAGCATTGTTGTGGTCAGTGGAGGAGGATTGCAAGGAGGGACCGCAGACAGGCTTACTAGGCCTAAAATAAATAAAAATAGGCTCAAGGCACTTAGAGTTATCTCGCAGGGGTACACAGGCAGCATTGTTGTGGTCAGCGGAGGAGAATTGCAAGGAGGGACCGCAGACAGGCTTACTAGGCCTAAAATAAATAAAAATAGGCTCAAGGCACTTAGAGTTATCTCGCAGGGGTACACAGGCAGCATTGTTGTGGTCAGCGGAGGAGGATTGCAAGGAGGGACCGCAGACAGGCTTACTAGGCCTAAAATAAATAAAAATAGGCTCTATGCAGTTTTAAATAGGTTCCAGGGGTACAAGGGCAGCATTGGTGTGGTCAGCGGAGAACGATTGCAAGGAGGGACCACAGACAGGCTTACTAGGCCTAAAATAAATAAAAATAGGCTCAAGGCACTTAGAGTTATCTCGCAGGGGTACACAGGCAGCATTGTTGTGGTCAGCGGAGGAGGATTGCAAGGAGGGACCGCAGACAGGCTTACTAGGCCTAAAATAAATAAAAATAGGCTCAAGGCACAGAGTTATCTCGCAGGGGTACACAGGCAGCATTGTTGTGGTCAGCGGAGGAGGAGTGCAAGGAGGGACCACAGACAGGCTTACTAGGCCTAAAATAAATAAAAATAGGCTCTATGCAGTTTTAAATAGGTAACATGGGTACACAGGCAGCATTGTTGTGGTCAGTGGAGGAGGATTGCAAGGAGGGACCGCAGACAGGCTTACTAGGCCTAAAATAAATGAAAATAGGCTCAAGGCACTTAGAGTTATCTCACAGGGGTACACAGGCAGCTTTGTTGTGGTCAGCGGAGGAGTATTGCAAGGAGGGACCGCAGACAGGCTTAATAGGCCTAAAATAAATAAAAATAGGCTCAAGGCACTTAGAGTTATCTCGCAGGGGTACACAGGCAGCAGTATTGTGGTCAGCGGAGGAGGATTGCAAGGAGGGACCGCAGACAGGCTTAGTAGGCCTAAAATAAATAAAAATAGGCTCTATGCAGTTTTAAATAGGTTACATGGGTACACAGGCAGCATTGTTGTGGTCAGTGGAGGAGGATTGCAAGGAGGGACCGCCTACAGGCTTACTAGGCCTAAAATAAATAAAAATAGGCGCTATGCAGTTTTAAATAGGTTACATGGGCACACAGGCAGCATTGTTGTTGTCAGTGGAGGAGGATTGCAAGGAGGGACCGCAGACAGGCTTACTAGGCCTAAAATAAATAAAAATAGGCTCAAGGCACTTAGAGTTATCTCGCAGGGGTACACAGGCAGCATTGTTGTGGTCAGCGGAGGAGAATTGCAAGGAGGGACCGCAGACAGGCTTACTAGGCCTAAAATAAATAAAAATAGGCTCAAGGCACTTAGAGTTATCTCGCAGGGGTACACAGGCAGCATTGTTGTGGTCAGCGGAGGAGGATTGCAAGGAGGGACCGCAGACAGGCTTACTAGGCCTAAAATAAATAAAAATAGGCTCTATGCAGTTTTAAATAGGTTCCAGGGGTACAAGGGCAGCATTGGTGTGGTCAGCGGAGAACGATTGCAAGGAGGGACCACAGACAGGCTTACTAGGCCTAAAATAAATAAAAATAGGCTCAAGGCACTTAGAGTTATCTCGCAGGGGTACACAGGCAGCATTGTTGTGGTCAGCGGAGGAGGATTGCAAGGAGGGACCGCAGACAGGCTTACTAGGCCTAAAATAAATAAAAATAGGCTCAAGGCACAGAGTTATCTCGCAGGGGTACACAGGCAGCATTGTTGTGGTCAGCGGAGGAGGAGTGCAAGGAGGGACCACAGACAGGCTTACTAGGCCTAAAATAAATAAAAATAGGCTCTATGCAGTTTTAAATAGGTAACATGGGTACACAGGCAGCATTGTTGTGGTCAGTGGAGGAGGATTGCAAGGAGGGACCGCAGACAGGCTTACTAGGCCTAAAATAAATAAAAATAGGCTCAAGGCACTTAGAGTTATCTCACAGGGGTACACAGGCAGCTTTGTTGTGGTCAGCGGAGGAGTATTGCAAGGAGGGACCGCAGACAGGCTTAATAGGCCTAAAATAAATAAAAATAGGCTCAAGGCACTTAGAGTTATCTCGCAGGGGTACACAGGCAGCAGTATTGTGGTCAGCGGAGGAGGATTGCAAGGAGGGACCGCAGACAGGCTTAGTAGGCCTAAAATAAATAAAAATAGGCTCTATGCAGTTTTAAATAGGTTACATGGGTACACAGGCAGCATAGTTGTGGTCAGTGGAGGAGGATTGCAAGGAGGGACCGCCTACAGGCTTACTAGGCCTAAAATAAATAAAAATAGGCGCTATGCAGTTTTAAATAGGTTACATGGGCACACAGGCAGCATTGTTGTTGTCAGTGGAGGAGGATTGCAAGGAGGGACCGCAGACAGGCTTACTAGGCCTAAAATAAATAAAAATAGGCTCAAGGCACTTAGAGTTATCTCGCAGGGGTACACAGGCAGCATTGTTGTGGTCAGCGGAGGAGGATTGCAAGGAGGGACCGCAGACAGGCTTACTAGGCCTAAAATAAATAAAAATAGGCTCAAGGCACTTAGAGTTATCTCGCAGGAGTACACAGGCAGCATTGTTGTGGTCAGCGGAGGAGGATTTCAAGGAGGGACCGCAGACAGGCTTACTAGGCCTAAAATAAATAAAAATAGGCTCAAGGCACTTAGAGTTATCTCGCAGGGGTACACAGGCAGCATTGTTGTGGTCAGCGGAGGAGGATTGAGAGGAGGGACCGCAGACAGGGTTACTAGGCCTAACATAAAAAAAATAGGCTCTATGCAGTTTTAAATAGGTTACATGGGTACACAGGCAGCATTGTTGTGGTCAGTGGAGGAGGATTGCAAGGAGGGACCGCAGACAGGCTTACTAGGCCTAAAATAAATAAAAATAGGCTCAAGGCACTTAGAGTTATCTCGCAGGGGTACACAGGCAGCATTGTTGTGGTCAGCGGAGGAGGATTGCAAGGAGGGACCGCAGACAGGCTTACTAGGCCTAAAATAAAAAAAATAGGCTCTATGCAGTTTTAAATAGGTTACATGGGTACACAGGCAGCATTGTTGTGGTCAGTGGAGGAGGATTGCAAGGAGGGACCGCAGACAGGCTTACTAGGCCTAAAATAAATAAAAATAGGCTCAAGGCACTTAGAGTTATCTCGCAGGGGTACACAGGCAGCATTGTTGTGGTCAGCGGAGGAGAATTGCAAGGAGGGACCGCAGACAGGCTTACTAGGCCTAAAATAAATAAAAATAGGCTCAAGGCACTTAGAGTTATCTCACAGGGGTACACGGGCAGCTTTGTTGTGGTCAGCGGAGGAGTATTGCAAGGAGGGACCGCAGACAGGCTTAATAGGCCTAAAATAAATAAAAATAGGCTCAAGGCACTTAGAGTTATCTCGCAGGGGTACACAGGCAGCAGTATTGTGGTCAGCGGAGGAGGATTGCAAGGAGGGACCGCAGACAGGCTTAGTAGGCCTAAAATAAATAAAAATAGGCTCTATGCAGTTTTAAATAGGTTACATGGGTACACAGGCAGCATTGTTGTGGTCAGTGGAGGAGGATTGCAAGGAGGGACCGCCTACAGGCTTACTAGGCCTAAAATAAATAAAAATAGGCGCTATGCAGTTTTAAATAGGTTACATGGGCACACAGGCAGCATTGTTGTTGTCAGTGGAGGAGGATTGCAAGGAGGGACCGCAGACAGGCTTACTAGGCCTAAAATAAATAAAAATAGGCTCAAGGCACTTAGAGTTATCTCGCAGGGGTACACAGGCAGCATTGTTGTGGTCAGCGGAGGAGGATTGCAAGGAGGGACCGCAGACAGGCTTACTAGGCCTAAAATAAATAAAAATAGGCTCAAGGCACTTAGAGTTATCTCGCAGTGGTACACAGGCAGCATTGTTGTGGTCAGTGGAGGAGGATTGCAAGGAGGGACCACAGACAGGCTTACTAGGCCTAAAATAAATAAAAATAGGCTCAAGGCACTTAGAGTTATCTCGCAGGGTTACACAGGCAGCAGTATTGTGGTCAGCGGAGGAGGATTGCAAGGAGGGACCGCAGACAGGCTTAGTAGGCCTAAAATAAATAAAAATAGGCTCTATGCAGTTTTAAATAGGTTACATGGGTACACAGGCAGCATTGTTGTGGTCAGTGGAGGAGGATTGCAAGGAGGGACCGCCTACAGGCTTACTAGGCCTAAAATAAATAAAAATAGGCGCTATGCAGTTTTAAATAGGTTACATGGGCACACAGGCAGCATTGTTGTTGTCAGTGGAGGAGGATTGCAAGGAGGGACCGCAGACAGGCTTACTAGGCCTAAAATAAATAAAAATAGGCTCAAGGCACTTAGAGTTATCTCGCAGGGGTACACAGGCAGCATTGTTGTGGTCAGCGGAGGAGGATTGCAAGGAGGGACCGCAGACAGGCTTACTAGGCCTAAAATAAATAAAAATAGGCTCAAGGCACTTAGAGTTATCTCGCAGTGGTACACAGGCAGCATTGTTGTGGTCAGTGGAGGAGGATTGCAAGGAGGGACCACAGACAGGCTTACTAGGCCTAAAATAAATAAAAATAGGCTCAAGGCACTTAGAGTTATCTCGCAGGGTTACACAGGCAGCAGTATTGTGGTCAGCGGAGGAGGATTGCAAGGAGGGACCGCAGACAGGCTTAGTAGGCCTAAAATAAATAAAAATAGGCTCTATGCAGTTTTAAATAGGTTACATGGGTACACAGGCAGCATTGTTGTGGTCAGTGGAGGAGGATTGCAAGGAGGGACCGCCTACAGGCTTACTAGGCCTAAAATAAATAAAAATAGGCGCTATGCAGTTTTAAATAGGTTACATGGGCACACAGGCAGCATTGTTGTGGTCAGCGGAGGAGGATTGTAAGGAGGGACCGCAGACAGGCTTACTAGGCCTAAAATAAATAAAAATAGGCTCAAGGCACTTAGAGTTATCTCGCAGTGGTACACAGGCAGCATTGTTGTGGTCAGTGGAGGAGGATTGCAAGGAGGGACCACAGACAGGCTTACTAGGCCTAAAATAAATAAAAATAGGCTCAAGGCACTTAGAGTTATCTCGCAGGGGTACACAGGCAGCAGTATTGTGGTCAGCGGAGGAGGATTGCAAGGAGAGACCGCAGACAGGCTTAGTAGGCCTAAAATAAATAAAAATAGGCTCTATGCAGTTTTAAATAGGTTACATGGGTACACAGGCAGCATTGTTGTGGTCAGTGGAGGAGGATTGCAAGGAGGGACCGCCTACAGGCTTACTAGGCCTAAAATAAATAAAAATAGGCGCTATGCAGTTTTAAATAGGTTACATGGGCACTCAGGCAGCATTGTTGTTGTCAGTGGAGGAGGATTGCAAGGAGGGACCGCAGACAGGCTTACTAGGCCTAAAATAAATAAAAATAGGCTCAAGGCACTTAGAGTTATCTCGCAGGGGTACACAGGCAGCATTGTTGTGGTCAGCGGAGGAGGATTTCAAGGAGGGACCGCAGACAGGCTTACTAGGCCTAAAATAAATAAAAATAGGCTCAAGGCACTTAGAGTTATCTCGCAGGGGTACACAGGCAGCATTGTTGTGGTCAGCGGAGGAGGATTGAGAGGAGGGACCGCAGACAGGGTTACTAGGCCTAACATAAAAAAAATAGGCTCTATGCAGTTTTAAATAGGTTACATGGGTACACAGGCAGCATTGTTGTGGTCAGTGGAGGAGGATTGCAAGGAGGGACCGCAGACAGGCTTACTAGGCCTAAAATAAATAGAAATAGGCTCAAGGCACTTAGAGTTATCTCGCAGGGGTACACAGGCAGCATTGTTGTGGTCAGCGGAGGAGGATTGCAAGGAGGGACCGCAGACAGGCTTACTAGGCCTAAAATAAAAAAAATAGGCTCTATGCAGTTTTAAATAGGTTACATGGGTACACAGGCAGCATTGTTGTGGTCAGTGGAGGAGGATTGCAAGGAGGGACCGCAGACAGGCTTACTAGGCCTAAAATAAATAAAAATAGGCTCAAGGCACTTAGAGTTATCTCGCAGGGGTACACAGGCAGCATTGTTGTGGTCAGCGGAGGAGAATTGCAAGGAGGGACCGCAGACAGGCTTACTAGGCCTAAAATAAATAAAAATAGGCTCAAGGCACTTAGAGTTATCTCACAGGGGTACACAGGCAGCTTTGTTGTGGTCAGCGGAGGAGTATTGCAAGGAGGGACCGCAGACAGGCTTAATAGGCCTAAAATAAATAAAAATAGGCTCAAGGCACTTAGAGTTATCTCGCAGGGGTACACAGGCAGCAGTATTGTGGTCAGCGGAGGAGGATTGCAAGGAGGGACCGCAGACAGGCTTAGTAGGCCTAAAATAAATAAAAATAGGCTCTATGCAGTTTTAAATAGGTTACATAGGTACACAGGCAGCATTGTTGTGGTCAGTGGAGGAGGATTGCAAGGAGGGACCGCCTACAGGCTTACTAGGCCTAAAATAAATAAAAATAGGCGCTATGCAGTTTTAAATAGGTTACATGGGCACACAGGCAGCATTGTTGTTGTCAGTGGAGGAGGATTGCAAGGAGGGACCGCAGACAGGCTTACTAGGCCTAAAATAAATAAAAATAGGCTCAAGGCACTTAGAGTTATCTCGCAGGGGTACACAGGCAGCATTGTTGTGGTCAGCGGAGGAGGATTGCAAGGAGGGACCGCAGACAGGCTTACTAGGCCTAAAATAAATAAAAATAGGCTCAAGGCACTTAGAGTTATCTCGCAGTGGTACACAGGCAGCATTGTTGTGGTCAGTGGAGGAGGATTGCAAGGAGGGACCACAGACAGGCTTACTAGGCCTAAAATAAATAAAAATAGGCTCAAGGCACTTAGAGTTATCTCGCAGGGGTACACAGGCAGCAGTATTGTGGTCAGCGGAGGAGGATTGCAAGGAGGGACCGCAGACAGGCTTAGTAGGCCTAAAATAAATAAAAATAGGCTCTATGCAGTTTTAAATAGGTTACATGGGTACACAGGCAGCATTGTTGTGGTCAGTGGAGGAGGATTGCAAGGAGGGACCGCCTACAGGCTTACTAGGCCTAAAATAAATAAAAATAGGCGCTATGCAGTTTTAAATAGGTTACATGGGCACACAGGCAGCATTGTTGTGGTCAGCGGAGGAGGATTGTAAGGAGGGACCGCAGACAGGCTTACTAGGCCTAAAATAAATAAAAATAGGCTCAAGGCACTTAGAGTTATCTCGCAGGGGTACACAGGCAGCATTGTTGTGGTCAGTGGAGGAGGATTGCAAGGAGGGACCGCAGACAGGCTTACTAGGCCTAAAATAAATAAAAATAGGCTCAAGGCACTTAGAGTTATCTCGCAGGGGTACACAGGCAGCATTGTTGTGGTCAGCGGAGGAGGATTGCAAGGAGGGACCGCAGACAGGGTTACTAGGCCTAACATAAAAAAAATAGGCTCTATGCAGTTTTAAATAGGTTACATGGGTACACAGGCAGCATTGTTGTGGTCAGTGGAGGAGGATTGCAAGGAGGGACCGCAGACAGGCTTACTAGGCCTAAAATAAATAAAAATAGGCTCAAGGCACTTAGAGTTATCTCGCAGGGGTACACAGGCAGCATTGTTGTGGTCAGCGGAGGAGAATTGCAAGGAGGGACCGCAGACAGGCTTACTAGGCCTAAAATAAATAAAAATAGGCTCAAGGCACTTAGAGTTATCTCGCAGGGGTACACATGCAGCATTGTTGTGGTCAGCGGAGGAGGATTGCAAGGAGGGACCGCAGACAGGCTTACTAGGCCTAAAATAAATAAAAATAGGCTCTATGCAGTTTTAAATAGGTTCCAGGGGTACACGGGCAGCATTGGTGTGGTCAGCGGAGAACGATTGCAAGGAGGGACCACAGACAGGCTTACTAGGCCTAAAATAAATAAAAATAGGCTCAAGGCACTTAGAGTTATCTCGCAGGGGTACACAGGCAGCATTGTTGTGGTCAACGGAGGAGGATTGCAAGGAGGGACCGCAGACAGGCTTACTAGGCCTAAAATAAATAAAAATAGGCACAAGGCACTTAGAGTTATCTCGCAGGGGTACACAGGCAGCATTGTTGTGGTCAGCGGAGGAGGATTGCAAGGAGGGACCGCAGACAGGCTTACTAGGCCTAAAATAAATAAAAATAGGCTCTATGCAGTTTTAAATAGGTAACATGGGTACACAGGCAGCATTGTTGTGGTCAGTGGAGGAGGATTGCAAGGAGGGACCGCAGACAGGCTTACTAGGCCTAAAATAAATAAAAATAGGCTCAAGGCACTTAGAGTTATCTCACAGGGGTACACAGGCAGCTTTGTTGTGGTCAGCGGAGGAGGATTGCAAGGAGGGACCGCAGACAGGCTTAATAAGCCTAAAATAAATAAAAATAGGCTCAAGGCACTTAGAGTTATCTCGCAGGGGTACACAGGCAGCATTGTTGTGGTCAGCGGAGGAGGATTGCAAGGAGGGACCGCAGACAGGCTTACTAGGCCTAAAATAAATAAAAATAGGCTCAAGGCACTTAGAGTTATCTCGCAGGAGTACACAGGCAGCATTGTTGTGGTCAGCGGAGGAGGATTTCAAGGAGGGACCGCAGACAGGCTTACTAGGCCTAAAATAAATAAAAATAGGCTCAAGGCACTTAGAGTTATCTCGCAGGGGTACACAGGCAGCATTGTTGTGGTCAGCGGAGGAGGATTGCAAGGAGGGACCGCAGACAGGGTTACTAGGCCTAACATAAAAAAATAGGCTCTATGCAGTTTTAAATAGGTTACATGGGTACACAGGCAGCATTGTTGTGGTCAGTGGAGGAGGATTGCAAGGAAGGACCGCAGACAGGCTTACTAGGCCTAAAATAAATAAAAATAGGCTCAAGGCACTTAGAGTTATCTCGCAGGGGTACACAGGCAGCATTGTTGTGGTCAGCAGAGGAGGATTGCAAGGAGGGACCGCAGACAGGCTTACTAGGCCTAAAATAAAAAAAAATAGGCTCTATGCAGTTTTAAGTAGGTTACATGGGTACACAGGCAGCATTGTTGTGGTCAGTGGAGGAGGATTGCAAGGAGGGACCGCAGACAGGCTTACTAGGCCTAAAATAAATAAAAATAGGCTCAAGGCACTTAGAGTTATCTCGCAGGGGTACACAGGCAGCATTGTTGTGGTCAGCGGAGGAGAATTGCAAGGAGGGACCGCAGACAGGCTTACTAGGCCTAAAATAAATAAAAATAGGCTCAAGGCACTTAGAGTTATCTCGCAGGGGTACACAGGCAGCATTGTTGTGGTCAGCGGAGGAGGATTGCAAGGAGGGACCGCAGACAGGCTTACTAGGCCTAAAATAAATAAAAATAGGCTCTATGCAGTTTTAAATAGGTTCCAGGGGTACACGGGCAGCATTGGTGTGGTCAGCGGAGAACGATTGCAAGGAGGGACCACAGACAGGCTTACTAGGCCTAAAATAAATAAAAATAGGCTCAAGGCACTTAGAGTTATCTCGCAGGGGTACACAGGCAGCATTGTTGTGGTCAGCGGAGGAGGATTGCAAGGAGGGACCGCAGACAGGCTTACTAGGCCTAAAATAAATAAAAATAGGCTCAAGGCACAGAGTTATCTCGCAGGGGTACACAGGCAGCATTGTTGTGGTCAGCGGAGGAGGAGTGCAAGGAGGGACCACAGACAGGCTTACTAGGCCTAAAATAAATAAAAATAGGCTCAAGGCACTTAGAGTTATCTCACAGGGGTACACAGGCAGCTTTGTTGTGGTCAGTGGAGGAGGATTGCAAGGAGGGACCGCAGACAGGCTTAGTAGGCCTAAAATAAATAAAAATAGGCTCTATGCAGTTTTAAATAGGTTACATGGGTACACAGGCAGCATTGTTGTGGTCAGTGGAGGAGGATTGCAAGGAGGGACCGCCTACAGGCTTACTAGGCCTAAAATAAATAAAAATAGGTTCAAGGCACTTAGAGTTATCTCACAGGGGTACACAGGCAGCTTTGTTGTGGTCAGCGGAGGAGTATTGCAAGGAGGGACCGCAGACAGGCTTAGTAGGCCTAAAATAAATAAAAATAGGCTCAAGGCACTTAGAGTTATCTCGCAGGGGTACACAGGCAGCAGTATTGTGGTCAGCGGAGGAGGATTGCAAGGAGGGACCGCAGACAGGCTTAGTAGGCCTAAAATAAATAAAAATAGGCTCTATGCAGTTTTAAATAGGTTACATGGGTACACAGGCAGCATTGTTGTGGTCAGTGGAGGAGGATTGCAAGGAGGGACCGCCTACAGGCTTACTAGGCCTAAAATAAATAAAAATAGGCGCTATGCAGTTTTAAATAGGTTACATGGGCACACAGGCAGCATTGTTGTTGTCAGTGGAGGAGGATTGCAAGGAGGGACCGCAGACAGGCTTACTAGGCCTAAAATAAATAAAAATAGGCTCAAGGCACTTAGAGTTATCTCGCAGGGGTACACAGGCAGCATTGTTGTGGTCAGCGGAGGAGGATTGCAAGGAGGGACCGCAGACAGGCTTACTAGGCCTAAAATAAATAAAAATAGGCTCAAGGCACTTAGAGTTATCTCGCAGGAGTACACAGGCAGCATTGTTGTGGTCAGCGGAGGAGGATTGCAAGGAGGGACCGCAGACAGGCTTACTAGGCCTAAAACAAATAAAAATAGGCTCAAGGCACTTAGAGTTATCTCGCAGGGGTACACAGGCAGCATTGTTGTGGTCAGCGGAGGAGGATTGAGAGGAGGGACCGCAGACAGGGTTACTAGGCCTAACATAAAAAAAATAGGCTCTATGCAGTTTTAAATAGGTTACATGGGTACACAGGCAGCATTGTTGTGGTCAGTGGAGGAGGATTGCAAGGAGGGACCGCAGACAGGCTTACTAGGCCTAAAATAAATAAAAATAGGCTCAAGGCACTTAGAGTTATCTCGCAGGGGTACACAGGCAGCATTGTTGTGGTCAGCGGAGGAGGATTGCAAGGAGGGACCGCAGACAGGCTTACTAGGCCTAAAATAAAAAAAATAGGCTCTATGCAGTTTTAAATAGGTTACATGGGTACACAGGCAGCATTGTTGTGGTCAGTGGAGGAGGATTGCAAGGAGGGACCGCAGACAGGCTTACTAGGCCTAAAATAAATAAAAATAGGCTCAAGGCACTTAGAGTTATCTCGCAGGGGTACACAGGCAGCATTGTTGTGGTCAGCGGAGGAGAATTGCAAGGAGGGACCGCAGACAGGCTTACTAGGCCTAAAATAAATAAAAATAGGCTCAAGGCACTTAGAGTTATCTCGCAGGGGTACACATGCAGCATTGTTGTGGTCAGCGGAGGAGGATTGCAAGGAGGGACCGCAGACAGGCTTACTAGGCCTAAAATAAATAAAAATAGGCTCTATGCAGTTTTAAATAGGTTCCAGGGGTACACGGGCAGCATTGGTGTGGTCAGCGGAGAACGATTGCAAGGAGGGACCACAGACAGGCTTACTAGGCCTAAAATAAATAAAAATAGGCTCAAGGCACTTAGAGTTATCTCGCAGGGGTACACAGGCAGCATTGTTGTGGTCAGCGGAGGAGGATTGCAAGGAGGGACCGCAGACAGGCTTACTAGGCCTAAAATAAATAAAAATAGGCACAAGGCACTTAGAGTTATCTCGCAGGGGTACACAGGCAGCATTGTTGTGGTCAGCGGAGGAGGATTGCAAGGAGGGACCGCAGACAGGCTTACTAGGCCTAAAATAAATAAAAATAGGCTCTATGCAGTTTTAAATAGGTAACATGGGTACACAGGCAGCATTGTTGTGGTCAGTGGAGGAGGATTGCAAGGAGGGACCGCAGACAGGCTTACTAGGCCTAAAATAAATAAAAATAGGCTCAAGGCACTTAGAGTTATCTCACAGGGGTACACAGGCAGCTTTGTTGTGGTCAGCGGAGGAGGATTGCAAGGAGGGACCGCAGACAGGCTTAATAAGCCTAAAATAAATAAAAATAGGCTCAAGGCACTTAGAGTTATCTCGCAGGGGTACACAGGCAGCATTGTTGTGGTCAGCGGAGGAGGATTGCAAGGAGGGACCGCAGACAGGCTTACTAGGCCTAAAATAAATAAAAATAGGCTCAAGGCACTTAGAGTTATCTCGCAGGAGTACACAGGCAGCATTGTTGTGGTCAGCGGAGGAGGATTTCAAGGAGGGACCGCAGACAGGCTTACTAGGCCTAAAATAAATAAAAATAGGCTCAAGGTACTTAGAGTTATCTCGCAGGGGTACACAGGCAGCATTGTTGTGGTCAGCGGAGGAGGATTGCAAGGAGGGACCGCAGACAGGGTTACTAGGCCTAACATAAAAAAATAGGCTCAAGGTACTTAGAGTTATCTCGCAGGGGTACACAGGCAGCATTGTTGTGGTCAGCGGAGGAGGATTGCAAGGAGGGACCGCAGACAGGGTTACTAGGCCTAACATAAAAAAATAGGCTCTATGCAGTTTTAAATAGGTTACATGGGTACACAGGCAGCATTGTTGTGGTCAGTGGAGGAGGATTGCAAGGAGGGACCGCAGACAGGCTTACTAGGCCTAAAATAAATAAAAATAGGCTCAAGGCACTTAGAGTTATCTCGCAGGGGTACACAGGCAGCATTGTTGTGGTCAGCGGAGGAGGATTGCAAGGAGGGACCGCAGACAGGCTTACTAGGCCTAAAATAAATAAAAATAGGCTCTATGCAGTTGTAAATAGGTAACATGGGTACACAGGCAGCATTGTTGTGGTCAGTGGAGGAGGATTGCAAGGAGGGACCGCAGACAGGCTTACTAGGCCTAAAATAAATAAAAATAGGCTCAAGGCACTTAGAGTTATCTCACAGGGGTACACAGGCAGCTTTGTTGTGGTCAGCGGAGGAGGATTGCAAGGAGGGACCGCAGACAGGCTTAATAAGCCTAAAATAAATAAAAATAGGCTCAAGGCACTTAGAGTTATCTCGCAGGGGTACACAGGCAGCATTGTTGTGGTCAGCGGAGGAGGATTGCAAGGAGGGACCGCAGACAGGCTTACTAGGCCTAAAATAAATAAAAATAGGCTCAAGGCACTTAGAGTTATCTCGCAGGAGTACACAGGCAGCATTGTTGTGGTCAGCGGAGGAGGATTTCAAGGAGGGACCGCAAACAGGCTTACTAGGCCTAAAATAAATAAAAATAGGCTCAAGGTACTTAGAGTTATCTCGCAGGGGTACACAGGCAGCATTGTTGTGGTCAGCGGAGGAGGATTGCAAGGAGGGACCGCAGACAGGGTTACTAGGCCTAACATAAAAAAATAGGCTCTATGCAGTTTTAAATAGGTTACATGGGTACACAGGCAGCATTGTTGTGGTCAGTGGAGGAGGATTGCAAGGAGGGACCGCAGACAGGCTTACTAGGCCTAAAATAAATAAAAATAGGCTCAAGGCACTTAGAGTTATCTCGCAGGGGTACACAGGCAGCATTGTTGTGGTCAGCGGAGGAGAATTGCAAGGAGGGACCGCAGACAGGCTTACTAGGCCTAAAATAAATAAAAATAGGCTCAAGGCACTTAGAGTTATCTCGCAGGGGTACACAGGCAGCATTGTTGTGGTCAGCGGAGGAGGATTGCAAGGAGGGACCGCAGACAGGCTTACTAGGCCTAAAATAAATAAAAATAGGCTCTATGCAGTTTTAAATAGGTTCCAGGGGTACACGGGCAGCATTGGTGTGGTCAGCGGAGAACGATTGCAAGGAGGGACCACAGACAGGCTTACTAGGCCTAAAATAAATAAAAATAGGCTCAAGGCACTTAGAGTTATCTCGCAGGGGTACACAGGCAGCATTGTTGTGGTCAGCGGAGGAGGATTGCAAGGAGGGACCGCAGACAGGCTTACTAGGCCTAAAATAAATAAAAATAGGCTCAAGGCACAGAGTTATCTCGCAGGGGTACACAGGCAGCATTGTTGTGGTCAGCGGAGGAGGAGTGCAAGGAGGGACAACAGACAGGCTTACTAGGCCTAAAATAAATAAAAATAGGCTCTATGCAGTTTTAAATAGGTAACATGGGTACACAGGCAGCATTGTTGTGGTCAGTGGAGGAGGATTGCAAGGAGGGACCGCAGACAGGCTTACTAGGCCTAAAATAAATAAAAATAGGCTCAAGGCACTTAGAGTTATCTTGCAGGGGTACACAGGCAGCATTGTTGTGGTCAGCGGAGGAGAATTGCAAGGAGGGACCGCAGACAGGCTTACTAGGCCTAAAATAAATAAAAATAGGCTCAAGGCACTTAGAGTTATCTCGCAGGGGTACACAGGCAGCATTGTTGTGGTCAGCGGAGGAGGATTGCAAGGAGGGACCGCAGACAGGCTTACTAGGCCTAAAATAAATAAAAATAGGCTCTATGCCGTTTTAAATAGGTTCCAGGGGTACACGGGCAGCATTGGTGTGGTCAGCGGAGAACGATTGCAAGGAGGGACCACAGACAGGCTTACTAGGCCTAAAATAAATAAAAATAGGCTCAAGGCACTTAGAGTTATCTCGCAGGGGTACACAGGCAGCATTGTTGTGGTCAGCGGAGGAGGATTGCAAGGAGGGACCGCAGACAGGCTTACTAGGCCTAAAATAAATAAAAATAGGCTCAAGGCACAGAGTTATCTCGCAGGGGTACACAGGCAGCATTGTTGTGGTCAGCGGAGGAGGAGTGCAAGGAGGGACAACAGACAGGCTTACTAGGCCTAAAATAAATAAAAATAGGCTCTATGCAGTTTTAAATAGGTAACATGGGTACACAGGCAGCATTGTTGTGGTCAGTGGAGGAGGATTGCAAGGAGGGACCGCAGACAGGCTTACTAGGCCTAAAATAAATAAAAATAGGCTCAAGGCACTTAGAGTTATCTCGCAGGGGTACACAGGCAGCATTGTTGTGGTCAGCGGAGGAGGATTGCAAGGAGGGACCGCAGACAGGCTTACTAGGCCTAAAATAAATAAAAATAGGCTCAAGGCACAGAGTTATCTCGCAGGGGTACACAGGCAGCATTGTTGTGGTCAGCGGAGGAGGAGTGCAAGGAGGGACAACAGACAGGCTTACTAGGCCTAAAATAAATAAAAATAGGCTCTATGCAGTTTTAAATAGGTAACATGGGTACACAGGCAGCATTGTTGTGGTCAGTGGAGGAGGATTGCAAGGAGGGACCGCAGACAGGCTTACTAGGCCTAAAATAAATAAAAATAGGCTCAAGGCACTTAGAGTTATCTCACAGGGGTACACAGGCAGCTTTGTTGTGGTCAGCGGAGGAGTATTGCAAGGAGGGACCGCAGACAGGCTTAATAGGCCTAAAATAAATAAAAATAGGCTCAAGGCACTTAGAGTTATCTCGCAGGGGTACACAGGCAGCAGTATTGTGGTCAGCGGAGGAGGATTGCAAGGAGGGACCGCAGACAGGCTTAGTAGGCCTAAAATAAATAAAAATAGGCTCTATGCAGTTTTAAATAGGTTACATGGGTACACAGGCAGCATTGTTGTGGTCAGTGGAGGAGGATTGCAAGGAGGGACCGCCTACAGGCTTACTAGGCCTAAAATAAATAAAAATAGGCGCTATGCAGTTTTAAATAGGTTACATGGGCACACAGGCAGCATTGTTGTTGTCAGTGGAGGAGGATTGCAAGGAGGGACCGCAGACAGGCTTACTAGGCCTAAAATAAATAAAAATAGGCTCAAGGCACTTAGAGTTATCTCGCAGGGGTACACAGGCAGCATTGTTGTGGTCAGCGGAGGAGGATTGCAAGGAGGGACCGCAGACAGGCTTACTAGGCCTAAAATAAATAAAAATAGGCTCAAGGCACTTAGAGTTATCTCGCAGGGGTACACAGGCAGCATTGTTGTGGTCAGTGGAGGAGGATTGCAAGGAGGGACCGCAGACAGGCTTACTAGGCCTAACATAAATACAAATAGGCTCAAGGCACTTAGAGTTATCTCGCAGGGGTACACAGGCAGCATTGTTGTGGTCAGCAGAGGAGGATTGCAAGGAGGGACCGCAGACAGGCTTACTAGGCCTAAAATAAATAAAAATAGGCTCAAGGCACTTAGAGTTATCTCGCAGGGGTACACAGGCAGCATTGTTGTGGTCAGCGGAGGAGGATTGTAAGGAGGGACCGCAGACAGGCTTACTAGGCCTTAAATAAATAAAAATAGGCTCAAGGCACTTAGAGTTATCTCGCAGGGGTACACAGGCAGCATTGTTGTGGTCAGTGGAGGAGGATTGCAAGGAGGGACCGCAGACAGGCTTACTAGGCCTAAAATAAATAAAAATAGGCTCAAGGCACTTAGAGTTATCTCGGGGGGGTACACAGGCAGCATTGTTGTGGTCAGCGGAGGAGGATTGCAAGGAGGGACCGCAGACAGGCTTACTAGGCCTAAAATAAAACAAATACGCTCTATGCAGTTTTAAATAGGTTACATGGGTACACAGGCAGCATTGTTGTGGTCAGTGGAGGAGGATTGCAAGGAGGGACCGCAGACAGGCTTACTAGGCCTAAAATAAATAAAAATATGCTCAAGGCACTTAGAGTTATCTCGCAGGGGTACACAGGCAGCATTGTTGTGGTCAGCGGAATAAAATTGCAAGGAGGGACCGCAGACAGGCTTACTAGGCCTAAAATAAATAAAAATAGGCTCAAGGCACTTAGAGTTATCTCGCAGGGGTACACATGCAGCATTGTTGTGGTCAGCGGAGGAGGATTGCAAGGAGGGACCGCAGACAGGCTTACTAGGCCTAAAATAAATAAAAATAGGCTCTATGCAGTTTTAAATAGGTTCCAGGGGTACACGGGCAGCATTGGTGTGGTCAGCGGAGAACGATTGCAAGGAGGGACCACAGACAGGCTTACTAGGCCTAAAATAAATAAAAATAGGCTCTATGCAGTTTTAAATAGGTAACATGGGTACACAGGCAGCATTGTTGTGGTCAGTGGAGGAGGATTGCAAGGAGGGACCGCAGACAGGCTTACTAGGCCTAAAATAAATAAAAATAGGCTCAAGGCACTTAGAGTTATCTCACAGGGGTACACAGGCAGCATTGTTGTGGTCAGCGGAGGAGGATTGCAAGGAGGGACCGCAGACAGGCTTACTAGGCCTAAAATAAATAAAAATAGGCTCAAGGCACTTAGAGTTATCTCGCAGGGGTACACAGGCAGCATTGTTGTGGTCAGCGGAGGAGGATTGCAAGGAGGGACCGCAGACAGGGTTACTAGGCCTAAAAGAAATAAAAATAGGCGCTATGCAGTTTTAAATAGGTTACATGGGTACACAGGCAGCATTGTTGTGGTCAGTGGAGGAGGATTGCAAGGAGGGACCGCAGACAGGCTTACTAGGCCTAAAAGAAATAAAAATAGGCTCAAGGCACTTAGAGTTATCTCGCAGGGGTACACAGGCAGCATTGTTGTGGTCAGCGGAGGAGGATTGCAAGGAGGGACCGCAGACAGGCTTACTAGGCCTAAAATAAAAAAAAATAGGCTCTATGCAGTTTTAAGTAGGTTACATGGGTACACAGGCAGCATTGTTGTGGTCAGTGGAGGAGGATTGCAAGGAGGGACCGCAGACAGGCTTACTAGGCCTAAAATAAATAAAAATAGGCTCAAGGCACTTAGAGTTATCTCGCAGGGGTACACAGGCAGCATTGTTGTGGTCAGCGGAGGAGAATTGCAAGGAGGGACCGCAGACAGGCTTACTAGGCCTAAAATAAATAAAAATAGGCTCAAGGCACTTAGAGTTATCTCGCAGGGGTACACAGGCAGCATTGTTGTGGTCAGCGGAGGAGGATTGCAAGGAGGGACCGCAGACAGGCTTACTAGGCCTAAAATAAATAAAAATAGGCTCTATGCAGTTTTAAATAGGTTCCAGGGGTACACGGGCAGCATTGGTGTGGTCAGCAGAGAACGATTGCAAGGAGGGACCACAGACAGGCTTACTAGGCCTAAAATAAATAAAAATAGGCTCAAGGCACTTAGAGTTATCTCGCAGGGGTACACAGGCAGCATTGTTGTGGTCAGCGGAGGAGGATTGCAAGGAGGGACCGCAGACAGGCTTACTAGGCCTAAAATAAATAAAAATAGGCTCAAGGCACAGAGTTATCTCGCAGGGGTACACAGGCAGCATTGTTGTGGTCAGCGGAGGAGGAGTGCAAGGAGGGACCACAGACAGGCTTACTAGGCCTAAAATAAATAAAAATAGGCTCTATGCAGTTTTAAATAGGTAACATGGGTACACAGGCAGCATTGTTGTGGTCAGTGGAGGAGGATTGCAAGGAGGGACCGCAGACAGGCTTACTAGGCCTAAAATAAATAAAAATAGGCTCAAGGCACTTAGAGTTATCTCACAGGGGTACACAGGCAGCTTTGTTGTGGTCAGCGGAGGAGTATTGCAAGGAGGGACCGCAGACAGGCTTAATAGGCCTAAAATAAATAAAAATAGGCTCAAGGCACTTAGAGTTATCTCGCAGGGGTACACAGGCAGCAGTATTGTGGTCAGCGGAGGAGGATTGCAAGGAGGGACCGCAGACAGGCTTAGTAGGCCTAAAATAAATAAAAATAGGCTCTATGCAGTTTTAAATAGGTTACATGGGTACACAGGCAGCATTGTTGTGGTCAGTGGAGGAGGATTGCAAGGAGGGACCGCCTACAGGCTTACTAGGCCTAAAATAAATAAAAATAGGCGCTATGCAGTTTTAAATAGGTTACATGGGCACACAGGCAGCATTGTTGTCAGTGGAGGAGGATTGCAAGGAGGGACCGCAGACAGGCTTACTAGGCCTAAAATAAATAAAAATAGGCTCAAGGCACTTAGAGTTATCTCGCAGGGGTACACAGGCAGCATTGTTGTGGTCAGCGGAGGAGGATTGCAAGGAGGGACCGCAGACAGGCTTACTAGGCCTAAAATAAATAAAAATAGGCTCAAGGCACTTAGAGTTATCTCGCAGTGGTACACAGGCAGCATTGTTGTGGCCAGTGGAGGAGGATTGCAAGGAGGGAACGCAGACAGGCTTACTAGGCCTAAAATAAATAAAAATAGGCTCAAGGCACTTAGAGTTATCTCGCAGGGGTACACAGGCAGCATTGTTGTGGTCAGTGGAGGAGGATTGCAAGGAGGGACCGCAGACAGGCTTACTAGGCCTAAAATAAATACAAATAGGCTCAAGGCACTTAGAGTTATCTCGCAGGGGTACACAGGCAGCATTGTTGTGGTCAGCAGAGGAGGATTGCAAGGAGGGACCGCAGACAGGCTTACTAGGCCTAAAATAAATAAAAATAGGCTCAAGGCACTTAGAGTTATCTCGCAGGGGTACACAGGCAGCATTGTTGTGGTCAGCGGAGGAGGATTGTAAGGAGGGACCGCAGACAGGCTTACTAGGCCTTAAATAAATAAAAATAGGCTCAAGGCACTTAGAGTTATCTCGCAGGGGTACACAGGCAGCATTGTTGTGGTCAGTGGAGGAGGATTGCAAGGAGGGACCGCAGACAGGCTTACTAGGCCTAAAATAAATAAAAATAGGCTCAAGGCACTTAGAGTTATCTTGCAGGGGTACACAGGCAGCATTGTTGTGGTCAGCGGAGGAGGATTGCAAGGAGGGACCGCAGACAGGCTTACTAGGCCTAAAATAAATAAAAATAGGCTCAAGGCACTTAGAGTTATCTCGCAGGTGTACACAGGCAGTATTGTTGTGGTCAGCGGAGGAGGATTGCAAGGAGGGACCGCAGACAGGCTTACTAGGCCTAAAATAAATAAAAATAGGCTCAAGGCACTTAGAGTTATCTCGGGGGGGTACACAGGCAGCATTGTTGTGGTCAGCGGAGGAGGATTGCAAGGAGGGACCGCAGACAGGCTTACTAGGCCTAAAATAAATAAAAATAGGCTCTATGCAGTTTTAAATAGGTTACATGGGTACACAGGCAGCATTGGTGTGGTCAGCGGAGGACGATTGCAAGGAGTTTCTGACACAGTTAGTACTCCCAAAAAATAAATAGATGTTAATGTCTCGCAAAACAACAAAACAAAAAAACAAAAGTGTGGCATACTTAGCTATAGGGGTGGGCTCATCTGCTGAGTTTCTGACATAGTAATTTGGCAGTATTTACTGGTGTCAATATAGGACACTGACCCAGACTATTTTAACTAGCATCACAGATGTCAACAAATTGGTATTGTCAGTGCCAGGCATTGAATGATGTCAGCGCATAGACTAAACATTGGTGGAGCTGTGAGAGATAATTTTGCACGTGGTAGAGCACAGTTTGAGCTGGGGGGGTGAACTCTCTTGTGGCCAGCGGTACCGTCCCAGGGCCCCTCATGTTACAACGGTGTGTCTGACGTTGGGTGCACGCCACCACCGCCAGAGACACTTTACTGTACTGAGGGACCCAGTGGTAGTGCCGTCGACCAAAAGCGGGCACACCCACCTCTTCAGACAAACAGCATTCTAACGGGTGCTTGCGCCAAGTGGCGAGACCACGGCCCCGTGGGGGGAGTTTTCCCATTGAGGGAGGTGTAAACATGTCATATGCTGGACAAACAGCTGCTGCAAATTAAGAGATTTGAACACTCAGTAAGACCAGTCCACAAACAAGACCTTTTTATAGGAAAGCTAGGTGTCAGCCGGGAAAGGTGGGGCAAAATAATTTGAAATCCAGGAGTGGTTCATTTTAATGAAGGTTAGATCATCCACATTTTGGGTAGCCAGACGAGTCCTTTTTTCGGTTAATATTGAACCAGCAGCACTGAATACTCTTTCTGATAGCACACTAGCTGCTGGGCAAGCAAGCTCCTGCAATGCATATTCTGCCAATTCAGGCCAGGTGTCTAATTTGGATGCCCAGTAATCAAATGGGAATGACGGTTGAAGGAGAACATCGATAAGGGATGAAAAATAGTTAGTAACCATACTGGACAAATGTTGTCTCCTGTCACTTTGAATAGATGCTGCAGTACCTGTCCTGTCTGCGGTTATTGCGAAATCACTCCACAACCTGGTCAGAAAACCCCTCTGTCCAACGCCACTTCTGATTTGTGCACCTCTAACACCTCTGCCCTGTAGCCCCCTGCAGCTCGTGTGAGAACCATCACCGGCGCTGTGCGCTGGGAATGCCTGAATCAAACGGTCTACAAGAGTTGCTTGTTTGGTTGCTAATATTTGTTCGAGGTTCTCATGTGGCATAATATTTAGCAATTTGCCTTTATAGCGAGGGTCAAGGATGCAGGCCAACCAGTAATCGTCATCGGTCATCATTTTAATAATGCGTGGGTCCCTTTTGAGGATACGTAAGGCATAATCCGCCATGTGGGCCAAAGTTCCAGTTGTCAAATCTGCGGTTGTGCTGGTTTGAGGGACAGTTACAGGCAAATCTACGTCACTTGTCTCCCTTAAAAAAACAGAACCCGGCCTTGCAACGCCACTAATTTCTGTTGGCCCAGGAGAAGCTTCCTCATTAAAAAAGTACTCATCCCCATCATCCTCCTCATCCTCCTCATCCTCTTCGCCCGCTACCGCGTCCTCTACACGGCCCTGACCAGACAATGGCTGACTGTCATCAAGGCTTTCCTCTTCCTCGGCTGCAGACGCCTGCTCCTTTATGTGCGTCAATCTTTGCATCAGCAGACGCATTAGGGGGATGCTCATGCTTATTATGGCGTTGTCTACACTAACCAGCCGTGTGCATTCCTCAAAACACTGAAGGACTTGACACAGGTCTTGTAGCTTCGACCACTGCACACCTGACAACTCCATGTCTGCCATCCAACTGCCTGCCCGTGTATCCTCCCACAAATACATAACAGCACGCCTCTGTTCACACAGTCTCTGAAGCATGTGCAGTGTGGAGTTCCACCTTGTTGCAACGTCGATGATTAGGCGATGCTGGGGAAGGTTCAAAGACCGCTGATAGTTCTGCATACGGCTGGAGTGTACGGGCGAACGGCGGATATGCGAGCAAAGTCTGAGCACTTTGAGGAGCAGGTCGGGTAACCCCGGATAACTTTTCAGGAAGCACTGCACCACCAGGTTTAAGGTGTGAGCCAGGCAAGGAATGTGTTTCAGTTGGGAAAGGACTATGGCAGCCATGAAATTCCTTCCGTTATCACTCACTACCTTGCCTGCCTCAAGATGTACAGTGCCCAGCCATGACTGAGTTTCTTTCTGCAAGAACTCGGACAGAACTTCCGCGGTGTGTCTGTTGTCACCCAAACACTTCATTGCCAATACAGCCTGCTGACGCTTGCCACTAGCTGTCCCATAATGGCACACCTGGTGTGCAACAGTGGCAGCTGCGGATGGAGTGGATGTGCGACTGCGGTCTGTGGACGAGCTCTCGCATCTGCAGGAGGACAAGGAAGAGGAGGAGGGGGGGGCGAACGCCTACAGCCAACTGTTTCCTTGACCGTGGGCTAGGCAGAACTGTCCCAATATTGCTGTCCCCTGTGGACCCTGCATCCACCACATTCACTCAGTGTGCTGTGATGGACACGTAATGTCCCTGGCCATGCCTACTGGTCCATGCATCTGTTGTCAGGTGCACCTTTGTAGTCACAGACTGCCTGAGTGCATGGACGGTGGATTGGCCCGCGAGCTAGGTCCTCTCTGATTGGCACAGTCTATAAAAGGATCTTTGGAGCGTCCATTGGTGCACTAAGATCATTTAGGTTTTGTGAGTGTGTGGAACAGAATGTTAGTGTGGACTTGTCTGCATGTGCTCAGGGCAGGCGTTAAGCCTTTAGAATTCCGGCACCTCCGGAGAGGAGTTCGTGTGCGTGCACATGCTGTGTTTGTGTCCACTACCTTTTCCATTGCCCCAGTGAGGGTAGCGTTCTCCTGTGAAGTTAACAGGGTTTGTGTTTAGCGCCTACCTGCTCCGTTACTGTGTGCCAGTGACACAGCTGTACTGCAGAACATCTTTTCTGTTGCTGTGTGCGATTGACACAGCCTCGTGTGCTATACACTGAGTGACATTTAACTCAGTGCGAGCTAACTAGCGTTCGTTGTCTTGTCCCGCCATTGTTCATACTAGCTGCAGTTTTCCATCTCTGCACGGTGGACCCCGGGTTGCAATCACACTTCATCTTAATTTATATTTATTGCGATCCGCCAATCCAAACATTATTTTTGAAAGAGCTTGCACTCTTTTATGTTGAACTTTGTACCTTCTGACATCAAGGTATGCAGGTTTTACAAATATTCATACCAACACTGGACAATATCTAGAACATTTTATAGTATTAAGTCTCATTTTGTCTTTTCTTTCCATATATAAGAATCGACCGTGATGATGAGCATTTGTAATCATTCTTGCCTTAAGATTTTTCCTGTAAATCCTATGTAGTCAATCACAACGGGCATATATTCTCTTCAAGCCTGCATCCCATTGTTTATCTGCCCCTGAGTACATTGTATTGCCAAGGGTAAGAATAAAATCATCTCTTGGAAATTCTCCTAAAGAGAAATGAAGTCATCAGCTGCATTGATGTAACAATTAAGGTAAGGCATAAGATGTAAAGAAGCATAGCAAAACAAAAATTGCTGGGGTGTGGCTATTTGCTTTTAGATTATGTGTACAAATTGTATTTTCTGTCAAGAAAAAATGTGCCACTTTAATCTCCCAGTTAATTGTAGTGCAGGTGTAATACACTGAATCTAACCATTGAACTGTGAGCTTATTACAGAAGGAAACAGATGTTGCTCACTAATGAGGAGGCAAGATATGAGAAGCTCAGCTCTGTTTACTAATGGCTCAGATTAGAAAGGGAAAAGAAATCCTATTATAAAGGTAGTCACTGGGATACCCCTAAACCTTCCAGTCTTTGGTGCTTAATCTTTTCAGTTCCTAAATGCATATTGATTTTTACAATTACTGAGTTTTTAGAACTATTTCTTATCTTGCCTCATTTATCTTTTTTTTTATACTACTTAGCCTCTGATGACCTCCATCTCCACTGGTAGTACTTTATCTCTCATCAGGTGAGATGCAGAGGGGTGGCCTTCACATCTTCCTGGATTCCAGATGGGAAGGGTGACTCCAACTGTTTCCTTTCTCTCTCTTGGTAATTAAATGCTTATATTTTGACAAGTCACTGGAACCTTAATTAATTTGCTTACTTTCAGTGCATTTAGTGGCCTCTGCTTTTGTCAGGTGTTTACCAGTTATGTATTTTTGCGATTTTACACTTTTATATGCTTAGATTAATTTAAAAAAAATATATAAATTTGACTATATTTTATTCTGATCCTTTTTTTTTTTTTTTTTTTTTTTTTTTATATTGGAATGATTTTTGCACATATTAAAATTTAATTGTAAAAATCCCAGGTGTAAACTAACCTGTGTGTATTTGCATTTGTAATGCCCATTCTGAATAAATTTATTACAACGGACATGCTGCCAAATTGCCCTCATGATGAAATATCAAAGTTTAATGAGATCTCACTGGATTTTAACAGCTGTAAGAGGCTTAATTTAAAGCAACCTACAGTTTTACATCAAAATTTAACTGTGGCTGTTAAAGATCAGTGGATCAGACAAAATTTAAATTCCCCTGTTTGCATGGATATTCGATTGGCAGAATACTTATTCTCTGCAAATTGAATGTCACTTATTATACTCTGGGATATCTGCAGATCCTACAGCATAATAAATGTGAGGCCGGTTTTAAACATCCTGATATTTCCAGTACCAGAAAAACAGTAACGGAGATATCTGTGTCCGTGTGTCCTTGTGTGTAATACTTGTGGCACATGTGTGGCAACCATGTGCCACCTGTGTGCCGCATCAGTACCACATGGATGGCTGCCGGGGAAAAAGCGCTACAGTAAGCACTGTTCCCCGGTGGTGGTTGCTGAAAACGTCTCTCATCCTCCCTGCTCTGGCGGCGATCGGCACAAGCAGAGGAGAATCAGGAGGGTTCTCCACCACTGGTCAGTGATGCTGGGCTCTCAGCAGCTTTTTCACCAGTTGTTTTCAGCCTGGATGGTCGCATCTTCGCACCGTTCAGATTGAAAACTATTTAGCCCCCAGACATGGATTACGGCATGGGACAGAACAACGGACAGATCTTCTATATATATAAAAACAAATGTATGCGTGTATGTATGTGTGTATCAACAATGATGTCATAATGGTTGCCATGGCGACAATGATGTCATAAAGGTTGCCATGGTGAAGATGATGTCATAATGGTTGCTATGGCGATTATGATGTCATAATAGGTTGCAATGGTGATGGTTATGTCATAATGGTTGCCATTGTGACGATGATGTCATTATAGGTTGCCATGGTGAAGATGATGTCATAATGGGTATATGGGCACGGAAATATGGGATAGAGGATGTGTGATGGGTATATGGGCACGGTACTATGGGATGGAGGGTGTATATGATGGATATATGGGCACGGGACTATGGGATGGAGGGTGTATATGATGGGAATATGAGCCCTGGACTATGGGATGGAGGATATGTATGATGGGTATATGGGCATGGTACTATGGGATGGAGGGTGTATATGATGGGTATATGGGCACGGTACTATGGGATGGAGGATGTGTTTGATGGGTATATGGGCACGGGACTATGAGATGGAGGTTATGTGTTGTGAATTCCGTTCTCGGACTCCCTCCTGTGGTCATGAATGGTACTTTGGTTAGTTCTGCTCTTGGGCTCCCTCTGGTGGCTTCGAGCGGAACTGCTGGTCACTAGGTTGACTTTATCAGCTGCTCTCGTTATGTTGCTATTCTGGCTTCCCTATTTAACTCCACTCAGATCGTTACCTGATGCCAGCTGTCAATGTATCAGAATTGGTTCAGATCTCTCTTGGACTTCTCTGAGGACCTGTCTACTCCAGCAGAAGCTAAGTCCCTGCTAGTTCATTTGATGTTACTGCTGCCTGAATATATTTCTTAGCACTGCTAAATTCTAGTCCAGCTTGCTATCATGGTTTCCTTGCTAGCTGGAAGCTCTGGGGTGCAGTGTTGAACCTCCACACCGTGAGTCGGTGCGGGGGTCTTTTTGCATACTCTGCGTGGTTTTGTAGTTTTTTTATGCTGACCGCATAGTATTCTTTTCTATCCTCTGACTATTTAGTAAGTCTGGCCTCCTATGCTAAAACCTGTTTCATTCCTGTGTTTGTGACTTTCCTCTTAACTCACAGTCAATATATGTGGGGGGCTGCCTTTACCTTTGGGGAATTTCTCTGAGGCAAGGTTAGGCTTCTATTTCTATCTTTAGGGTAGTTAGCTCTTAGGCTGTGAAGAGGCATCTAGGGAGAGTTAGGTACGCTCCACGGCTATTTCTAGTGTGTGCGATAGGAGTAGAGTTTGCGGTCAGCAGAGTTCCCACTTCCCCAGAGCTAGTTCCGTTTTTCGAGTTTACTCATCAGGTCATTCCAGGTGCTCCTAACCACCAGGTCCATAACAGTACAGCTGGCCAGTAAAGTGTTAATGCATCTCAAAAGAGGGATAAGAGAAGTTCTGAACCCATTTTTTTTTCTTTGCAGTGTGTTTTGTCTCTCTTTTCCCCTTAACCCCTGGGTGGTTCAGGACACAGGTGTAGATATGGATATTCAAGGTCTGTCCTCTTGTGTGGATCATCTCACTGCAAGGGTACAAAGCATTCAAGATTATGTAGTTCAGAATCCGATGTTAGAGCCTAGAATTCCAATTCCTGATTTGTTTTCTGGGGATAGATCTAAGTTTCTGAATTTCAAAAATAATTGTAAACTGTTTCTTGCTTTGAAACCCCGCTCCTCTGGTGACCCCATTCAGCAAGTAAAAATTATTATTTCTTTGTTGCGTTGTGACCCTCAAGACTGGGCATTCTCCCTTGCGCCAGGAGATCCTGCATTACTTAATGTAGATGCGTTTTTTCTGGCGCTTGGATTGCTTTATGAAGAACCGAATTCAGTGGATCAGGCAGAGAAAATTTTGCTAGCTTTGTGTCAGGGTCAGGATGAAGCGGAGATATATTGTCTGAAGTTTAGAAAGTGGTCTGTGCTTACTCAATGGAATGAGTGTGCCCTGGCAGCAATTTTTAGAAAGGGTCTTTCTGAAGCCCTTAACGATGTTATGGTGGGATTCCCCACGCCTGCTGGTCTGAATGAGTCAATGTCCTTGGCCATCCAAATTGATCGGCGTTTGCGCGAGCGCAAAATTGTGCACAGTTTGGCGGTGTCCTCTGAGCAGAGGCCTGAGCTTATGCAATGTGATAGAACTTTGACCAGAACTGAACGGCAAGAACACAGACGTCAGAATAGGCTGTGTTTTTACTGTGGTGACCCCACTCATGCTATCTCTGATTGTCCTAAGCGCACTAAGCGGTTCGCTAGGTCTGTCACCATTGGTACTGTACAGCCTAAATTTCTTTTGTCTCTTACTCTGATTTGCTCTTTGTCATCCTACTCGGTTATGGCATTTGTGGATTCAGGCACTGCCCTGAATTTGATGGACTTGGAGTTTGCCAGGCGCTGTGGTTTTTTCTTGGAGCCTTTGCAGTATCCTATTCCATTAAGGGGAATTGATGCCACGCCGTTGGCCAAGAATAAACCTCAGTACTGGACTCAGTTGACCATGTGCATGGCTCCTGCACATCGGGAAGATGTTCGCTTATTGGTGTTGCATAATTTGCATGATGTGGTCGTGTTGGGTTTGCCATGGCTACAGGTTCATAATCCAGTATTGGATTGGAAATCAATGTCTGTGTCTAGTTGGGGTTGTCAAGGGGTACATGGCGATGTTCCATTGGTGTCAATTTCTGCTTCCACTCCTTCTGAAGTCCCTGAGTTTCTGTCGGATTACCAGGATGTATTTGATGAGCCCAAATCCAGTGTCCTACCCCCTCATAGGGATTGTGATTGTGCTATTAATTTGATTCCTGGTAGTAAGTTTCCTAAGGGCCGACTTTTCAATTTATCCGTGCCAGAGCACGCCGCTATGCGGACTTATGTGAAGGAGTCCTTGGAGAAAGGGCATATTCGCCCGTCTTCATCACCGTTGGGAGCAGGGTTCTTTTTTGTGGCCAAGAAGGATGGTTCTCTGAGACCCTGTATAGATTACCGCCTTCTCAATAAAATCACGGTCAAATTTCAGTACCCTTTGCCTCTGCTGTCTGATTTGTTTGCTCGGATTAAGGGGGCTAGTTGGTTCACCAAGAAAGATCTTTGAGGGGCGTATAACCTTGTGCGTATTAAACAGGGCAATGAATGGAAAACAGCATTTAATACGCCCGAGGGCCATTTTGAGTACCTGGTAATGCCATTCGGGCTTTCAAATGCTCCATCTGTGTTTCAGTCCTTTATGAATGACATCTTCCGAAAGTATCTGGATAGATTCATGATTGTATATTTGGATGATATTTTGGTCTTTTCGGATGATTGGGAGTCTCATGTGAAACAGGTCAGAATGGTATTCCAGGTCCTTCGTGCTAATTCCTTGTTTGTGAAGGGGTCTAAATGTCTCTTCGGAGTTCAGAAGGTTTCCTTTTTGGGCTTCATTTTTTCCCCTTCTACTATCGAGATGGATCCTGTTAAAGTTCAGGCCATTTATGATTGGACTCAACCTACATCTGTGAAGAGCCTCCATAAATTCCTGGGCTTTGCTAATTTTTACCGTCGCTTCATCGCTAATTTTTCTAGTGTGGTTAAACCTTTGACTGATTTGACAAAGAAAGGTGCTGATGTGGTGAATTGGTCCTCTGCGGCCGTTGAGGCTTTTCAGGAACTGAAACATCGTTTTTCTTCGGCCCCTGTGTTGCGTCAGCCAGATGTTTCGCTCCCTTTTCAGGTCGAGGTTGATGCTTCTGAGATTGGAGCAGGGGCTGTTTTGTCTCAAAGAAGTTCTGATGGCTCTGTGATGAAGCCATGTGCCTTCTTTTCTAGAAAGTTTTCACCTGCTGAACGTAATTATGATGTTGGCAATCGGGAGCTGCTGGCTATGAAGTGGGCATTCGAGGAGTGGCGACATTGGCTTGAGGGAGCCAAGCACCGCGTGGTGGTCTTGACGGATCACAAAAATCTGACTTATCTCGAGTCTGCCAAGCGGTTGAATCCTAGACAAGCTCGATGGTCGCTGTTTTTCTCCCGTTTCGATTTTGTGGTCTCATACATTCCAGATTCTAAGAATGTGAAGGCGGATGCCCTTTCTAGGAGTTTTGTGCCTGATTCTCCGGGAGTCCCAGAGCCGGCTGGCATTCTCAAAGAGGGGTAATTCTGTCTGCCATCTCCCCTGATTTGCGGCGGGCGCTGCAGGAGTTTCAGGCTGATAGACCTGACCGTTGTCCAGCGGAGAAATTGTTTGTCCCTGATAGATGGACTAGCAGAGTTATTTCTGAGGTTCATTGCTCAGTGTTGGCTGGTCATCCGCGGATTTTTGGTACCAGAGATTTGGTGGCTAGGTCCTTTTGGTGGCCTTCCTTGTCACGGGATGTGCGTTCTTTTGTGCAGTCCTGTGGGACTTGTACTCGGGCTAAGCCCTGCTGTTCTCGTGCCAGTGGGTTGCTTTTGCCATTGCCAGTCCCGAAAAGGCCTTGGACGCATGTTTCAATGGATTTTACTTCAGATCTTCCTATCTCTCAAAGGATGTCTGTCATCTGGGTGGTTTGTGATCGCTTTTCTAAGATGGTCCATTTGGTACCCTTGCCTAAATTACCTTCTTCCTCTGTTTTGGTGCCATTATTTTTTCAACATGTGGTTCGTTTGCATGGCATTCCGGAGAACATTGTGTCGGACAGAGGTTCCCAGTTTGTCTCTAGGTTTTGGCGGTCCTTTTGTGCTAAGATGGGCATTGATTTGTCTTTTTCTTCGGCTTTCCATCCTCAAACAAATGGCCAAACCGAACGAACCAACCTGACTTTGGAAACCTATCTGAGATGCTTTGTTTCTGCTGATCAGGATGATTGGGTGACCTTCTTGCCATTGGCTGAGTTCGCCCTTAATAATCGGGCTAGTTCGGCTACTTTGGTTTCGCCTTTTTTTTGCAATTCTGGTTTTCATCTTCGTTTTTCTTCGGGGCAGGTTGAGCCTTCTGACTGTCCTGGTGTGGATTCTGTGGTGGACAGGTTGCAGCAAATTTGGACTCACGTAGTGGACAATCTGACGTTGTCCCAGGAGAAGGCTCAACGTTTCGCTAACCGCCGTCGTTGTGTTGGTCCCCGACTTCGTGTTGGGGATTTGGTTTGGTTGTCTTCTCGTTATGTTCCTATGAAGGTTTCTTCTCCTAAGTTTAAGCCTCGTTTCATTGGTCCTTATAAGATTTCTGAAATTCTCAACCCTGTGTCATTGCGTTTGGTCCTTCCAGCTTCTTTTGCCATCCATAATGTGTTCCATAGGTCATTGTTGCGGAGGTACGGGGCACCTATGGTTCCCTCCATTGATCCTCCTGCTCCGGTGTTGGTTGAGGGGGAGTTGGAGTATGTGGTGGAAAAGATTTTGGATTCTCGTATTTCGAGACGGAAGCTTCAGTACCTGGTTAAGTGGAAGGGCTATGGTCAGGAGGATAATTCCTGGGTTGTTGCCTCCGATGTCCATGCTGCCGATTTAGTTCGTGCCTTTCATTTGGCTCGTCCTGATCGGCCTGGGGGCCCTGGTGAGGGTTCGGTGACCCCTCCTCAAGGGGGGGTACTGTTGTGAATTCCGTTCTCGGACTCCCTCCTGTGGTCATGAATGGTACTTTGGTTAGTTCTGCTCTTGGGCTCCCTCTGGTGGCTTCGAGCGGAACTGCTGGTCACTAGGTTGACTTTATCAGCTGCTCTCGTTATGTTGCTATGCTGGCTTCCCTATTTAACTCCACTCAGATCGTTACCTGATGCCAGCTGTCAATGTATCAGAATTGGTTCAGATCTCTCTTGGACTTCTCTGAGGACCTCTCTACTCCAGCAGAAGCTAAGTCCCTGCTAGTTCATTTGATGTTACTGCTGCCTGAATATATTTCTTAGCACTGCTAAATTCTAGTCCAGCTTGCTCTCATGATGTTTCCTTGCTAGCTGGAAGCTCTGGGGTGCAGTGTTGCACCTCCACACCGTGAGTCGGTGCGGGGGTCTTTTTGCATACTCTGCGTTGTTTTGTAGTTTTTTTATGCTGACCGCATAGTATTCTTTTCTATCCTCTGACTATTTAGTAAGTCTGGCCTCCTATGCTAAAACCTGTTTCATTCCTGTGTTTGTGACTTTCCTCTTAACTCACAGTCAATATATGTGGGGGACTGCCTTTACCTTTGGGGAATTTCTCTGAGGCAAGGTTAGGCTTCTATTTCTATCTTTAGGGGTAGTTAGTAGGGTTGAGCGAAACGGGTCGATCATTTTCAAAAGTCGCCGACTTTTGGCTAAGTCGGCGTCTCATGAAACCCGATCCGACCCCTGTGCTTGTCGGCCATGCGGTACGCGACTTTCGCGCCAAAGTCGCGTTTCAATGACGCGAAAAGCGCCATTTCTCAGCCAATGAAGGTGAACGCAGAGTGTGGGCAGCGTGATGACATAGATCCTGGTCCCCACCATCTTAGAGAAGGGCATTGCAGTGATTGGCTTGCTGTCTGCGGCGTCACAGGGGCTATAAAGGGGCGTTCCCGCCGACCGCCATCTTACTGCTGCTGATCTGAGCTTAGGGAGAGGTTGCTGCCGCTTCGTCAGAAGCAGGGAGAGCGTTAGGCAGGGTCCACTAACCACCAAACCGCTTGTGCTGCAGCGATTTCCACTGTCCAACACCACCTTCGGTGTGCAGGGACTGTGGAAGCTATTTTTTTTTTTTTTTCCCCTCAGCGCTGTAGCTCATTGGGCTGCCCTAGAAGGCTCCGTGATAGCTGTATTGCTGTGTGTACGCCACTGTGGAAACCAACTGCTTTTTTCAAAGCACATATCCTCTTGTTCCTTCCTTTCTGCACAGCTATCTTTTTTGTTTGTCCACACTTTTTATTTAATTTGTGCATCAGTCCACTCCTATTGCTGCCTGCCATACCTGGCTTACATTACTGCAGGGAGATAGTAATTGTAGGACATTTTTTTTTTTTTTTTTTTTTTTTTTTTGTGGGAGATTAAGATTGGCATTTCTGCTACAGTGCCATCCCTGTGTGTGCCATCTCTCACTGAGTGGGCCATAGAAAGCCTATTTATTTTTTCCGTGATTTGTGTTCTAAAATCTACCTCAACACAAAAACACTACATCAATCAGTGGGAGAAAAATATTGGCCTCAGTCAGGGCTTGTGTGCCACTGCTGTGTGTGCTATCTCTCATTCAGTGGGCTATAGCAAGCCTATTTTTTTTTTTTTTTTTTAATATTATTTGGTTTCTAAAGTCTCCCTGAAAAAAAAAAAAAA
Organism: Ranitomeya variabilis; assembly: GCF_051348905.1. Classification (NCBI taxonomy): domain Eukaryota; kingdom Metazoa; phylum Chordata; class Amphibia; order Anura; family Dendrobatidae; genus Ranitomeya; species Ranitomeya variabilis. Next base: position 142,979,401 of record NC_135238.1, on the reverse strand, counting down.
AACCTAAAAAAACAGTGGGAGAGTAATATTGCCCTTTCAGCTTGTGTGCCAGTCTTGACTCCTGGGTGTGCCACCTCTCTCCCTCTCATTCAGTGGGCCATAGAAAGCCTATTTATTTTTTTAAAAAAATATTATTGGGTTTCTAAAGTCTCCCTGAAAAAACAAAAAATACATAAAAAAACAGTGGGAGAGTAATATTGCCCTTTCAGCTTGTGTGCCAGTCTTGACTCCTGGGTGTGCCACCTCTCTCCCTTTCATTCAGTGGGCCATAGAAAGCCTATTTATTTTTTCCGTGATTTGTGTTCTAAATTCTACCTCAACACAAAAACACTACATCAATCAGTGGGAGAAAAATATTGGCCTCAGTCAGGGCTTGTGTGCCACTGCTGTGTGTGCTATCTCTCATTCAGTGGGCTATAGCAAGCCTATTTTTTTTTTTTTTTTTTAATATTATTTGGTTTCTAAAGTCTCCCTGAAAAAAAAAAAAAAACCTAAAAAAACAGTGGGAGAGTAATATTGCCCTTTCAGCTTGTGTGCCAGTCTTGACTCCTGGGTGTGCCACCTCTCTCCCTCTCATTCAGTGGGCCATAGAAAGCCTATTTATTTTTTTTTTTTAATATTATTTGGTTTCTAATTCTCCCTGAAAAAAAAAAAAAAACCTAAAAAAACAGTGGGAGAATAATATTGCCCTTTCAGCTTGTGTGCCAGTCTTGACTCCTGGGTGTGCCACCTCTCTCCCTCTCATTCAGCGGGCCATAGAAAGCCTATTTATTTTTTTTAAAAAATATTATTGGGTTTCTAAAGTCTCCCTGAAAAAACAAAAAATACATAAAAAAACAGTGGGAGAGTAATATTGCCCTTTCAGCTTGTGTGCCAGTCTTGACTCCTGGGTGTGCCACCTCTCTCCCTTTCATTCAGTGGGCCATAGAAAGCCTATTTATTTTTTTTTTTAAATATTATTGGGTTTCTAAAGTCTCCCTGAAAAAACAAAAAATACATAAAAAAACAGTGGGAGAGTAATATTGCCCTTTCAGCTTGTGTGCCAGTCTTGACTCCTGGGTGTGCCACCTCTCTCCCTTTCATTCAGTGGGCCATAGAAAGCCTATTTATTTTTTTTTTTAAATATTATTGGGTTTCTAAAGTCTCCCTGAAAAAAAAAAAAAAACCTAAAAAAACAGTGGGAGAGTAATATTGCCCTTTCAGCTTGTGTGCCAGTCTTGACTCCTGGGTGTGCCACCTCTCTCCCTCTCATTCAGTGGGCCATAGAAAGCCTATTTATTTTTTTTTTTAAATATTATTGGGTTTCTAAAGTCTCCCTGAAAAAAAAAAAAAAAACCTAAAAAAACAGTGGGAGAGTAATATTGCCCTTTCAGCTTGTGTGCCAGTCTTGACTCCTGGGTGTGCCACCTCTCTCCCTCTCATTCAGTGGGCCATAGAAAGCCTATTTATTTTTTTTTTTTAATATTATTTGGTTTCTAATTCTCCCTGAAAAAAAAAAAAAAACCTAAAAAAACAGTGGGAGAATAATATTGCCCTTTCAGCTTGTGTGCCAGTCTTGACTCCTGGGTGTGCCACCTCTCTCCCTCTCATTCAGCGGGCCATAGAAAGCCTATTTATTTTTTTTTAAAAATATTATTGGGTTTCTAAAGTCTCCCTGAAAAAACAAAAAATACATAAAAAAACAGTGGGAGAGTAATATTGCCCTTTCAGCTTGTGTGCCAGTCTTGACTCCTGGGTGTGCCACCTCTCTCCCTTTCATTCAGTGGGCCATAGAAAGCCTATTTATTTTTTTTTTTAAATATTATTGGGTTTCTAAAGTCTCCCTGAAAAAAAAAAAAAAACCTAAAAAAACAGTGGGAGAGTAATATTGCCCTTTCAGCTTGTGTGCCAGTCTTGACTCCTGGGTGTGCCACCTCTCTCCCTTTCATTCAGTGGGCCATAGAAAGCCTATTTATTTTTTTTTTAAAATATTATTGGGTTTCTAAAGTCTCCCTGAAAAAAAAAAAAAAACCTAAAAAAACAGTGGGAGAGTAATATTGCCCTTTCAGCTTGTGTGCCAGTCTTGACTCCTGGGTGTGCCACCTCTCTCCCTCTCATTCAGTGGGCCATAGAAAGCCTATTTATTTTTTTTTTAAAATATTATTGGGTTTCTAAAGTCTCCCTGAAAAAACAAAAAATACATAAAAAAACAGTGGGAGAGTAATATTGCCCTCTCAGCTTGTGTGCCAGTCTTGACTCCTGGGTGTGCCACCTCTCTCTCTCTAATTGTGGGCCATAGAAAGCCTTTTTTTTTTTTTTTTTTAATATTATTTGGTTTCTAAAGTCTCCCTGAGAAAAAAAAAAAAATAAATTAGGTGGGAGATTAATATTGACATTAGTGCTTGAGTGACAGTCCTGCGTGTGTGTCATCTCTGTGATTTTGTGCCACAGAAAACAGAGTGTGTAACATTGTGCCTGATTTTCCTTGTGGTCTCACCAACCTGTTAAGGGATATTGAAATCATACTGAAGTTATAGCTCACCGTGTAAGTTGTTTGACAGCAACAAATAAAGTTACTTTGGTTAAGATTTTAAAACAATGAGGAAGTCTGGTGCAAGAGGTCGTCGTGGGCGTTCATTGTCAGCTGGTAATGATGGTAGTGGTAGAGGAGCATCAGGTGGTCGTGGGGATAAAAATATTCCACCTAAGTCTGGAGCTGTGGAGCCAGTTTCGTCGTCAGGCTACACAAGGCCTCGAACGCTCTCTTTTCTGGGAGTAGGAAAACCGCTTTTAAAGGCGGAGCAGCAACAGCAAGTTTTGGCTTACATTGCAGACTCAGCCTCTAGCTCTTTTGCCTCCTCTTCCGAAACTGGTAAATGTAAAAGCAGCGCGTCGCTTGTGGATGTTCACGGTCAGGGACAAGTCGCTTCCTTGTCCTCCTCAGCAAAAACTACAACAAGAGAGAAGGATGCAGCAGGCGACACAACGGGTCACTCCATGGAGCTCTTTACACATACCGTCCCTGGCTTAGAAAGTGAAACATTTAACAGGCCATGCCCATTACAAGTATATTCTGACATGGAGTGCACTGATGCACAGCCACAGCCAGAGTACTATGCTGCTCCTTTGACTCAGACCACCACATTGCCCTCTCAGGGTACAGATCCACAATCAGACCCTGATGAGACTATGTTGCCCCGCCACGAACGCTATACCACCGACCGACACAGTGACACAGACGAAGTTGCACACGAGCTCGAAGAGGAGGTAATAGATGACCCAGTTATTGACCCCGATTGGCAGCCATTGGGGGAACAGGGTGCAGGCGGCAGTAGTTCAGAAGCGGAGGTGGAGGAGGGGCCGCAGCAGGCATCAACATCGCAACAGGTTACATCTGCCGGGCCCGTATCTGGCCCAAAACGCGTGTCAAAGCCAAAACCTGTTGGAGCACAGCGTTGCCATCCGGTTAAAGCTCAGTCTGCAATCCCTGAAAAGGGATCCGAGTCTAGGAAGAGTGCAGTCTGGCATTTTTTTAAACAACATCCAACTGATCAGCGCAAAGTCATCTGTCAAAAATGTTCAACTAGCTTAAGCAGAGGTCAGAATCTGAAAAGTCTAAATACTAGTTGCATGCATAGACACTTAACCACCATGCATTTTCAAGCCTGGACTAACTACCAAACGTCCCTCAAGGTTGTAGCACCCTCGGCCAATGAAGCTAGTCAGCAACGCAACATCCCTTCCGTCACTGTAAGGCCACCATTTTCCGCACCACAGGCAGTATCTGTGCAGGTTTCTTTGCCAGCCAAAAGCAGTCAGGGTCAGGGAATCACCAGTTTTGTAGGAGGAAATATTGCATCTAGGGCACCGGCGGAAACAATACCGTCTCCAACCGTCTCTCAGTCTGCCATGTACACCGGCACACCCGAAAGTTCCACGATCTCCAGCTCTCCAGTCCAGCTCACCCTACATGAGACTCTGGTTAGAAAAAGGAAGTACTTATCCTCGCATCCGCGTACACAGGGTTTTAACGCCCACATAGCTAGACTAATCTCGTTAGAGATGATGCCCTACCGGTTAGTTGAAAGCGAAGCTTTCAAAGCCCTGATGGAGTACGCTGAACCACGATACGAGCTACCCAGTCGACACTTTTTTTCCAGAAAAGCCATCCCAGCCCTGCACCAGCATGTTAAACAGCGCATCGTCCATGCACTCAGGCAATCTGTGAGTACAAAGGTGCACCTGACTACAGATGCATGGACCAGTAGGCATGGCCAGGGACGTTATGTGTCCATCACGGCACACTGGGTGAATGTGGTGGATGCAGGGTCCACAGGCGACATCAATTTAGGGACAGTTGTGCCTAGCCCACGGTCTAGGAAACAGTTGGCTGTAGGCGTTCGCACCCCCTCCTCCTCCTCCTCCTCGTCCTCCTGCAGAAGCTACAGCTCTTCCACAGAACGCAGTCTGCCAACCACTCCATCGGCAGATGACACTGTTGCACACCAGTTGTCCCATTATGGGCCAGCTACTGCCAAGCGTCAGCAGGCTGTATTGGCTATGAAGTGCTTGGGCGACAATAGACACACCGCGGAAGTTCTGTCCGAGTTCTTGCAACAAGAAACGCAGTCGTGGCTGGGCACAGTAGATCTTGAGGCAGGCAAGGTAGTGAGTGATAACGGAAGGAATTTCATGGCTGCCATCTCCCTTTCCCAACTGAAACACATTCCTTGCCTGGCTCACACCTTAAACCTGGTGGTGCAGTGCTTATTGAAAACTTATCCTGGGTTCTCCGACCTGCTCCTCAAAGTGCGTGCACTTTGCTCACATATCCGACGTTCGCCTGTACACGCCAGCCGTATGCAGACCTATCAGCGGTCTTTGAACCTTCCCCAGCATCGCCTAATCATAGACGTTGCAACAAGGTGGAACTCAACACTGCACATGCTTCAGAGACTGTGCGAACAGAGGCGTGCTGTTATTTATTTGTGGGAGGATACACGGGCAGGCAGTAGGATGGCAGACATGGAGTTGTCAGGTGTGCAGTGGTCTAAGATACAAGACATGTGTCAAGTCCTTCAGTGCTTTGAGGAATGCACACGGCTGGTTAGTGCAGACAACGCCGTAATAAGCATGAGCATCCCCCTAATGCGTCTGCTGATGCAAAGTTTGACGCACATAAAGGAGCAGGCGTCTGCACCAGAGGAAGAGGAAAGCCTTGATGACAGTCAGCCATTGTCTGGTCAGGGCAGTGTACAGGACGAGGTAGCGGGCGAAGAGGAGGTGGAGGACGAGGAGGATGATGGGGATGAGTATATTTTTAATGCCGAACCTTTCCCGGGGGCACAGGAATTTGGTTGCGTGTCACGGCCGGGTTCTGGTTTTTTGAGGGACACAAGTGACGTAGATTTGCCTGCAACTGCCCCTCAACCAATCACAACCGGAGATTTGACAACTGGAACTTTGGCCCACATGGCGGATTATGCCTTACGTATCCTAAAAAGGGACACACGCATTACGAAAATGATGAACGATGACGATTACTGGTTGGCCTGCCTCCTTGATCCACGCTATAAAGGCAAATTGCAAAATATTATGCCACATGAGAACTTGGAACTAATATTAGCAACCAAACAATCAACTCTTGTTGACCGTTTGCTTCAGGCATTCCCAGCACACAGCGCACGTGATCGTTCTCACACGAGCTCCAGGGGGCAGCAGACTAGGAGTGTTAGGGGTGCACACATCAGAAGTGGCGTTGGACAGAGGGGTTTTCTGACCAGGTTGTGGAGTGATTTTGCTATGACCGCAGACAGGACAGGTACTGCTGCATCAATTGAAAGTGACAGGAGACAACATTTGTCCAGTATGGTTACTAACTATTTTTCATCCCTTATCGATGTTCTCCCTCAACCGTCATTCCCATTTGATTACTGGGCCTCCAAATTAGACACCTGGCCAGAATTGGCAGAATATGCATTGCAGGAGCTTGCTTGCCCGGCAGCAAGTGTCCTATCAGAAAGAGTATTCAGTGCTGCAGGTTCAATATTAACCGAAAAAAGGACTCGTCTGGCTACCCAAAATGTTGACGATCTAACATTCATTAAAATGAACCACAACTGGATTTCGAAATCTTTTGCCCCACCTTGCCCGGCCGACACCTAGCTTTCCTATGAAAAGCTCTTGCCTGTGAATTACTTTTCTAATGTCTAATTTGCTGCAGCTGATTGTACAGCATACGACATGTTTACACCTCCCTAAATGGCAAAACTCCCCACACGGGGCCGTGGTATCGCGACTTGGCGCAAGCACCCGTGAGACTGCTGTTTGTCTGAAGAGGTGGGTGTGCTCGCTTTTGGTTGACGGCATTGCTACTGGGTCCCTCATAGTACAATGTAGTGTCTCTGGCGGTGGTGGTGCGCACCCAACGTCAGACACACCGTTGTAACATGAGGGGCCCTGGGGCGGTCCCGCCGGCCTCAAGAGAGTTCCCCCCTACCCCAGCTCAAAATGTGCTCTACCACGTGCAAAATTATGTCGCACAGCTCCACCAATCTTTAGTCTATTCGCTGACATCATTCAATGTCTGGCACTGACAATACAAATTTGTAGACATCTATGATGCAACTTAAAGTAGTCTGTGTCTGTGTCCTATATTGGCACCATTAAATAGTTACTGCCAAATTACTATGTCAGAAACTCAGTAGATGAGCCCACCCCTGTACCTAAGTATGCCACCTTTTTTTTTTGTTTTGGTTGTTTTGCGAGACATTAACATCTATTTATATTTTGGGAGTACTGGGACAGACACTCCTTGCACTACTCCTCCACTCACCACCAAGCTGCCTGTGTATCCATGTAACCGCTGTAAAACTGCCATGAGCCTATTGTTTGTTATTTTAGGCCTTTGATAGCCTGTCTGCGGCCCCTACTTGCAATACTCCTCCACTGACCACCAAGCTGCCTGCCCGTGTATCCATGTAACCGCTGTGAAACTGCCATGAGCCTATTGTTTGTTATTTTAGGCCTTTGATAGCCTGTCTGCGGTCCCTACTTTAAATACTCCTCCACTGACCAGACCACTGCTGCCCGTGTACCCCTGGAACCAATTATAAAGTGCCTACAGCCAGCCCATTTTTTTATGTTAGGCCTTTGAAGCCTGTCTGCGGTCCCTACTTGCAATACTCCTCCACTGACCACAATGCTGCCTGGAGTGCCTGCCTGTGTATCCATGTAACCGATGTAAAACTGCCATGACTGCCTACTGTTTGTTATTTTAGGCCTTTGATAGCCTGTCTGCAGCCCCTACTTGCAATACTCCTCCACTGACCACCAAGCTGCCTGCCCGTGTATCCATGTAACCGCTGTGAAACTGCCATGAGCCTATTGTTTGTTATGTTAGGCCTTTGATAGCCTGTCTGCGGTCCCTACTTTAAATACTCCTCCACTGACCAGACCACTGCTGCCCGTGTACCCCTGGAACCAATTATAAAGTGCCTACAGCCAGCCCATTTTCTTATGTTAGGCCTTTGAAGCCTGTCTGCGGTCCCTACTTTAAATACTCCTCCACTGACCACCAAGCTGCCTGCCCGTGTATCCATGTAACCGCTGTAAAACTGCCATGAGCCTATTGTTTGTTATTTTAGGCCTTTGATAGCCTGTCTGCGGCCCCTACTTGCAATACTCCTCCACTGACCACAATGCTGCCTGGAGTGCCTGCCTGTGTATCCATGTAACCGATGTAAAACTGCCATGACTGCCTACTGTTTGTTATTTTAGGCCTTTGATAGCCTGTCTGCAGCCCCTACTTGCAATACTCCTCCACTGACCACCAAGCTGCCTGCCCGTGTATCCATGTAACCGCTGTGAAACTGCCATGAGCCTATTGTTTGTTATGTTAGGCCTTTGATAGCCTGTCTGCGGTCCCTACTTTAAATACTCCTCCACTGACCAGACCACTGCTGCCCGTGTACCCCTGGAACCAATTATAAAGTGCCTACAGCCAGCCCATTTTCTTATGTTAGGCCTTTGAAGCCTGTCTGCGGTCCCTACTTTAAATACTCCTCCACTGACCACCAAGCTGCCTGCCCGTGTATCCATGTAACCGCTGTAAAACTGCCATGAGCCTATTGTTTGTTATTTTAGGCCTTTGATAGCCTGTCTGCGGCCCCTACTTGCAATACTCCTCCACTGACCACAATGCTGCCTGGAGTGCCTGCCTGTGTATCCATGTAACCGATGTAAAACTGCCATGACTGCCTACTGTTTGTTATTTTAGGCCTTTGATAGCCTGTCTGCAGCCCCTACTTGCAATACTCCTCCACTGACCACCAAGCTGCCTGCCCGTGTATCCATGTAACCGCTGTGAAACTGCCATGAGCCTATTGTTTGTTATGTTAGGCCTTTGATAGCCTGTCTGCGGTCCCTACTTTAAATACTCCTCCACTGACCAGACCACTGCTGCCCGTGTACCCCTGGAACCAATTATAAAGTGCCTACAGCCAGCCCATTTTCTTATGTTAGGCCTTTGAAGCCTGTCTGCGGTCCCTACTTTAAATACTCCTCCACTGACCACCAAGCTGCCTGCCCGTGTATCCATGTAACCGCTGTAAAACTGCCATGAGCCTATTGTTTGTTATTTTAGGCCTTTGATAGCCTGTCTGCGGCCCCTACTTGCAATACTCCTCCACTGACCACAATGCTGCCTGGAGTGCCTGCCTGTGTATCCATGTAACCGATGTAAAACTGCCATGACTGCCTACTGTTTGTTATTTTAGGCCTTTGATAGCCTGTCTGCAGCCCCTACTTGCAATACTCCTCCACTGACCACCAAGCTGCCTGCCCGTGTATCCATGTAACCGCTGTGAAACTGCCATGAGCCTATTGTTTGTTATGTTAGGCCTTTGATAGCCTGTCTGCGGTCCCTACTTTAAATACTCCTCCACTGACCAGACCACTGCTGCCCGTGTACCCCTGGAACCAATTATAAAGTGCCTACAGCCAGCCCATTTTCTTATGTTAGGCCTTTGAAGCCTGTCTGCGGTCCCTACTTTAAATACTCCTCCACTGACCACCAAGCTGCCTGCCCGTGTATCCATGTAACCGCTGTAAAACTGCCATGAGCCTATTGTTTGTTATTTTAGGCCTTTGATAGCCTGTCTGCGGCCCCTACTTGCAATACTCCTCCACTGACCACAATGCTGCCTGGAGTGCCTGCCTGTGTATCCATGTAACCGATGTAAAACTGCCATGACTGCCTACTGTTTGTTATTTTAGGCCTTTGATAGCCTGTCTGCAGCCCCTACTTGCAATACTCCTCCACTGACCACCAAGCTGCCTGCCCGTGTATCCATGTAACCGCTGTGAAACTGCCATGAGCCTATTGTTTGTTATGTTAGGCCTTTGATAGCCTGTCTGCGGTCCCTACTTTAAATACTCCTCCACTGACCAGACCACTGCTGCCCGTGTACCCCTGGAACCAATTATAAAGTGCCTACAGCCAGCCCATTTTCTTATGTTAGGCCTTTGATAGCCTGTCTGCAGCCCCTACTTGCAATACTCCTCCACTGACCACACCAATGCTGCCCGTGTACCCCTGGAACCTATTTAAAAGTTCATAGAGCCTAGTTATATATTTTATTTACTATTAATAAGGCCATGATGGACTACGCTGTACCACGCTACAAGCTAACCAGTCGACACTTCTTTTGCGAGAAAAGCCATCCCAACCCTCCACCAGCATGTAGAAGACCGCATTGTCCATGCACTCTGGCAATCTGTGAGTACAAAGGTGCACCTGACAACAGACGCATGGACCTGTAGGCATGGCCACGGAAGATTACGTGTCCATTACGGCGCAATGGGTTAATGTGGTGGATGCATGGTCCACAGGGGACAGCCTACTAAGTCTGTCTGCAGTCCCTAATTCAAATTGTCCTCCACTGTCTAAATCGGAACTTCCACCTTCTGGCTTTCGGCCTATAGTATCAGAAATTAAACTGCATTTGGCCTTCAACTTTGGTTAGGGCCTACTAACGGCTTCTGCCCCTCCCTGGTGTTGCCCTCAACTAAATAAAGCTGAGCTTCAACCTTCCGGCTCTCATTATGTGGTTTAAAAAAAAAAAATGGTGGTTAGGGCCTACTAACGGCTTCTGCCCCTCCCTGGTGTTGCCCTCAACTAAATAAAGCTGAGCTTCAACCTTCTGCTCCAAATTACCATTTTAAAAAATGCAATAGGCTTTTCAGGCCTACTAAAGGTGTCTGTCTGTGTGCCCCTCCCTGGTGTTGTCCTCAACTAAATAAAGCTGAGCTTCAACCTTCCGGCTCTCATTATGTGGTTTTAAAAAAAAAAATGGTGGTTAGGGCCTACTAACGGCTTCTGCCCCTCCCTGGTGTTGTCCTCAACTAAATAAAGCTGAGCTTCAACCTTCCGGCTCTCATTATGTGGTTTTAAAAAAAAAAATGGTGGTTAGGGCCTACTAACGGCTTCTGCCCCTCCCTGGTGTTGTCCTCAACTAAATAAAGCTGAGCTTCAACCTTCCGGCTCTCATTATGTGGTTTTAAAAAAAAAATGGTGGTTAGGGCCTACTAACGGCTTCTGCCCCTCCCTGGTGTTGCCCTCAACTAAATAAAGCTGAGCTTCAACCTTCTGCTCCAAATTACCATTTTGAAAAATGCAATAGGCTTTTCAGGCCTACAAAAGGTGTCTGTCTGTGTGCCCCTCCCTGGTGTTGTCCTCAACTAAATAAAGCTGAGCTTCAACCTTCCGGCTCTCATTATGTGGTTTTAAAAAAAAAAATGGTGGTTAGGGCCTACTAACGGCTTCTGCCCCTCCCTGGTGTTGTCCTCAACTAAATAAAGCTGAGCTTCAACCTTCCGGCTCTCATTATGTGGTTTTAAAAAAAAAAATGGTGGTTAGGGCCTACTAACGGCTTCTGCCCCTCCCTGGTGTTGTCCTCAACTAAATAAAGCTGAGCTTCAACCTTCCGGCTCTCATTATGTGGTTTTAAAAAAAAAATGGTGGTTAGGGCCTACTAACGGCTTCTGCCCCTCCCTGGTGTTGCCCTCAACTAAATAAAGCTGAGCTTCAACCTTCTGCTCCAAATTACCATTTTGAAAAATGCAATAGGCTTTTCAGGCCTACAAAAGGTGTCTGTCTGTGTGCCCCTCCCTGGTGTTGTCCTCAACTAAATAAAGCTGAGCTTCAACCTTCCGGCTCTCATTATGTGGTTTTAAAAAAAAAATGGTGGTTAGGGCCTACTAACGGCTTCTGCCCCTCCCTGGTGTTGCCCTCAACTAAATAAAGCTGAGCTTCAACCTTCTGCTCCAAATTACCATTTTGAAAAATGCAATAGGCTTTTCAGGCCTACTAAAGGTGTCTGTCTGTGTGCCCCTCCCTGGTGTTGTCCTCAACTAAATAAAGCTGAGCTTCAACCTTCCGGCTCTCATTATGTGGTTTAAAAAAAAAAAATGGTGGTTAGGGCCTACTAACGGCTTCTGCCCCTCCCTGGTGTTGCCCTCAAGTAAATAAAGCTGAGCTTCAACCTTCTGCTCCAAATTACCATTTTAAAAAATGCAATAGGCTTTTCCGGCCTACTAAAGGTGTCTGCCCCTCCCTGGTGTTGTCCTCAACTGAACAAAGCTGAGCTTCCACATTCTGGCTTTCGCCCTATACTATCAGATATTAAACTGCATTTGGCCTACTAGTGTGGTTAGGCCCTTGAAACAGTGTCTGCTGCTCTTGGGTTTGCTACTCCACTGAACAAAGCAATGCCGCCTGTTTAGTCCTGTTACCAATTTTGAACTGCATGTAGCCTACTTTATTCTTTGGCCCTATATCTGTTTCCTCCTCATCCTGCCCATTGCCCAGCCACTGCTAAATGAGTCTGCTGGTACATTGACCTAGACCACTACATTCCCCTTGTACTCTACACAGCCAGAATCTGTCCCTGCTGAAAGTAAGGTTCCCCTTCCCGCATGTTATACCACCTTACACAGGGACAAAGAGGAAGGTGCAGATGAAAGTGCAGGTTCCTTCATCAGGTGGGGGGGCATACTCGTTGGCGACGTCACTGGCACAGGGCCCCTCAGAGTACGCAAAAGTGTCGCTGCTGGTGGGAGGCGCCCCCGCCATGCAAACACACCGCCGTACTTTGAGGGGCCCTGTGCCAGTGGCAATGCGAACGAGTGGGCCCCCCCCTGCTTGCTCAGGATCACAGCACTTGCAACTTTTAAATACTTACCTTTCCCTGCAACACCGCCGTGACGTAGTCCGCATTTCCTGGGCCCACGAAAAACTTGAGCCAGCCCTACTCCCCCCACAACTTTCACCCAATTCCCTATGCCCAACTATTATTATACAGTTAATTAAGATTGGCAAGCTTCAGAAACAAGAATGGATGTTTTTGGCATTAAAATGGGCACTGTAGGTGTTTTCCTGGCCTCCACTCACTGCCGACTATGCTTCCCCATTGACTTGCATTGGGTTTCGTGTTTCGGTCGATCCCCGACTTTTAGCGATAATCGGCCGACTGCACTCGACTCGACTCTGGACAAAATCGGGTTTCCCAAAACCCTACTCGATCTTAAAAAAATGAAAGTCGCTCAACCCTAGTAGTTAGCTCTTAGGCTGTGAAGAGGCGTCTAGGGAGAGTCAGGTACGCTCCACGGCTATTTCTAGTGTGTGCGATAGGAGTAGAGTTTGTGGTCAGCAGAGTTCCCACTTCCCCAAAGCTAGTTCCGTTTTTCGAGTTTACTCATCAGGTCATTCCAGGTGCTCCTAACCACCAGGTCCATAACAGTTATGTATGATGGTTATATGGGCTCGGGACTATGAGATGGAGGATAATAATAATAATAATAATTTTATTTATATAGCGCCAACATATTCTGCAGCGCTTTACAAATAATAGAGGGGACTTGTACAGACAATAGACATTACAGCATAACAAAAATCACAGTTCAAAATAGATACCAAGAGGAATGAGGGCCCTGCTCGCAAGCTTACAAACTATGAGGAAAAGGTTATGAGGAAAAAGATATGTATGATGGGTATATGGGCAAGGGACTATGGGATGGAAGATAATCATTATAATTTTTTTTAAACTAACCACAGTATCCTTCCAGGTATGTGCACAACCTATAAGTCATTGGATACAGTTACAGACCCTGATGAAGCATTATTCTATCCCATAGAGTTCTTCAACTCCCTGGAACCACAAGGAGTTCCTCATAAACTCTTTCTAAAACCAGGATCACCTATTCTGCCGTTGAGAAATTTAGATCCATCAAAGCTGTGTAATGGGACAAGACTCTTGATTAAGAACGTGTTTACACATGTAATTGAAGCAACCATTTTGACAGGATGTGCCAAAGGAGAGGACAGTTTCATTCCAAGAATTCCACTCATTCCATCTGATTTGCCTTTTGATTATAAATGCCTCCAGTTTCCAGTTCGACTGGCATTTGCAATGTCCATTAACCAGGCTCAGGAACAGTCCTTGAAAATAGTAGGGATCGATTTGAAAACTCCATGCTTTTCTCATGGACAACTTTATGTAGCCTGTTCAAGAGTTGGAACTGCCAAAAATCTGTTCATCTATGCAACGGTAGGAAAAAACAAAAATGTTGTTTGTCAAAAGGCTCTTGAATGAGTTCAAAACAAAATAATATCAATACTTGGGTAATCATTTAGTTTGTTTGTGTTGCAATTCTATAGTGTTGAATATATGATATGAAAAGATTTTATGTGCAATATAATCATTATAATTTGTGATAACTACCCACAGTTAGTTACTATAGCCAGACAACGCAGGGATCTTCAGCTAGTTTGGTTATAAAATGTACTATGTGTATTTATTACATGTATTAAATTCATTCTACAAAATCTTGTACTCCAAGTCATTTTCCCTCCCCAACATAATAATTTGGAGTTAATACACATTTTAATTCCTGCATATTCAAATGAAATTTATTACATCATTTCTGATTTTATATGATGCTATATTACAATTTCTATCAGCCTATATTGCTGTTTTTCTATGGGAAATAATAGAATCATACATTATAGCTGATAACTTTTTCCTGATGGTGCCCTAAGGTTATGGGAATTTCTTCTGAATCTGTAGAATAGTGCACCGCTGTGAATATAATTCTACTTTCTGGATGCATGGTGCTTGTGACAGACTGCACTGACCTACTGATTACTCTGCACACAGACCTCATTCACAGGCTTCGGATCCCGCAGTGCAGATGATGTGGGAGCAGCTGCCAGATCAATTCATGAGACGAGAGCACTCACTGTTTGGTTCATGTACAGTATCTCATCTTAACTGCATCTCAGGATGGATTTTAAACAGCGGGAAAGCTGCTACATTGCCAGTGGCTAAGAAACTGTACTTAGCATAGCTGTCACAGCACAAAGGCCAGGTTTGTCCCTTTTGTACACAATGTCATGGGAGTTTGCTGAGTGTAGGGAGTGGTGAAGGAAAATATCACCTAAGGCTATGTATAAAACATGGTGGCTAAAACAACTAAAACATACGTGCAACAAGAAAAACAATATATAAAGTATATCTAAAATGTTTACACACCCCTGCTAAAATGTCAAATTTTTATTATGTAAATAAAAATTAATACCAAAAGAATAATTTCAGAACTTTTTTTTACCTTTAATGTCACCCATAATATGTACAAATCCACTGAGAAAAAAATAATAATTTTGAGGGGGGTAAGTAAAAATAACAAAACTAAAATAATAGGTTGCAGAAGTGTGAACACCCTCCGGTAATTGGGGATGCGGCTGTGTTAAGCATTAGTCAGTTACTTTTAAATTCATGTGACGTAGTAGTCACTACGTAGTTGCCATCATTTACAAGTGATTATGATTAACCACATACTGCATACTGTTTGCTGTTCTAGTAGGATCTGCCTGACATTTTCTAAATTGCATTTTTAGCAAAAGCCATGGTCCATAAACAGATAACAATAGAGCAAATGAGTCAGTCAGGAGTAGGGTACAAAAAAATATATAAGACATTAGATACACAAAGGATCACTGTGAAGTTTAATGATTTTTTACATGACAAAAACCTGGCATTTTAATAGGGGTGTACAGAATTTTTATATCCACTGTCACTGGCGGACATAGACTGAAAAGGGAGTCTCTACAACAATAATATATGGGCCCTTTGCAGCCCAAGAGCTCCTAAAAATACAAAATTGCACCTGCTTTGAAGATATAAATGGCCCCTTAGCTCTTGGACCCCTGTGCAAGAGCACAGGTTGCACCAATGATATGTCCTCCCCTGTTCAATGTACTTTACACAATATGGAACATCTGCCATTCTGACAACTATGCAAGTCTGTGTCTTAGTATCTGTTTTTAAAGAGGATCTGTCACGAGGACAAAACCACGTGGTTTCCCTAGCCCCGGATTCGTGCAGCGCCAACATTTTCCTGCCTCCTGCATGTCCAATCCCTCTCTGCAGCTGCCCCCTTCCCACATGTTACATTTGGACCATAAGATGCACCCCACACTTTCCTCCCAATTTGGAGGAAAAAAGTGCATCCTATGGTCCGAAAAATACGAACACAAAGCCACAGGTTTTTTTTTATATCACACACAGGATAGTGTTTATTTCCACTGATTTTACAGTAGCAAAATAAAATTATCCAGGTGCTAAGCAAAGAATTCAGAACTTGGCTACTCAGACAAGGCTGAGCTAGTCCAAGTTTGGTCACACAAAACAACTATAGTCCATAGCAACCAGTGATACTTGCAGTTTGGTGCACACAAACTGTGAATACTCTTCTCGGTGAGATTCTGGCTTGTCTCTCTCCAGACCTAACACAACCCCCTCTGCTCAGCTTCCCCAGATTATTGACCAGTGAACACATTACCTTGTTCTAGTCATTGCTATTCAGGTGCACCCAATCCAAACCTGTAGAACTAGGATTTAATCCTAGCCTACCTGTCTTTGCTATACATTTCAGAAATAGAGACCTTATTTAGTGCTAATTTATGGTCTTCACCAGGAAAGTATGGCTCACAGGATTTTATGGGGATTTGTTTTTAGACTGCTCTACATTTTTAATGTAAGCCATGATATATATTTATTGACTAGCTGTTTCCAGTCAGCTAATGCTCGGCATGCTCATTGCTATCTAATTAACGCTGCTAGTGATTAAACTAAAGTAAATAATGACAACATTCAATAGCGCTTACGCAGGTGGTAAATTAACTTAAAATGAAGTTAATAACAATAATAATAATTAAAAATCAGACTAATACATTTTATTCACAGTGTAAAATCAAAAGCAAACTGGATTCGTGTGGTAATGTGTGGGGACAGAGCCTCGTGTGGTAATGTGTGGGGACAGAGCCTCGTGTGGTAATGTGTGGGGATGGAGCCTCATGTGGTAATGTGTGAGGATGGAGCCTCGTATGGTAATGTGTGAGGACGGAGCCTCATATGGTAATGTGTGAGGACAGAGCCTCGTGTGGTAATGTGTGGGGACAGAGCCTCGTGTGGTAATGTGTGAGGACGGAGCCTCGTGTGGTAATGTGTGGGGATGGAGCCTTGTGTGGTAATGTGTGAGGACGGAGCCTCGTATGGTAATGTGTGGGGACTGAGCCTCATGTGGTAATGTGTGAGGACGGAGCCTCGTGTGGTAATGTGTGGGTACGGAGCTTTGTGTGGTAATGTGGGGGGATGGAGCCTCGTGTGATAATGTGTGAGGACGGAACCTCGTATGGTTATATGTGGGGACAGAGCCTTGTGTGATAATGTGTGAGGACGGAGCCTCGTGTGGTAATGTGTGGGCACGGAGCTGTGTGTGGTAATGTGTGGGGACGGAGCCTCGTATGGTGATGTGTGGGGACGGAGCCTATGTGTGGTAATGTGGTGGGGGGCAGGATTATGTGTGGTAATGTGGTGGGGGGGCAGGCTTATGTGTGGTAATGTGGTGGGGGCAGGATTATGTGTGGTAATGTTGTGGGGGGGTGGGATTATGTGTGGTAATGTGGTGTGGGGGCGGGATTATGTGTGGTGATGTGGTGGTGGGGCGGGATTATGTGTGGTAATGTGGGGGGCGGGATTATGTGTTGTAATGTGGTGGGGGGACGGGATTATGTGTGGTAATGTGGTCGGGGGGGATTATGTGTGGTAATGTGGTGTGGGGGTGGGATTGTGTGTGGTGATGTGTGGGGGCGGAGCTACTGTGCAGGGGGCGGGATTAGCGAGTAATCACGATGCCTCTTTTATATATAGAGATATGTAGCTAAACAGTACAGCTATAAGATATATTGGAAACATATATCAAATAATATAAAATGGAAGATTTTAAAATTCAAATTTGAGTATTTTGCCAAATTTCCCCCAAAATCTTAATACTTGAAAACCTGTAATTGCTCACAAAATACACATGATGAGAGGATAGACAGAGAACCATGCTAACCATAAGAGCTTACACTTTACAAAATAGAGAGAACTGACAACTCTAAAGAAGGGAGAGAGAGGCCCCTGCTAATCATAAGAGTTTACACTCTGCAGGTGTGAGAGAAAACCCTACCCACACCCCTAACCCTAATCCCAACCCCAACACACTGGTAACCCCAACACACCCCTAACCCTAATCCCAACCCTAACCATACCCCTAACCCTGACACACCCCTAACCCAACCGTAAACATAATCCAAACCCCAACTTTAGCCCCAACCCTAACCATAACTTTATCCCCATCCCTAACCCTAACTTTAGCCCCAGCCCTAACTTTAGCCCCAACCCTAACCCTAACTTGAGCCCCAAACCTAATTTTAGCCACAACCCTAACTTTAGCCCCAACCCTAACCCTAACCCTAATGGGAAAATGGAAATATATACATTTTTTTTTTGTTTTATTATTTTTCCCTAACTAAGGCGGTGATAATATGGGGTTTGATTTACTATTTATAGCGGGTTTTTATAGCGGGTTCTTATGTTTGGCAGCTGTCACACACTAAAAGATGCTTTTTATTGCAAAAAATATTTTTTGCATTTCCACATTCTGAGAGCTATAATTTTCGTTAGCAGAGTTGCATGAAGACTTTTTTTTGTGGGACAAGCTGTGGTTTTCATTGATGCCATTTTGCAGTACATGTAACTTTTTGATCACTTTTTATTAACACCTTATGAAGCAAAAAAAAACAAAAAGCCAGTAGTAGTAAGCAATGGACTAAAAACATTAAATCTGGAATAATATTTACATTTTATTTTTTGCAGAGTTCACGGTGCAGTATATTTGACATGTTAACTCTTTACTTTAGCATGATACAATTATGCAGATATCCAAATTATACCTTTTATGTTTTACTATAATTTATACAAGAAAAATCCCCTTTTTCAGAAAAAAAATTGATTTTTGTTGCAGTCGGATTCTAAGAGCCCTAACGTTTTCAGTATTTCTGTTTACAAAACTGTTTGAAAGCTTTTTTTTCTCCTTAAAGATTTGTAGCTTTTATTGGTATCATTTAGGAAATCATATTACTTTTTGATCATTTTAGCCAAGATTAACAAAATTATGGAATAGTTTTTCATATATTTTTTAATGGAGTTTCGCGTACGGGAATATGAGTCATTATTTGTTTTTAACCCCTTAACGACCGCCGATACGCCTTTTAACGGCGGCCGCTAAGGGTACTTAAACCACAGCGCCGTTAATTAACGGCGCTGTGGAAAAAGTGAATAGCGCCCTCCAGAGTCGGATTTTCTCTGGGGTCTCGGTTGCCGAGGGTAGCCGAGACCCCAGAGAACATGATTCGGGGGTTTTTTTACCGACCCCCGAGTTGCGATCGCCGGTAATTAACCGTTTACCGGCGGTCGCAACAACAACAAAAAAACCGCGATTTGCCATTTAATTTCTCTGTCCTCAGATGTGATTGCACATCGGAGGACAGAGAAATAGGACAAAAAGGGAAATGATCCAGCTGGAGGTGGAGGCAGTTCAAACTTTGTGAGACTTTATTAGACAACTAAAGCGATAAATAGTTCTTCAAAATGAAAAATCTTTACATAGCAAACACCTCAGATAATGAGTAAGACTTCATAGTTGAAACGCGTTGATCCTCCTCACTGGTGTGCCAGGTGTTTGCTATGTAAAGATTTTTCATTTTGAAGAACTATTTATCGCTTTAGTTGTCTAATAAAGTCTCACAAAGTTTGAACTGCCTCCACCTCCAGCTGGATCATTTCCCTTTTTGTCTTCATTTGCTGTGGGCGCTCACCCTGAACCGTGCTGGGCGTTGGCAGGTCTGGGGATTTCGTCCAAGACCGGTAAGCTGACTATATTCCTTTTTTTTTTGTTAGACAGAGAAATAGGGTCCCCGATGGCCCCCGATAGCCCCCCAATACTCACCTATCTCCCCCGGTGCTCCTCGTGGCTCCCCATGGGCGCCGCCATCTTTTTTCCGGGAAAAAATGGCGGGCGCATGCGCAGTGCGCCCGCCGCCCGGCACCCGGAAGATCTTTGGGGTCTTGGCTGCCGGGGGTAGCCGAGACCCCAAAGAACATGATCGGGGTTGGTTTGCACCGACCCCTGTTTTGCGATCGCCGGTAATTAACAGTTTACCGGCGACCGCAAAAAAAAAAAAAAAGCGATCTGTATTTCTCTGTTCTCTGATGTGATCGCACATCAGAGGACAGAGAAATAGGGGGATTCGGGGACCCTATCATATGCACCCGGTGTCCCTGGGTTCTCTTCTGTCTCCTCCTGCCGGCCGGCTTTTTCCTCATGGCGGGCGCATGCGCAGTGCGCCCGCCATCTGCTGCCATCTGCTGGCCGGCAGGAGAGACGAGTTGGGGCTAAAATTAGGGTTAGGGTTAGGGCTAGGGTTAGGGTTAGGGCTAGGGTTAGGGTTAGGGTTAGGGTTAGGGCTAGGGTTAGGGTTAGGGTTAGGTTTGGGGCTAAATTTAGGGTTAGGGTTAGGGCTAGGGTTAGGGTTAGGGCTAGGGTTAGGGCTAGGGTTAGGGTTGGGGCTAAATTTAGGGTTAGGGTTAGGGCTAGGGTTAGGGTTAGGCTACTTTCACACTAGCGTTTTTTGGCTTCCGTCGCAATGCGTCGTTGGAGAAAAAACGCATCCTGCAAAAGTGCTTGCAGGATGCGTTTTTTCTCCATTGGCTTGCATTAGCGACGCATTGCGACGGATTGCCACACGCCGCATCCGTCGCGCGACGGATGCGTCGTGCTTTGGCAGACTGTCAGCACAAAAAAGCTACATGTAACTTTTTTGTGCGACATGTCAGCCATTTCCGACCGCGCATGCGCGGCCGGAACTCCGCCCCCGCCTCCCCGCACCTCACAATGGGGCAGCGGATGCGTTGAAAAAACAGCATCCGCTGCACCCGTTGTGCGGCGCTTACAACGCTAGCATCGGTACGTCGGCCCGACACACTGCGATGGGCCGAGTACGACGCTAGTGTGAAAGTAGCCTTAGGCTTCTTTCACACTTGCGTCGGTACGGGGCGGTCGCAATGCGTCGGCCCGACGTACCGACGCACGTTGTGAAAATCGTGCACAACGTGGGCAGCGGATGCAGTTTTTCAACGCATCCACTGCCCAGTCTATGTCCTGGGGAGGAGGGGGCAGAGTTACGGCCACGCATGCGCGGAAATGGCGGACGCGACGTACAAAAAAAAGGTTACATTGAACTTTTTTTGTGACGACGGGGCTAAAGTTATGGTTAGGGTTGGGGCTAAAGTTAGGGTTAGGGTTGGGGCTAAAGTTAGGGTTAGAGTTGGGATTAGGGTTAGGGTTTGGATTAGGGTTGGGATTAGGTTACGTTTGGGATTAGGGTTGGGATTAGGGTTAGGGTTGAGATTAGGGTTGGGATTAGGGTTAGGGGTGTGTTGGATTTAGGGTTTTGATTAGGGTTATGGTTAGGGTTGAGATTAGGGCTGTTTTGGGGTTAGGGTTGTGATTATCGTTAGGGTTGTGATTAGGATTATGGATCGGGTTGAGATTAGGGTTAGGGGTGTGTTGGAGTTAGGGTTGGAGTTATAACTTGGGGGTTTCCACTGTTTAGGTACATCAGGGGGTCTCCAAACACGACAGCCAATTTTGCGCTAAAAAAGTCAAATGGTGCTCCCTCCCTTCTGAGCTTTGCCGTGCGCCCAAACAGTGGTTTACCCCCACATATGGGGCATCAGCATACTCAGGAGAAATTGGACCCCAAAAGTTGTTGTCCAATTTATCCTGTTACCCTTGTGAAAATAAAAACTTGGGGGCTAAAAATCTTTTTTGTGGGAAAAAAAAATATTTTTTTATTTTTGCTACTCTGCATTATAAACTTCTGTGAAGCACTTGAGCATTCAAAGTTCTCACCACATATCTAGATAAGTTCCTTAGGGGGTCTAGTTTCCAAAATGTGGTCACTTGTGGGGGGTTTCCACTGTTTAGGCACATTAGGGGCTCTCCAAACGCGACATGGCGTCCGATCTCAATTCCAGCCAATTCTGCATTGAAACAGTCAAACGGTGCTCCTTCACTTCCAAGCTCTGCGGTGCGCCCAAACAGTGGTTTACCTCCACATATAGGGTATCAGCGTACTCAGGAAAAATTGCACAACAAAATTTGTGGTTAAATTTCTGTTTTTACACTTGTGAAAATTAAAAAAAATGGTTCTGAAATAAAATGTTTGCAAAAAAAAGTTAAATGTTCATTTTTTTCTTCCACATTGTTTCAGTTCCTGTGAAGTACGTAAAGGGTTAATAAACTTCTTGAATGTGGTTTTGAGCAGCTTGAGGGGTGCAGTTTTTAGAATGGTGTCACACTTGGTTATTTTCTATCATATAGACCCCTAAAAATGACTTCAAAGGTGATGTGGTCCTTAAAAAAACATGGTGTTGTAAAAATGAGAAATTGCTGGTCAACTTTTAACCCTTATAACTCCCTAAAAAAAAAAAATAGTTTCCAAAATTGTGCTGATGTAAAGTAGACATGTGGAAAATGTTATTTATGAACTATTTTTTGTGACATATCTCTCTGATTTAAGGGCATAAAAATGCAAAGTTTGAAAATTGCAAAATTTTACAAATTTTCGCCATATTTCCATTTTTTTCATAAATAATCGCAAGTAATATCGAAGAAATGTTACCACTAACTTGAAGTACGATATGTCATGAAAAAATAATCTCAGAATCAGCAGGATCCGGTAAAGCGTTCCAGAGTTATAACCTCTTAAAATGACACTGGTCAGAATTGTAAAAATTGGCTCTGTCATTAAGTACCAAATTGGCTCTGTCACTAAGGGGTTAACAAAATAAATCTTTATTATTATTATTATTCTATTTAAAGACTGTGATTTTGTGCCTTTTATTTTTTTTTAATACTTAAAAACATTTTTTTACAGTTCTTAGGGTATGTTTCCACGGTAAGTAAACGCTGCTTGTTTGACGCTGCAGCGTCAAACACGCAGCGTCCAGATGTTCCTGCATAGTGGAGGGGATTTTATGAAATCCCGTCTCCACTATGCGTGGAAACCCGCACGCGGCGACCCTGCGACTCCGGACATGCTGCGCGTCTTTTCAGATCGCAGCATGTCCGTACACCTTGCGGGGACGCAGCGTCCCCGCAAGGCATATCACAGGGCCCTATGGCGAGGGGTGCGATGATCCCGGATGTGTACTGTACACATCCGGCACCATCGCGTCCCAGAAAGTGGGCGGGGCTTAGCACCGAGCGGCTTCGCCGCTGCGGCGATACCGCCGCCCCTCCGGACCGTGGAGCCAAGCCCTTACTGGTCCCAAAAGGGGACTTAAACGTGATCTTTTGATCATCCTTTGTTATCTAACTGGTCAGTGCTTGACTGATATTTAACCTATTAGGTCCCTCTCCAGGTGTGAACTGATTGGCTGAGGGATGTGGCAAATTTGGAGGCCATTGTCACTTTGTGCTCACAAGTCGGATAGACCCCAGGACACACTGGGCATTATTAATTATGAGCCATATTGTTTGACTCTTATAAAGCTTGTTACATACAATTGCACTATGTTAAGATTCTATATCAATTATTTGCAGAGGAGCCTGAGTGGTTGTACCTATATGCTTTCACTCATGTTTTAATGTCACGTTTTGTAATTGTGTGCCAATAAAGGTTATCCTACTTCATTTACATTTCTTTTGGTGTAGTGTGCATACCTTATAGTAGTGCTTTTTCCTTCGCTTTCGTTTTGGGAAAATTGATAATGCAGCTTTATACTTCGGGTCAGTATGATTACAGCGATACCTCCTCATTTATATAGTTTTTTTATGTTTTGGTGCTTTTACACAATAAAAACTATTTTTTTAGAAAAAATGTATTATTTTTACATCTCTTTATTCAGAAAGCTATAACTTTTTATTTTTCTGCTGATGGAGCTGTATGGCGGCTTGTTTTTTTGCAGGACAAGATGATGTTTTCAGCGGTACTATTTTTATTTACATTCACCTTTTTGATCACATTTTATTGCAGTTTTTTGGGCAGTATGATGATAAAGATTTTTTTTGCCTCATTTTTTATTTATTTTTTTCACTGAAGGGGTTAACTAGTGGCACAGTTTTATAGAGCGGGTTGTTACGGACTCGGCAATAGCAAATACTTTTATTGTTTATGTTTTGTTTTACATAAACATATTCATTTGAAAAGTATTTTTATCTTTTTATTGTTCATTACTTGGGGATTTTTTAATTACTTTTTTTTTTACTTTTTACATTGTCCCAGGATGGGACATTACTGTATAGCATCAGATCTCTGATCTGATGCTCTGCAGTTCTTCTGCACGCAGCGAATCAGATCATCATCCAACAGGCAGGGAAGGAGGCGTTTCAGGTCCTGCTCTCTACAGGCACTGACATGCTACCTTCCCTGTAGGTTTCCACATCCATCTTGAAGCCAGGGTGATTGAGACCATCAGGACAACGCGGTCGCATCACAATGTCCTGATGGAAATGCACAGGGAATCCATTCCCTGAGCGATGCTCTTCTATGTCGCTGTCTGACACTGGCATTAAATTAGTTAATTGCCCGCAATGGGCGCTAGCACCTATCGTGGGCATTGCTGCAGGGTGTCAGCCCTCAAACAGAGCTGACACCCGCACCTGATTGCCGCTGCACTCAGCATGAGGCAGCACGATCACAGCGCCATACCTATACTGAGGTTTGTGGGAACGCAGCTCCCACAGAGCACATGTTAGGAAGGGGTAATAAAGATGCTTGATATTAAAGGTCCTCTTTGTTTGGCTGAGATTTCATGTTAGTCTGAAATTGGGTTGAGTCATGTGTTTGAAGTGTCATTTTCTATATATTTGGGACATTATTGGATTAATTAGCTAAAGTTAGGGGCAGACAACATGAAAAGTGTCATCAATTGACCTACAATAGAAATTTGCTAATGGCACAGCAGCAGACAGCTGTAAGGAGAGAGATCGGACCACGGGTACCTGCATGCTGGGTCCGGAACTGAGAGGGCTGCATTCTCTGTTTCCAGGGGGAAGCATGAGAAATGCGGACGTTCCCCTGCTGCATGAGGGAAGCATTAGTGAGACGGAGGGTGGAGGGTGGAGAGTGACTGGGAAAAAGCGCGCATAGCAGCAGAGGGATAAGAGCAGAAAGCGCGAGCTGCAGGACAGTTTGGTGCGATTGCAGAGCAGCAAGCAGAGCGGAGAGCGACGCGCTCTGCCTCCCCTTCCCTCAGAGAGTACCGGCGTTGCAACAGGCTGTATATAAAGAGAGCCCGTTGCCTGCAGAGAGAGATGTGTAGAGCAGAGCTATGCAGAACAGGCTTGTGCAGAGCAGAGCCAAGTCGGGTGCTGCAGCATTGAGTGAGAGGAGTGCTCTACCCGGGGAGCACCTACGCCACACAGATCCGCTACCACTGTCGCCCACCACCAATAGCAGGGACAAGAGAAAAGGAGACGTACAGTGCATGCCCGGTTACCCCCATAAAGTCAGGTGCCAGATGCTCCAGGAAAGTGAGTGCCGCACGTGTGCTGATTGAAAGGGACCGGTAGTCTTGGCCGTCAGTGACACACTGAATGTGTTAGTTAATAGCACCCCTGACACGTTTGACCTGACTTCTCCAAGGGTTATAGTTTGAGAGCCCCTGGGCCTCTCTACCAAAGACTTGCGAAGTCTCATTCTGGAGGTTCCTCACACTGGACTCAGAGCCGTGCTAGACACCTGTAAGAACAGGAAATCTACCCGCCTCCCAGAGACTTCGTTGAGACGCCACGCGCCGCTGTTGTCAGTGCCACCGTTGGACTCCTTCCTGCTACAGACTTCACCGAGGCATCATGTGTCGCTGCTGTCGGTGCCACCGTTGGAACCCCAAAAGCAGCACACCTGAAGACTACAGTCTGATAAGTTTCCCCTCTTTAATTTTGAACTATCGCTCGTCCCTCACCAACCCTGCCACTCTCCCCGTTCTGGCCAATTTCCTACCATCATCCTGCAACCCTTTACTCCCTGTGAGGAGTGCATTTATTGTTAAATACACCTGTTAACTCTTGATCTGCCTCCTGTCTGTGACGACATCCTGCATTCCTGCGATTTCTACATAGCCATGGTCCATGCGTAAAGTATCATGGTCTTGTCCAGCATTTAAAGCTTTGAATTGAAGTTTCAATTAAGACCTGATGGTTAAGGGGTGTAAGCCTTCTTTGCTGGAAGCCTTGATACCTCATGCAACACCTCATTTTTTTTTTCCAGCCACACTCAGATGGCACAAACATTAGTTTCATAGAGTAATATTGGTAGACAAATGTAAGGATAGTAACACAGGCAGTTGAGGGAAAGTAAGTGCAGGCATGCTGGTCTGGTCTACTGTTACAGGCAACACACATGAAGGAGACCCAACTTGGATTCTCCACATTTCAAAAAATTATTGTCACACACCAATAAAGTGGCATCAGTTTCCACAGAGTAGAAACAGTATAATAGGCTTCTGGCACACGTTCCACTACAGGCAACCTACCAGATGGAGTCCCAAATTGGAGCCTTCACATTTAAAAAATTGTTTGTAGCATCACCAGCTGCAGCAATGACAGGCACAGGAGCCATGACAAAGGTGTCACATATTGCAATAACACTAGATCAATGTATGACACTAAAAACAACATCATCACCTAGTCTGCCAAGTCTGCGACTGGGGTGCAGAAGTCATTGAAGATACATGAATTGTTGATTTTGATGAAAGTTAGGTGGCCTACACTTTCAGAGGACAGCCGGATGTGCTTATGCATCAGGACACCACCAGCAGCGCTGAAGAAACGTTCTGAAAGAACGCTGGCTGCTAGGCCTGACAAAACCGAGCTCAGACCACTTCCATTTTTGAAGACAAAAATGCCAAAGGATCCAAATTGCCCCCGATGGCATTGATACTAAGCTTGAGATACTCTTGCACCATCCTCTCCAGTCGTTCACAATGTGTCTGACTTGTACTACGTTCTGCAATTGCTTCTGCCACATATGCCACTGCTGATGTTTCTGCATTGACAACTTCACATTCCTGGGGTTGGTATTGTACAGTTGCAATGTATGCTGTGTGCCTCACTGCTGTCTTGGGGAAAACCACTCTTAAGAGTCTACTTCCACCTTTGACTGGAATAATGATGCTAATGATGGCATCGTCAGCGCTAACCATCTTAGTAGCCTTTTCATAACTGTGCAGAAGGGTGCAGAGTGTTATGACCCCAATGGCGAGGGTCTCAGAGATATCAGCCAGTCTGCGAAGTACAAAAATCCAGCTCATAGGGCAGTGGTAACTGGGTTGACCATATATCTACTCCTAACGCCAACACTAGAAGTAGCCGAGGAACATGCCTACGTTGGTCGCTAGATGTCTCGCGCCAGCCGGAGAGCTAACTACCCCTAGAAGAGGAAAACAAAGACCTCTCTTGCCTCCAGAGAAAGGACCCCAAAAGTAGGATACAAGCCCCCCACAAATAATAACGGTGAGGTAAGAGGAAATGACAAACACAGAGATGAACTAGGTTTAGCAAAGAGAGGCCCACTTACTAATAGCAGAATGTAGTAAGATAACTTATATGGTCAACAAAAACCCTATCAAAAATCCACGCTGGAGATTCAAGAACCCCCGAACCGTCTAACGGCCCGGGGGGAGAACACCAGCCACCCTAGAGCTTCCAGCAAGGTCAGGATACAGATTATATACAAGCTGGACAAAAATGAAAACAAAAACAAATAGCAAAAAGCAAGAAAGCAGACTTAGCTTAATCAAGCAGGAACCAGGATCAGTAGACAAGAGCACTACAGATTAGCTCTGATATCAACGTTGCCAGGCATTGAACTGAAGGTCCAGGGAGCTTATATAGCAACACCCCTGACCTAACGACCCAGGTGAGCATACAAGGGATGAATGACATACCCAGAGTCAAATCACTAGTAGCCACTAGAGGGAGCCAAAAGGTAAATTCACAACAGTACCCCCCCCTTAGTGAGGGGTCACCGAACCCTCACCAAGACCACCAGGGCGATCAGGATGAGCGGCGTGAAAGGCACGAACTAAATCGGCCGCATGCACATCAGAGGCGACCACCCAGGAATTATCCTCCTGACCATAGCCCTTCCACTTGACCAGGTACTGAAGCCTCCGCCTGGAGAGACGAGAATCTAAGATCTTCTCCACCACGTACTCCAACTCGCCCTCAACCAACACCGGAGCAGGAGGCTCAGCAGAAGGAACCACAGGCACAACGTACCGCCGCAACAAGGACCTATGAAATACGTTGTGAATGGCAAACGACACCGGAAGATCCAGGCGAAAGGATACAGGATTAAGGATCTCCAATATCTTGTAAGGACCAATGAATCGAGGCTTAAATTTGGGAGAGGAGACCTTCATAGGAACAAATCGAGAAGACAGCCATACCAAATCCCCAACACGAAGTCGGGGACCCACACCGCGGCGGCGGTTGGCAAAACGCTGAGCCTTCTCCTGTGACAACTTCAAGTTGTCCACCACATGATTCCAGATCCGCTGCAACCTATCCACCACAGAATCCACTCCAGGACAGTCAGAAGGCTCCACATGTCCCGAGGAAAAACGAGGATGGAAACCAGAGTTGCAGAAAAATGGCGAAACCAAGGTGGCAGAACTAGCCCGATTATTAAGGGCAAATTCAGCCAATGGCAAGAAGGTCACCCAATCATCCTGATCAGAAGAGACAAAACACCTCAAATACGCCTCCAGAGTCTGATTAGTTCGTTCCGTTTGTCCGTTAGTCTGTGGATGAAAAGCGGACGAAAACGACAATTCAATGCCCATCCTACCACAAAAGGATCGCCAGAACCTGGAAACAAACTGGGATCCTCTGTCCGACACAATATTCTCAGGAATGCTGTGCAAACGAACCACGTTCTGGAAGAACACAGGAACCAGATCAGAAGAGGAAGGCAGCTTAGGCAAAGGAACCAGATGGACCATCTTGGAGAAATGATCACATATCACCCAGATGACAGACATGCCCTGAGACACCGGAAGATCCGAAATGAAATCCATAGAGATGTGTGTCCAAGGTCTCTTCGGGACAGGCAAGAGCAAGAGCAACCCGCTGGCACGTGAACAGCAAGGCTTAGCTCGAGCACAAGTACCACAGGACTGCACAAATGACCGCACATCCCTTGACAAGGAAGGCCACCAAAAGGACCTGGCCACCAGATCTCTGGTGCCAAAAATTCCCGGGTGCCCTGCCAACACTGAGGAATGAACCTCGGAAATGACTCTGCTGGTCCATTTAGCAGGCACAAACAATCTGTCAGGTGGACAAGAGTCAGGCCTACCAGCCTGAAATCTCTGCAACACACGTCGCAGATCTGGAGAAATAGCTGACAAGATAACTCCTTCCTTAAGAATACCCACAGGTTCAGCGACTCCAGGAGCATCAGGCACAAAGCTCATAGACAGAGCATCGGCCTTCACATTCTTAGAACCTGGTAAATACGAGACCACAAAGTCAAAACGGGAGAAAAACAATGACCAGCGAGCCTGTCTAGGATTCAGGCGTTTAGCAGACTCGAGATACATCAGATTTTTGTGATCAGTCAAGACCACCACACGATGCTTAGCACCCTTGAGCCAATGACGCCACTCCTCAAATGCCCACTTCATGGCCAACAACTCCCGATTGCCCACATCATAATTTCGCTCTGCCGGCGAAAACTTCCTAGAGAAAAAGGCACAAGGTCTCATAGTAGAGCAACCAGAGCCTCTCTGAGAAAAAACGGCCCCTGCCCCAATCTCCGAAGCATCCACCTCAACCTGAAAGGGAAGTGAGATGTCAGGCTGGCACAAAACAGGCGCCGAAGTAAACCGGCGTTTCAACTCCTGGAAAGCCTCCACGGCAGCAGGAGCCCAGTTAGCCACATCAGAGCCTTTCTTGGTCATATCCGTCAACGGTTTAACAACGCTAGAAAAATTAGCGATAAAACGACGGTAGAAGTTAGCAAAACCCAAGAACTTCTGAAGACTCTTAACTGACGAGGGTTGAGTCCAATCATGAATAGCTCGGACCTTGACTGGGTCCATCTCCACAGCAGAAGGGGAAAATGCCTACGTTGGTCGCTAGATGTCTCGCGCCAGCCGGAGAGCTAACTACCCCTAGAAGAGGAAAACAAAGACCTCTCTTGCCTCCAGAGAAAGGACCCCAAAAGTAGGATACAAGCCCCCAACAAATAATAACGGTGAGGTAAGAGGAAATGACAAACACAGAGATGAACTAGGTTTAGCAAAGAGAGGCCCACTTACTAATAGCAGAATGTAGTAAGATAACTTATATGGTCAACAAAAACCCTATCAAAAATCCATGCTGGAGATTCAAGAACCCCCGAACCGTCTAACGGCCCGGGGGGAGAACACCAGCCACCCTAGAGCTTCCAGCAAGGTCAGGATACAGATTATATACAAGCTGGGCAAAAATGAAAACAAAAACAATTAGCAAAAAGCAAGAAAGCAGACTTAGCTTAATCAAGCAGGAACCAGGATCAGTAGACAAGAGCACTACAGATTAGCTCTGATATCAACGTTGCCAGGCATTGAACTGAAGGTCCAGGGAGCTTATATAGCAACACCCCTGACCTAACGACCCAGGTGAGCATACAAGGGATGAATGACATACCCAGAGTCAAATCACTAGTAGCCACTAGAGGGAGCCAAAAGGTAAATTCACAACAGCAGAGGTCCTTCTTCTGTGGCCACTCCACAAGTGTGATTTGCATGATGTTCATACTGCGTTGGCACAAGCTATGCAGAAGGACATAGTACACCATGGCTCGTCGCCGCAATATGTGCACAATTATATTCCTGTTGTGAATTAGACTTTTTTGGCTCCCTCTTGTGGTCACTAGTGATATGACTCTGGGATTGTCTTTCCTCAGTTTGGCACCCACCTGGGTCGTTAGTCCAGGGGTGTTGCTATATAAACTTCCTGGATTCTCAGTCCTGTGCCTGGCATCATTGTAATCAGTTCCTTTCTGTTTGCTCCTGTCTGCTGGTCCTGGATCTTGCAAAATTAAGCTAAGTCCTGCTTCCTTGTTTTTTGGTTATTTGCATAGCTCTTATTTTTTGTCCAGCTTGTACTAAATGTGATTCCTGATTTTGCTGGAAGCTCTAGGGGGCTGGTGTTCTCCCCCCGGGCCGTTAGACGGTTCGGGGGTTCTTGAATATCCAGCGTGGAAATTTTGATAGGGTTTTTGCTGACCGTATAAGTCATCTTACTGTATTCTGCTATTAGTCAGTGGGCCTCTCTTTGCTAAATATCTAGTTCATTCTTACATTTGTCTTTTCTCCTTACCTCACCGTTATTATTTGTTGGGGGCTTGTATCCAACTTTTGGGGTCTTTTCTCTGGAGGCAAGAAAGGTCTATCTTTTCCATTCTAGGGTTAGTTAGTTCTCCGGCTGGCGCGAGACGTCTAGAACCAACGTAGGCACGTTCCCCGGCTGCTGCTATTTGTGGTGCTAGGATTAGATATATGGTCAGCCCAGTTACCACTGCCCTAAGAGCTGTTTTTTTTGTGTTTGCAGACTTGGTATGTACTTTTGAGACCCTCTGCCATTGGGGTGATAACAGTATGCCAGGCCCAGGCTGAATGTTTAATGCATTGCAGAAGTGGGATTACAAGAAAGGAAAGTCTGAGGTTTTTTTTTTTTTTCTTTCCTCTCTTTTTTCCTCCCCTTTACCTCTGAGTGGCTTGTGCTTGCTGCAGACATGAATGTCCAGACTTTGATCACAAGTGTGGATCAGCTTGCTGCACGTGTGCAGGGCATACAAGATTTTGTTACCAGTAGTCCAATGTCTGAACCTAAAATACCTATTCCTGAACTGTTCTCTGGAGACCGATTTAAGTTTAGGAATTTCAGGAATAATTGTAAATTGTTTCTATCTCTGAGACCCCGTTCATCTGGAGACTCAGCTCAGCAAGTAAAAATTGTTATCTCTTTCTTACGGGGCGACCCTCAGGATTGGGCCTTCTCGCTAGCGCCAGGAGATCCGGCATTGGCAAATATTGATGCGTTTTTTCTGGCGCTCGGATTGCTTTACGAGGAACCCAATCTTGAAATTCAGGCAGAAAAAGCCTTGCTGGCTATTTCTCAGGGTCAGGATGAAGCTGAAGTGTATTGCCAAAAATTTCGGAAATGGTCCGTGCTTACTCAGTGGAATGAGTGTGCTCTGGCCGCAAATTTCAGAAATGGCCTTTCTGAAGCCATTAAGAATGTGATGGTGGGTTTCTCCATTCCTACAGGTCTGAATGATTCCATGGCGCTGGCTATTCAAATTGACCGGCGTTTGCGGGAGCGCAAAGCCGCGAATCCTCTGGTGGTGTTGTCTGAACAAACACCTGATTTAATGCAATGTGGTAGAATTCAGACTAGAAATGAACGGAAAAATCATAGACGTCAGAAATAGAATGGGTTGTGTTTTTACTGTGGTGATTCTACACATGTTATATCAGCATGCTCTAAACGCCTAACTAGGGTTGTTAGTCCTGTCGCCATTGGTAATTTGCAACCTAAATTTATTTTGTCTGTGACTTTAATTTGCTCATTGTCCTCCTACCCTGTTATGGCGTTTGTGGATTCAGGTGCTGCCCTGAGTCTTATGGATCTGTCGTTTGCCAAGCGCTGTGGTTTTGTTCTTGAGCCGTTGGTAAATCCTATCCCTCTTAGAGGTATTGATGCTACGCCATTGGCGGAAAATAAACCGCAGTTTTGGACACAGGTAACCATGTGCATGACTCCTGAACATCGGGAGGTGATTCGTTTTCTTGTTCTGCATAAAATGCATGATTTGGTCGTTTTGGGTCTGCCATGGTTACAGACCCATAATCCAGTCTTAGATTGGAAGGCAATGTCTGTGTCAAGTTGGGGCTGTCAGGGAATTCATGGTGATTCCCCGCCGGTGTCTATTGCTTCCTCTACTCCTTCGGAAGTATTTGTCTGATTACCAGGATGTATTCAGCGAGTCCAGGTCCAGTGCTCTTCCTCCTCATAGGGACTGTGACTGCGCTATAGATTTGATTCCAGGTAGTAAATTTCCTAAGGGAAGATTATTTAATCTGTCTGTACCTGAGCATACCGCAATGCGTTCGTATATCAAGGAATCTCTGGAGAAGGGGCATATCCGTCCATCCTCTTCCCCTCTTGGTGCGGGATTTTTTTTTGTGGCCAAGAAGGACGGATCTTTGAGACCTTGTATTGACTATCGGCTTCTGAATAAAATCACTGTTAAATTTCAGTATCCTTTGCCTCTGTTGTCGGACTTGTTTGCCCGGATTAAAGGTGCCAAGTGGTTCACCAAGATAGATCTTCGTGGTGCGTACAACCTTGTGCGCATTAAGCAAGGAGATGAATGGAAAACTGCATTTAATACGCCCGAAGGTCATTTTGAGTACTTGGTGATGCCTTTCGGGCTCTCTAATGCTCCTTCAGTGTTTCAGTCCTTTATGCATGATATTTTCCGGAAGTATCTGGATAAATTTATGATTGTTTATCTGGATGATATTTTGGTTTTTTCTGATGATTGGGACTCGCATGTAGAGCAGGTCAGGATGGTGTTTCAGGTTTTGCGTGAGAATGCTTTGTTTGTTAAGGGCTCAAAGTGTCTCTTTGGAGTACAGAAGGTTCCCTTTTTGGGTTTTATTTTTTCCCCTTCTGCGGTGGAGATGGACCCAGTCAAGGTCCGAGCTATTCATGATTGGACTCAACCCACGTCAGTTAAGAGTCTTCAGAAGTTCTTGGGTTTTGCTAACTTCTACCGTCGTTTTATCGCTAATTTTTCTAGCATTGTTAAACCTTTGACGGATATGACCAAGAAAGGTTCTGATGTTGCTAACTGGGCTCCTGCAGCCGTGGAAGCTTTTCAAGAGTTGAAGCGCCGGTTTACTTCGGCGCCTGTTTTGTGCCAGCCTGATGTCTCACTTCCCTTTCAGGTTGAAGTGGATGCTTCTGAGATTGGGGCAGGGGCCGTTTTGTCGCAGAGAGGCCCTGGTTGTTCTGTAATGAGACCATGTGCTTTTTTCTCTAGGAAGTTTTCGCCTGCTGAGCGGAATTATGATGTTGGCAATCGGGAGTTGTTAGCCATGTAGTGGGCATTTGAGGAGTGGCGTCATTGGCTCGAGGGTGCTAAGCATCGTGTGGTGGTCTTGACTGATCACAAAAATCTGATGTATCTCGAGTCTGCTAAACGCCTGAATCCTAGACAGGCCCGCTGGTCATTGTTTTTCTCCCGTTTTGACTTTGTGGTCTCGTATTTACCAGGTTCAAAGAATGTGAAGGCTGATGCTCTTTCAAGGAGCTTTGTGCCTGACTCTCCTGGAGTCGCAGAACCAGTTGGTATTCTCAAAGAGGGAGTTATCCTGTCAGCCATTTCTCCGGATTTGCGACGTGTGTTGCAGAGATTTCAGGCTGGTAGACCTGACTCTTGTCCACCTGACAGACTGTTTGTTCCTGATAAGTGGACCAGCAGAGTCATTTCCGAGGTTCATTCCTCGGTGTTGGCAGGGCATCCGGGAATTTTTGGCACCAGAGATCTGGTGGCTAGGTCCTTTTGGTGGCCTTCCTTGTCACGGGATGTGCGGTCATTTGTGCAGTCCTGTGGGACTTGTGCTCGAGCTAAGCCTTGCTGTTCTCGTGCCAGCGGGTTGCTCTTGCCCTTGCCTGTCCCGAAGAGGCCTTGGACACACATTTCCATGGATTTTATTTCAGATCTTCCGGTGTCTCAGGGCATGTCTGTCATCTGGGTGGTATGTGATCACTTTTCCAAGATGGTCCATTTGGTATCTTTGCCTAAGTTGCCTTCCTATTCCGATCTGGTTCCTTTGTTCTTTCAGAATGTGGTTCGTTTACACGGCATTCCTGAGAATATTGTGTCTGACAGAGGATCCCAGTTTGTTTCCAGGTTCTGGCGATCCTTTTGTGCTAAGATGGGCATTGATTTGTTGTTTTCGTCTGCCTTTCATCCTCAGACTAATGGACAAACGGAGCGAACTAATCAGACTCTGGAGGCTTATTTGAGGTGTTTTGTTTCTGCAGATCAGGATGATTGGGTGACCTTCTTGCCGTTGGCTGAGTTTGCCCTTAATAATCGGGCTAGTTCCGCTACTTTGGTTTCGCCATTTTTTTGCAACTCTGGTTTCCATCCTCGTTTTTCCTCGGGACATGTGGAGCCTTCTGACTGTCCTGGGGTAGATTCCGTGGTGGATAGGTTGCAGCAGATCTGGAATCATGTGGTGGACAACTTAAAGTTGTCACAGGAGAAGGCTCAGCGTTTTGCCAACCGCCGCCGCGGTGTGGGTCCCCGACTTCGTGTTGGGGATTTGGTATGGCTGTCTTCTTGATTTGTTCCTATGAAGGTCTCCTCTCCTAAATTTAAGCCTCGCTTCATCGGTCCTTACAAGATATTGGAAATCCTTAATCCTGTGTCCTTTCGCTTGGATCTTCCGGTGTCGTTTGCCATTCACAACGTGTTCCATAGGTCTTTGTTGCGGCGGTACGTTGTACCTGTGGTTCCTTCTGTTGAGCCTCCTGCTCCGGTGTTGGTTGAGGGCGAGTTGGAGTACGTGGTGGAGAAGATCTTGGATTCTCGTCTCTCCAGGCGGAGGCTTCAGTATCTGGTCAAGTGGAAGGGCTATGGTCAGGAGGATAATTCCTGGGTGGTTGCCTCTGATGTGCATGCGGCCGATTTAGTTCGTGCCTTTCACGCTGCTCATCCTGATCGCCCTGGTGGTCTTGGTGAGGGTTCGGTGACCCCTCCTTAAAGGGGGGGTACTGTTGTGAATTAGACTTTTTTGGCTCCCTCTTGTGTTCACTAGTGATATAACTCTGGGATTGTCTTTCCTCAGTTTGGCACCCACCTGGGTCGTTAGTCCAGGGGTGTTGCTATATAAACTTCCTGGA
Source organism: Ranitomeya variabilis (assembly GCF_051348905.1). NCBI lineage: Eukaryota > Metazoa > Chordata > Amphibia > Anura > Dendrobatidae > Ranitomeya > Ranitomeya variabilis. Next base: position 142,943,998 of record NC_135238.1, on the reverse strand, counting down.
TTCTCAGTCCTGTGCCTGGCATCGTTGTAATCAGTTCCTTTCTGTTTGCTCCTGTCTGGTGGTCCTGGATCTTGCAAAATTAAGCTAAGTCCTGCTTCCTTGTTTTTTGGTTATTTGCATAGCTCTTATTTTTTGTCCAGCTTGTACTAAATGTGATTCCTGATTTTGCTGGAAGCTCTAGGGGGCTGGTGTTCTCCCCCCGGGCCGTTAGACGGTTCGGGGGTTCTTGAATATCCAGCGTGGAAATTTTGATAGGGTTTTTGCTGACCGTATAAGTCATCTTACTATATTCTGCTATTCGTCAGTGGGCCTCTCTTTGCTAAATATCTAGTTCATTCTTACGTTTGTCTTTTCTCCTTACCTCACCGTTATTATTTGTTGGGGGCTTGTATCCAACTTTTGGGGTCTTTTCTCTGGAGGCAAGAAAGGTCTATCTTTTCCCTTCTAGGGTTAGTTAGTTCTCCGGCTGGCGCGAGACGTCTAGAACCAACGTAGGCACGTTCCCCGGCTGCTGCTATTTGTGGTGCTAGGATTAGATATATGGTCAGCCCAGTTACCACTGCCCTAAGAGCTGGTTTTTTTGTGTTTGCAGACTTGGTATGTACTTTTGAGACCCTCTGCCATTGGGGTCATAACATATTCCACCATGCCAGCACATCGCAGATCAAATGCTTAACTGGTAGGCTGATCGATGGAAGTGATCACACAGTGACCGTGCTTTCTGCAGCAGTGCATCCAGACCAGGATAGTGGCGGAGAAATTGCTGTACCACCAAATGGGGGATGCGAGCCATGCAAGACATGTGTGTGAGGTTGCCCTGGCATAGGGCTACCACGAGGTTCGCATTGTTGTTGCACACGGCCTTCCATACCTCCAGGGTCAGTGGAGATAGTCAATGATCAAGTTCGGCAGGATTGCAGTCCACAACTCTTCAGCTGTGTGACTGCAATCTCCAAGGCATATTATTTAAGCACTGCCTGATTGCTGTGAACCCTGGCTGCTCAGTACAGAGGTGGGGAAGATTCTATCTGCACTATTTGAATGCACATCTCATTAACGGAGACGTTTAGGGTGCAAGTAGAGGCCCTAGAGGAGATGGAGGAGCAAGAAGCAGTGGAGGAAGTGATTGATACAGACATTTGTCCTGCAAGATTTGGGGATTCCAAGACTTGTGGAGCAGCCCCTTGACTGCCTGCCTCCACAGCCACCAGAGTCACCCAGTGCCCACTCAGTAAAATGTAATGCCCCTGGCCCTATTTGCTTTTCCAGATGTCTGTGGTGAAATGCACCCTGGCAGATATAGATTTGTTCAGGGAACGGGTGATGTTGTCGGTGACATGCCGGTGTAGCGCAGTCACAGCTTTCTAAGAGAAGTAATGGCAACTGGGCAACCGGTACTGCGACAGCCATCAACTTTCAGAAACTGTCTGTATCCACCAGGCAGAAAGGCAGCATTTCCGTGACCAACAGATTAGAGAAAGTCTTAACTTTGGCATGTGTAGGAGGAAACATTCTTTTATGTGACCCCAACTGCGAGACCGAGGGCTGGATGCTGTACTGAGAGAGGGTGAAGTAGGGTGAACAGGGTAAACTGATGGACTGGACATAACATCTCCACTCAAATTATTTGAATTATCAAACAGGGTCTCCTGGCTGAACCCCTATATTAGGACTAATGATTTTGATGAGCAAATGGGGCCTCCTGATTCCTCACTGCAACAAACTTTTAGCCCAAACTATTTGGATTAGAAAATAGGGCCTCCTGGTTGGATCCCAATATTAGGCTTAGCAATTTTGAAGAGCAAATGGGGCCTTCTGATTCCTCATGGCAACATAGTTTTAGCCCAAACAATTTAGATTAGGGGCCTCCTGACTGCAACACAGTTTTAGCACAATGTAGTTAGTTACTAGAAGATCAGTTAACAGGACAGAATCCTATCTAACTAAATTACAAGTTCATTTGCAGCAGTAGGAACGGTCTCTCTGCACTGTTACACTGATAAAATGGCGCAAGCAAAACAAGATGTTCCATTTTTATATTTTTATATTGAGACCATAAATGCTGCTGGAGAAAAGAGAACAATAGGGTCTTAGTCGAGATACAATTGATTAGAAAGATCAGATTCTACTCACCAATTTGAGCCGAAAGACAGGCTCATAGATATAACCCGCTGCAGCAGATCCACCGGTCTACTCGTGACCAACCCGAGATAAAAAAGGGGGTAAAATGTGGATTTAAACTGCACTGCTGAATGATTCAAGGTCCAAATATGTAGCCATTAAATCGTGGATTTATTCATTTATATATGGAGAGAGATATGTGACTTCTGCAGCCAATCACAATAGACCTTGTGTCATGACGTTGTGGATGGTTTCTGTGCCCTAAGTCGCTGCCAGAATGTACACATATTAAGTTATTACATAAAAAAAAAGAAAAAAATTACACTCCGCCGCTCCACTGACCTCTCCACAGTTCCCCCCCCTCCACTTATAAAATTCATCCCCCTGCTCATCATACAGCACCACTATCCTAGACAAGGTAAAAACAAAAGTAATAGTGGAAACGCAACCATTTACCGATCTGTGGATGAATTTTGCTCACTTTGAGGAAAAATGCTTGAGAAGCCGAACACGAATTCAAATGCGCTACATTCATGCTGAATTTGAGATTGGCGAATATTTTCTGAAAAAGTTTGCTCATCTCTACTAGAGACTTCTACCTTCAAGGTTATAAGGTCACAAACGATAACAGGTAAACGGAAATTATATATTGGTAAGACTATCATCTTTAACATATGTATACTCCCAGTGGAAGGATAAATATGGAAAAATTCTCTTCTTAAAGTGAAGAACTTTGGACTTTGTTCTGTTAACTTTAAGACCAGATATTGCTGCAAGCACATCCAATTAAATAGATCAGGTAGTGATATTAATAGAAATATAGTCCAGCTCACTGTGATTTGTATCATGGAGGTGCTCGGAGCACAGAATCGCTGTGTGAAGACGTGGAAAATTCAAAATGAAGAGAAATCCAGCTCAATGAACAGTGAATATTTTATTCACAAAAATGTTTCAGGGACATACCGAGTCAGCAATATAGCTTACAAAGCAAGCACATACCTCCCAACCATCCCGGATCCAGCGGGACTGTCCTGATTTTGACAGTCAGCCCCGCGATCCCGGGTGGGACATTAGTTGTCCCGCACTGGTTGGGAGGTGTGTATATCACCCAGTCAGCTGCTCTGTGCACACAGGACCTGTGATGAAGTCACAGGATGGGAGGAGTCAGGGGGTCACATGATCGGGAGGACCTCCGTGTACAGGACTCTGCTGGTTGCCATGACGCTGAAGGAGGGTAAGCGTATGTGTGAGGTCAGGAGGTTTTTACAGTGTGGATGTAGCAGAGCCGTGTGTGTATGAGGTGTGTGGATCGGAGCAGCGTGTGAAAGGTGTATGGAGCGGAGTCGTGTGTGTAAGACGTGTACAGAGCGGAGCCACGTGTGTACGAGGTGTGTAGAGCAGAGCCATGTGTGTACAAGGAATACAGAGTGGAGCAGCATGTGCAATGTGTATGGAGCAGAGCCGTGTGTGTACGAGGTGTATAGAGCAAAGCCATGTGTGTACGAGGTGTATGGAGCGGAGCCGTGTGTGTACGAGGTGCATGGAGCGGAGCCGTGTGTGTACGAGGTGTATGGAGAGGAGCCGTGTGTGTATAAGGTGTATGGAGAGGAGCCGTGTGTGTACGAAGTGTACGGAGTGGAGCCGTGTGTGTACGAGATGTATGGAGAGGAGCCGTGTGTGTATAAGGTGTATGGAGTGGAGCCGTGTGTGTACGAAGTGGAGCCGTGTGTGTACAAGGTGTATGGGGAGGAGCCGTGTGTATGAGGTGTACGGAGCGGAGCCGTGTGTGTGCAAGGTATACGGAGCGGAGCTGTGTGTGTACGAGGTGTACGGAGTGGAGCCGTGTGTGTATGAGGTGTATGGAGCAGAGCCGTGTGTGTACGAGGTGTATGGAGTGGTGCCGTGTGTGTACGAGATGTATGGAGAGGAGCCGTATGTGTATGAGGTGCATGGAGCGGAGCCGTGTGTGTGCAAGGTATACTGAGCGGAGTAGCGTGTGCAATGTGTATGGAGCGGAGCCGTGAGTGTACGAGGTGTACGGAGTGGTGCCGTGTGTGTACAAGATGTACGGAGCGGAGCCATGTGTATGAGGTGTATGGAGCGGAGCCATGTGTGCAAGGTATACGGAGCAGCATGTGCAATGTGTGCGGAGCGGAGCCGTGTGTGTACGAGGTGTATGGAGTGGTGCCGTGTGTGTGCGAGGTGTACGGAGTGGAGCCGTGTGTGTATGAGGTGTACGGAGTGGAGCCTTGTGTCTATGAGGTGTACGGAGTGGAGCTGTGTGTGTGTACGAGGTGTACGGAGCGGAGCCCCATGTGCAAGGTGTATGGAGCGCAGTCGTGTGTGTACGAGGTGTATGGAGCGGAGCCATGTGTGTACGAGGTGTACGAAGTGGAGCCATGTGTGTACAAGATGTATGGAGAGGAGTCGTGTGTGTAATGAGGTGTACGGAGCGGAGCTGTGTGTGTATAAGGTGTATGAAGCGGAGCCGTGTGTGTATGGAGTGGAGCCGTGTGTGTACGAGGTGTATGGGGAGGAGCCGTGTGTGTATGAGGCGTACAGAGCGGAGCCGTGTGTGTACGAGGTGTACAGAGCGGAGCCGCATGTGCAAGGTGTATGGAGCGGAGTCGTGTGTGTACGAGGTGTATGGAGCGGAGTCGCATGTGTACGAGGTGTACGGAGCGGACGCTGGCTGTGTCGGATCAGAGCAGATATTGCTCCTCGCTCTGACACTGACTGGCACAGGAGGTCTTTATCAGTGGCGTATCACAGCTGCTGCGACATGAGCAGTTAGCGTCGCAGCTGGATGACACCATTCAGCGCCATGGGAGTGGAGGCTGACGGCTGCTGCGAGGGAGCGCGGTGAAAGGTGTGTGTGTGTAGTGATGGAGAAGGCAATGATGGGGGTGGGGTAACCATGTGTGGCCATTATACTGCACCCAGCATTGTGTAGGGCCATTATACTGTATGGAGCATCGTGAGGGGCCATTATACTGTACCCAGCATTATGTGTGGCCATTATACTGTACCCAGCATTGTGTGGGGACATTATACTGTACAAAGCATCATGTGGGGCCATTATACTGTATGGACCATCACGTGGGGCAAGTATACTGTACGCAGCATCATGTGGGGCCATTATACAGTATGGAGCGTTATGTGTGGCCATTATACAGTATGGAGCATCATGTGTGGCCATTATACAGTATGGAGCATCATGTGTGGCCATTATACAGTATGGAGCGTCATGTGTGGCCATATTTTTTTGTTTATAATTATTGTTTACGAAACATTGTGATCAGAAGTGCTAATTGGGTGTGGTTGGGGCATGACTAGTTGTGAAATGGGTGTGGTCAGAGGTGTGGCCTAAAATTTGCCGAGGCGCGCACAGCACGCCGCTGACTTTGACCCTCTTTCCCTTCTTCGAAAGTTGGGAGGTATGCATTCATCAATATGTTTCAGGTGTCTGCGCAAAGATTTCTCTTCATTTTGAAGTTATATTAATAGCTTGTGGTCCATTTACATTGCAAAATTATTCTGAATAAGTGTTCCTATCGTACAATTTAAACAGGTTGCTGCTCACCCGATGATTGAGCAAAACGCATATTCGTCAGGTGAAATGATCTTTTGGTTTGCACATTGTTCGTTAGTCATGGCAGCACATCATCCTGTGTAAATAGGACCTGTGCTGCTGAGGACAATGAAAGCATATGCACACTGAATGATCTAATACAGATTGTTCATTGCACATCTGAAGCTGGGTCGCATTATGTAAACAGACTAATAAAGTATTACCCGCAAACATTGCCAGCCGACTGACTGTTAACAGTGCACATGGCTGAGTGTAAATGGACCATTATAATGAGTAACTAATAAATCATCTGCAAAAATATCCGTTTTATAAGTCTTATCACCAATCTGCACTCCAGCTATGTCAGGTTGTTGCTTTATCAGGGCTGCTAATGGTTCTACGTTTTCTACTAACAGAATTGGAGATAAGAGTCAATGATTCCAAGTGCCATAGAATACACCATAGAATGCATAGAAATACAGATAGGAAAGGAAGGGGGAGTTTAGGATATGCTTGTGTTTTGCTTATGGACCAAAGAGCAAAGCAAATTGATAGTCTGCAAAAAGACACAAGAAGCCTAAAAGGTGTGAAACCTCAAACCTCATTATCAAAGGTTTTCTACACATCCAAAGACAAAACAGTAATGTCAATGGATGATAAAAAGTATTTTCCCAGTTGATTCAATTTATGTTCTAATGTTAACAGTGGTTTGTCAACATTAGAACATGACAGTGGTTTGTCTGCCAGGTACAAAACCAACTTAATCCCTACAAATCAAATTTGCCAACAACTGGTCATAACTAAATTGATAAGAGAAGTGTTCCAAGAATTTGAAGATCCTTCTTAGGCTTTGGAATTACAAGGATCGAAGCATCTAAACCCCCTCAGGAGTCTTCTTACCATGTAAAAGTAAAATACAACAATTAAGTGCAGCAGCAAGTTCAGAAAAAAAAAGGGGTGGATTCACCATGTAAGTTAAGAAATGTTTATTTTATCATTTTATGGAATTTCCCCCTATTCCTCTTTTTTTCTGCATTTTGTATAACTAGTGATGAGCAAGTATACTCATTACACTAGATTTCCCGAGCATGGTCGGGTGATCTCCGAGTCTTTGGACATGTGTGGGGTTTGCCTGTTTGTTAGGAAATCCCCACATGTATTCAGGGTGTCTAGCAGCTGGAAATCATGCAGCTGTGGAGACAGAAACTAAATCTCCGAGCACATCCAAATACTCGGAGATCACCCGAGCATGCTCGGAAAATCTCGAGTAACGAGTATACTCACTCATCCCTAGTAGCAACCTTTAAATGGAATATGTCACCCCAAAGATGGCCTATAAACTAAGGGCACCGGCATCAGGGGCTCATTCTACAGCATTCTGTAGTTCTGTAGATAAGCCCCCCGATGTAACCTGAAAGATAAGAAAAACAGGTTATATTATACTCACCCAGGGGCGATCCCGCTGCGGTCTGGTCCGATGGACGTCGCGGTCTGGGTCCAGCGCCTCCCATCTTCATACGATGACGTCTTCTTCTTGTCTTCTTGCCGCGGCTCCTGCGCAGGTGTACTTTGTCTGTCCTGTTGAGGGCAGAGCAAAGTACTGCAGTGCGCAGGCACCGGGAAAGGTCAGAGAGGCTTGGCGCCTGCGCACTGCAGTACTTTGCTCTGCCCTCAACAGGGCAGACAAAGTATGCCTGCACAGGAGCCGCAGCAAGAAGACAAGAAGAGGACGTGATCGTATGAAGATGGGAGACGCCGGACCCAGCCCCCAACGCCCATCGGACTGGAACGCAGCGGGACCGCCCCTGGGTGAGTATAATCTATGTCTTCATCAGTTGAATGTGATATTTGTATGGCTTTTTACATAGTAACATAGTATTTAAGGTTGAAGGAAGACTTTAAGACCATCTAGTTCAAACCATAGCCTAACATGTTGATCCAGAGGAAGGCAAAAAAAAAACATTCGGCAAACACTAAGCTCCACAATGGGGAAAAAAATCCTTCCCGACTCCACATATGGCAATCTTACTAGTTCCCTGGATCAATGCCCTATCAAGGAATTTAGTATATATAACAGGTAACATTATACTTTTCAAGAAAGGCATCCAGTCCCTTCTTAAATTTAGCTATACTATGAGGAATTGCAATGATAGATAAACAGGTTTTCAGTTAGATCTTTCATTTACACACTCAGAATACAACATTTTGTAGGTACACTTCCAGTAATGCCTAGTGCTGTATACTTTACTAAAAGTTATATATCATATCCTTCCCCTATAGGCACCCACTGTTAAGCTCTATTCACTTAAATGTGGAGAAGCTAAAAAACAATAGTGTCTTATCTGGGTGACTAGGATATTTGGGTAGAGGAAATTGCTCACCTGGTTGGCTTGTGAAACCACACCATACAATGTGCTTGATATGGCTGCTACACACCCGCACAGTTGTTCGCGATACAATAGCAAGGTAAAAAAAGTTTAAATTTTTGCGCTGCCATAAATGCCAATGGAAATTTCAGAGAAAGAATCAGGATCCAGGATAAAAGAATTCGGTTTATTGTTGACATGTTTCAAAACATAACAAATTTCTTCCTCAGGACGAACTAAAAGTGAATTGTGGAGCTCGACAAGCGCCAACATGACATGAGATATGGATTGGTTATTGACATTGTTTACATGGTTGGTTTAATTGGAGCATGTTGAGAATCACTATGACTACCACAAAGCTCTACGTGGATAGGGACTTATGTGTATAAGGGGCGTGTCTTGTTGTATTGCACTGACTTTTTCTATATTCAAAATCCTTAATGTGTTTGTAAATATTGATGTTTTATGATATTTGGATGTATAATGAGGTATTTTGGAACATATCTTGTAGATGATTATAAGTTATTTGTATATATTGATTGAAGGTAGTTCCTTGATGTTGATTGGTGCTTGTCGAGCTCCACACTATATAAGGCTGCCATTTGTACCATGATGTATACTTGATAAAGACCATGTTTGGTCGAAACATTGTATGACTATGATGGCAGGATAAAGAATCTCTATTTTTGTCACCTGAATTGGATGCTGCTCATTTTTCTCTATTTGTGAGTATTTGTCCAATTCGGTCAATGGATTTTGAGCGTGCATCCTGAAATCATCTGATGTGCCATTGGCTGCTGCTTTTTAGATTTCGAATACTAACAGACTGGTAGCTTGTTCAGATAGGACTGGTACAGGAATGCAGGATACAGGTATAAGTGCAGACAAAGCACGTTAAGGTTCAAGGCAAGGCACATACAGGATGGGGTCAGGAACAGGTACAGACAGTTCAGGTTCTAAATCACAAGACCGGAAGGTAACAGATACTAATTCAAACAGGACTGGTTACTGGTGCTTGTTCAGATAGCATGGCTTCTGGATACAAGCTGGATAGAGGAACAGGGACCTGACAACAGTGTTAGCATCTTCCAGACTAACTTAACATTAATTTTGATCAGGCACCTCATGACAGGTGGAGGTGCCTTAAGTACTAATTGCCTCCCGGCTATTGGCTTGGGACACAATAGGAGTGAGCGCACTGTCTCTTTAAGAGACAGGGAGCATACACTTGCCCTAAGTGCGCTGCCAGGAGATTTACATGGTGTGCGCAGACCTTGGGACATGGGAGCAGAAGTAGTGGACATGGCAGGGCGGCCTGTGGGATGAGTAAGTTGGCATCCCATCCCGGAGGGAGAAATGGAGGCATTCAGGGACCCTTGCGTTACACCATCATATTGCTTTAATAGAAGTTCATGAGCTCTTTATCTCCAAATGCCTTTAAATTCAGAGGGAGGCAGACATAGGTCTTTTTTGTTGGATGCCATAAAGATCGACCATAAAAATACATTGTTGTATGGTTTATCAAACTACATGGGTTTCCTGTCCTGGTAGCATTGATTCCGGGTCTCCATAGACACTGAATCTGACAGATCCTGTAAGGCAGATCTATACTAAAAGAGAATGCATGAGCCCATATGGTAAGTGATATCAACCTTCAACCAGGCTAGGAGATAAATAAAGTAAAGCAAAGACACTAGCATCCAAGGGAATAGGCACTGCTGAAATATGCTGACAGAAAAACGAGTCCTGTGTGGCAAACCCATGGCGTAAGATAATCAGAAAAAAATTGGAAACTGCTGCGCTAAACAGCCATTGGATGGACATGGAAGAAACAAAAAAAGGGGACATTCAATCCTAAATAGCAATAAGCATTGCATTTCCAATGTAATGCTCAGGTAATTTCTTAAAAAGTCATAGTACACACAGGAGCGCTCAAAGGTACAGGGATAACTCCCATCCTCCAGTGAACTATTACAAGAACGTTATATCAGCAAATTGAAGGTCTTCTTTTTGTTACTCCTTTTTATGTTTCATGTACATGATTGCTAGCGGAAATTCTAGGTCTATGGTGGTAACTATTTGTAACTTTTTAATAGCAATATTGGTGAATTATTTATATTTTATATGTAACATCTATATCCCAAACGCTAGATTTGCGGTTTAAGTTAGCAGAAACACCACCAATTGTTATGTCTTATATGTATAGAGCAGTACTGGAAATAGCTATGGAGGATATTCACTAGATTAAAACATAACTTTTAATAAATATATAAAATGCTCGGGTCCTAACAAAACACATACATAAATAGTGAAACAAAGTGCTAAAGTGAACCAGTGCTCAATATATAAAAAAATTGGAACAGTCTTACCAATTTAGACGGACGAATGGAGGAAGTCTCACAAATTCTGTGGGATAGGTGGTTCCAGGATAAATACAAAGTGAAAAGAAACTGGGCCAAGGGTAGGGAATGTAATATTACCACTGTCTTCCCTGTGAACCCTTGAAGAGCTCCTGTCCTCACAAGGACAGGCCCCAAGTGAGCCCTGCTATGGCCACCCACCAACCACAATAAACCCTAATTGTCTCTTATTATCTCCCTACGCGTTTCAACTCCAATGAAGGAGAATCATCAGGGGAGTTATATATGGGAAATACCAATGGGTCTCCTTAGTAGTCCAAAAAAGGCAGTCCATTAAAGTCCATACTGGTCCGTATATGTCTATGCCAAACGGGTCCCGCAGTGGCTGGGAGTCCCGCCAGAAACCAGCAAAAACAATGGCTGTGAGGACTATAATTTGCGGACACAGCCATTGTTTTTGCTGGTTTCTGGCGGGACTCCCAGCCACTGCGGGACCCGTTTGGCATAGACATATACGGACCAGTATGGACTTTAATGGACTGCCTTTTTTGGACTACTAAGGAGACCCATTGGTATTTCCCATATATAACTCCCCTGATGATTCTCCTTCATTGGAGTTGAAACGCGTAGGGAGATAATAAGAGACAATTAGGGTTTATTGTGGTTGGTGGGTGGCCATAGCAGGGCTCACTTGGGGCCTGTCCTTGTGAGGACAGGAGCTCTTCAAGGGTTCACAGGGAAGACAGTGGTAATATTACATTCCCTACCCTTGGCCCGGTTTCTTTTCACTTTGTATTTATCCTGGAACCACCTATCCCACAGAATTTGTGAGACTTCCTCCATTCGTCCGTCTAAATTGGTAAGACTGTTCCAATTTTTTTATATATTGAGCACTGGTTCACTTTAGCACTTTGTTTCACTATTTATGTATGTGTTTTGTTAGGACCCGAGCATTTTATATATTTATTAAAAGTTATGTTTTAATCTAGTGAATATCCTCCATAGCTATTTCCATATTTATTCTGAGGGTTTAGACACGGCAAGTTTTATTACAAGCCTTAGCTGCTTTCTATAGAGCAGTACTGATCATAAATACATGTGTGTAAATTTGAATTACCATGACTTTTGATGGGATTATCTGGGAATTTCTTTAGACATGTAATTCTTATTGACATCCATTTTTTATTTCTTCCATGTCCTTCCACAAGCTGTTTAGTGAGACAATACCCAATTTTTAGAAGATAACAAATACTTTATAAGGGTAAACAATTGTGATGCTGCCACAATACAGTATTTGAGTAATTTCTAAATAACCGTTGAAGAACCTAAGAAATTCCAACCCTCTCCTGTACTTTTTCTTTTCCTTATTAGGACAGCTAAGCTCAGATCTCTGTTAAATTTCTATGTGCTTTCTTTCTGGACAATTACATCTCTGCTTTTACTATGCCATATACTTTTTTTCTCATGTTCCTCCCCTGAAAACACTTTAACTCATCATTAAGGAAAATCTACTACTACTAAAAGCACCAGGGGATATGTACTTGGTACAGTCAAGCATTAAATTGTTTTTTTTCCTTCAGTTGCACAGCTTTTAGATTGCACTACAAGGATACAAACACCCACTGCAAGCAATCTGGCATGTGTTTTGCTGTCAAGGAAAGTTATGCTACTTAGGCGGGTGCATGCCTAAAATGAAGCTTTATGTTTTGTGAGATGGAGTTCAAGAGATCAGAATTTTGTGTTTGTCATATATTATCTGCCTTGTTTATGCTGCTGCTGATGTGAAAATTAATTTTCTAATGAATTTGCTAGTGTTAGTTTATCTTCCTAATATTGATATTTAATAAACAAAATTCAAACATTGACAAATAGTTTCAATTTATTATTTAATTTTTAGCCTCTGTTTTTGGAAATTATCTAGCAATTTAGTTGCGGCTTCAGGCAGAGCTAAATATCAGATAATTTCTGCAGTTTAAACCATAGAGCTAATGTTTTAATAAAAGGATGGAACAAATAAAATGGCTTTAAAGTCTGCCTTTCTCCTGTCTAACAGTGTCGTACCTTATTCAGTTTAACATTTTTTGCCTACTTTTGTTAATGCATTGTCCTTTATCTAAACCTCGTAGTCAGACATAGTTCTGATTGTCCCAATGAGACCACAACACATGGATAACAAGAAAAAAAAATCAGTATTATTATAACATTGTTTTTTTTTGCACAGGGGACTCAAATGCAACTATGTACAGCTATGCATTTGGATTTACCTTGAAAGGATTGTCCACTACTTTGACAATTCTTTCTCAAATGCCCGAATTTCAGAAGTAATATAAGAAACAGTTATATTCCCCTCCCGCAGTGGCACCACACCAGTGATATTGGCTCTCGGTTTCCCAGCACTCCTGTGACATTATAATGCCACAAAAGTAATGCAGCTAATCAGTGACGTCACATTACAGGGATAATGCATCCTGTGATGTCACAGTACAAAGATAATAAATGTAGTGATGTCACAGTACAGGGATAATAAACACAGTAATTGTCAAGTTGTGTCCATAGGAAAGCTGGGGAGGAAGGATCCTATAATATCCCTTATTCTAGGGATGCCGTAGTCAATACCTAACCCCTTAAAGGGAACCTGTCACCCCCAAAATGGCTGGTGAGGTAAGCTCACCGGCATCAGGGGCTTATCTACAGCATTCTGTAATGCTGTAGATAAGCCCCCGATGTTACCTGAAAGAGGAGAAAAAGACGTTAGCTTATACTCACCCAGGGGCGGTCCCGTTGCGGTCTGGTCAAATGGGTGTCTCCGGTCCACTCCGGCGCCTCCCATCTTCATTCCATGACGTCCTCTGCGGGTCTTTACGCCGCGGCTCTGGCGCAGGCGTACTTTGTCTGCCCTGTTCAGGGCAGAGCAAAGTACTGCAGTGCGCAGGCGCCGGGCCTCTCTGACCTTTCCGGCGCCTGCGCACTGCAGTACTTTGCTCTGCCCTCAACAGGGCAGACAAAGTACGCCTGCGCCGGAGCTGCGGCATAAAGACCCGAAGAGGACGTCATGGAATGAAGATGGGAGGCGCCGGAGTGGACCGGAGACATCCATCCGACCTGACCGCACCGGGACCGCCCCTGGGTGAGTATAAGCTAACGTCTTTTTCTCCTCTTTCAGGTAACATCGGGGGCTTATCTACAGCATTCCAGAATGCTGTAGATAAGCCCCTGATGCCGGTGAGCTTACCTTACCAGCCATTTTGGGGGTGACAGGTTCCCTTTAAGGTGGAGATGCCTGGGTCTCGTACCTCTCTGTGCTCCCACGAAATCCTACGCTGCTCCCACCCACCTCTCAGGGAGGAAAGGGGCAGGAGTAAAATGGTAACACCAGCTGGACAGACAGGGGGAAAACAACGCACAATCAAACGACAGACACACAGGCTAAAATACAAAGGTAAAATGGGTGCACAGTAAAGAGGCAGAAAAGCAACTCGAAAGAACACCAAAAGGGGAAGATAGAGGTATTCACAAGAAACAGCATGCACCAATCTTAAGAATGCAAGAGCAACTCTCCAGAACACTTCTGCAATGAAGCCAGGAACAGAATGAAAATTCTATTGCTCGCAAAGAGGGAAACCAAAAATAGGTCTTTATATTGGAAGGGTATGGTTCCAATAAGCAGCACAGCCAATATTATAAGAGGAACTCTAAACACTTTGTTAACTCATAAATGTCTGTGTAGATTTAAAGAGGGCCTATGTCAGCTAATCCCTGCTATCTTCTAATTTCAGATGTACCATAGGTTCCAGCAGAATGTGGCACTTTCATGACAGTAACATCACAATACAGAGAATAAACAGAGTGACATCATAGTTTAGACATAATAAACACAGTGATGTCACAGTGCAGGGATAATAAATGCAGTGATCTCACGGTATAGGTCCTATACTATAGGATAATAAACACCGTCATGTCACAGTATAGAATAATAAACACAGTTATGTCATAGTGAAGGGATAATAAATGGATAAAAAGCACAGTAATGTCACCGTTCAAGGATAACAAATGCAGTAATGTCACAATAAGGTAGTCTCCATGTTAGAAACTAAATAGGTATTGTAAGAGTAGGTTAAATTTGTATGTAAAGTGTAACAGTTACATTTTTTAAATGTATCTCAGGATATAGGATTAAATAACAGCCCTAACAAACTGCATAGTGTATAAATCAACAAAAAACATTGCACTGTTATGTTTATGACGGAAATTAAAGCCAATTTCCTGTAATGTTCAGCACTGTACAATACCAGACATGAAAGAAGAGTTGTGCACTCCTTGTTTGCACATTTGCTTCTTTGTCCACATTCACTGCGACCTGGGATCCCTTTGCTGTAGAGTTATAGCCTCCATTTATAAGTGTGAGTTGTACATAAGTTGGATGAACTACCTGTACAGAGATAATAAACACAGTGATGTCACAGTAAAGGGATCATAAACCCAGTGTCATGATCCTGCCCGGGTTTTGAGTCCTGTCTTCCCTTTTTCCAGTCTGATTATGTCAGGGGTTAACTTTTCTCAGACTCAGTCTGGTCTCAGGCTTGCTATTTATCCCCACTGCATCCTGCAAGCGGTGTCAGTTATAGCTTCTGCCTATGGCATGAGTAGCTGACTCTGGTTATATCTTGATTTGTCCTGGTGTGATTCCTGACTGTTCCCGTGTCTGTTCATTCCCCTTCCCCCATTCTGACTCAGTGTTTTCCCTTCGTGTTTGGACTCTCTGGTACTTGACTTGGCTTTTTCTCTTACCTGACTCTGTTGTTTTGCTCCTGGTACTTCTGCTTCCATCAGGTATTGACCCTCTGGCGCGTCTCTGACTCTGAGTTGATTTTCCCCTTTGTACTACATTACTCTCCTGGTTTTGACACAGCTTGTTTGACTACCCTGTTGCCACCTGGTGGTGGCCTCACTGCAGCGCTGCAGGTCTGCTCTGGCAAGTGTTGCAGTCTCTCCTCCACTCTACTGCCATCTA
This sequence comes from Ranitomeya variabilis, assembly GCF_051348905.1. Classification (NCBI taxonomy): domain Eukaryota; kingdom Metazoa; phylum Chordata; class Amphibia; order Anura; family Dendrobatidae; genus Ranitomeya; species Ranitomeya variabilis. The sequence goes on along the minus strand of NC_135238.1, from coordinate 142,928,569 downwards.
GTGGAGAATGCATCTACCTGCATAGCTGCCGTGTGACCCCCAGTGATGTTACAGTCCTGGAATAATATACCCAGTAATGTCACAGTGCTGAGATAATAAAAACGGTGTCACAGTACAAAACAAGAACAACAATCACAGTGATGTCACAGCACAGGCATACTAAACACAGTGATCTCGTAGGACAGGGATAATAAACACAGTGATGTCACATTACAGGGATAATAAACTCAGTGATGTCACAGTAATGGGATAATAAAGACATAGATGTTACAGTACTGAGAGAATACACACAATGATGTCAAAGTAGAGAGATAATGAACAGAGTGATGTCACTGTACATAACAGGGACCATAAACAGTGATGTCACAGTTCAGGGATAATAAACACAGTGATGTCATTGTACAAAGAAAAATAAACACAGAGATGGCACAGTACAGGAGTAATACATTTAAGGATATCAAAGTGCAGAGATAACAAACACAGTGATGTCACAGTTAAGTGCAATGCCAATAACGTAGTGATGTCACAGTTCAGGGATAATAAATACAGTGATGTCATAATACAGAGATAGTAAGCACATTGATTTCACAGTAAAGGAATACTAAAAACAGCGATGTCAGTACAAAGATAATAAACAGTGATATCACCATAGAGGGATGATAATGCAGTGATATCATATCATAGTACAAAAATACATTAATTTTTCACTGTGAAATCACTGTACTTATTATCTTTATATTGATGAAGCTCCTTCAGACTTTTCAGGACATCAGTAAGAATGTCAAGAGTACCCTGAGCAAAACGGATCGGACAAATTCAAAAATCGCCGACTTTCGGCAAAGTTGGGTTTCATAAAACCCGACCCGATCCTAGTGTTGGATCGGCCATGCAGTCAGCAATCTTAGCGCCAATGTCGCGTTTCATATGACGCATTCAGCTCCATTTTTCAGCCAATGAAGGAGGATGCAGAGTGTGGGCAGCGTGATGACATAGGTCTCGGTCCCCACCATCTTAGAGAAGGGCATGACAGTGATTGGCTTGCTTTCTGCAGGGTTCTAGTACCGTCAGCTGGTCCTTGGTAGTACCATTGGTTCTTGTACCTTCTGCTCCCCATCCTGGTTCCAGTACCGTCTACTGGTTCCAGGCAGAGCCTTTGGCTTAGGTACCTCCTTCTTGGTATCCGAGTTCCACCAATGTCTGGTGGCCCTTGGTAGTGCTTTCTGGCACAGGTACTTCCTGTTAGTAACCGGGTTCCAGTACCGTCAGCTGGCCCTCGGTAGTTCCATTGGCTCTTGTACCTTCTGCTAGCCATCTGGGTTCCAGTACCGTCAGCTGGTTCTTGGCAGTGTCTTTTGCTCTTGTACCTTCTGCTACCCATCCTGGTTCCAGTACCGTCAGCTGGTTCCAGGCAGGGCCTTTGGCTTAGGTGCCTCCTTCTCGGTATCCAAGTTCCACCAATGTCTGGTGGTCTTTGGTAGTGCTTTCTGGCACTGGTAACTCCTGCTTAGTAACTGGGTTCCAGTACCGTCAGCTGGTCCTCGGTAGTTCCATTGGCTCTTGTACCTTCGGGTAGCCGTCCGGGTTCCTGTACCGTCAGCTGGTTCTTGGCAGTTCCTCAGCCTTCTTGTACCTTCTGCTACATTTCCACATTCAAGCTTTTGGAAATGGTTTTTGCTAATCACTCTGGATCTCCCAGACGACGACCCTAAAGATGACAACCCTGACGACCAACCTGAAGAAGACGACGACCCCGGAGACGACGACCCTGGAGACGACGACCCTGAAGACCACCCCGAAGAAGACGACGACCCCGGAGATGACGACCCCGGAGACGATGACCCTGAAGACCACCCCGAAGAGGACCAAGAAGCAGAAGAACAAGAAGCTGCAGAACAAAAAGCAGAAGAACATTAAGGATGAGACTAAAAATCAGAGCAAAAGATATTATCTCAATTATAAGCAGAAGAAGACTAAGCAGTGTATGGGGGTGAGTCTGTTCCTCCTCATGGTGCCCCTGGAAAAAACCTGCTGCTGCAGGCCAATCTGAACACGCACAAATCCTGTTGTAAATCTTTTGTGACAGGCAGAACGGAAGGTGTAATCTTCAAACTTTTATAGATAACAACTACAGGAATGCCTGTCACAAATAAGAATATGATGAAGAAGAAGAATATGAAGAAGATGAAGAAGTAGAATATGAAGAAGAAGAATAGTTGAATAAAAAGAATATGAAAAATGTAAAAAAAAGAATAATAGGAAGAAGGTGAAGAAGAATAAGATTAATAATGTGAAGAAGAAGTTGATGAAAAAGATGCTGCTGCTGAGGATGATGAAGAAGAAAATGTGGGAGAAGTAAAAAAGAAGATGAAGAGCATAGAAGTAGTGAAACATAAATATCTGACAAAATATAAAAAATCTTAGCATAGTCAATATCTTTGTAACTCCAAACGTCTTAAAAAAAATAATTCCTGCTATTCCATTTGATTGGGATAAACCTCTATGACTTTAATGTCTCCTTCACCTCCCCCAATACATTCTACATTATTCTTAGTTGTTTTCCTTCATGTAGAATTAACCTACAAGAAAAGAAAGGGTTTATTTTAATTCTGATATTTTTGTCCCATTGACTTGCATTGGTATCGGGTATCGGTATAGTTGATATCTGATATTTTTTTTATATCGGCCGATCCAATCCTATACCGATATTTCCGAATACCGGAAGGTATCGCTCAACACTACTTATAACGCATGAAGAACGTCTTAAAAAATAAATAAAACCAATTCTTCACATGCTGTTGATTATTTCATTCTGCCTCCAAAAGATCGCAGTAAGGCTCGGCTCACATTCATCCCGCACCCTGCGCTGAGCTCTTATATTGGAGTTTCCGTGTAAGTCTCTAAAATACATGATTCAGACGGAACCTCTGGCTGAACATTCCCTATAATGAGGCAGATAAAGGCATTGTGGACGCCATAAGACCTGTAATCCGGTGGTGTCCGTCTTTTTAGTCATACATAAAAGTGCAGTCAGCCAGTTTCGGCACCTCTGAAAAGAAGGACACCACTGAACAGAGGCCAGACAGAGCCCAGAGTAACTCTGCTGCCTCAACATAGTAAATGGTTCTGGGGTTTCATCTGTCTCGTCACTCAGAGATTTAGATAGAAACCCCAAAGTAAGTGATCAGCGCAGAGTGCCATATAAATGTGATGCCAAACGTTATGTAAAATGTTCCCAATAAAATCTTCCACTCAATCCACACAAAAAAATCAAACCCTCACTCAGGTCTGTCATCTGTTAATGGAAAAAGAGGGGGCTAAACGTTACTGCTAGTACAAAGGTTCTGGAAAAGCATTATGGCTACTTACCCCCTAAAATAAATTCTGCACTCCCAAATTCAAATGCCCCTCCTCCATTCTGAGCTCCACAGTGTACCTAAACCACATATATCCTCCACATGTTTGGCATTCTGTAGTGATGAGAGCCCACCTAATTTATGGGCTCTGGGTGTATGTATCCAGAAGCACGGGCTGGGCATAACGTACTGGTCACTACAGCATACTGGTCACTACAACGGCAGTTTGCATTTTTCACTCAGCAACATCCACTGCTGCCTGTTTCGGGAAAACACTTATGGAGTCAAAATCATCACTACACTTGTAGATAAATTTCTAAAGTGGTATAATTTCCAAACTGGGGTCACTTGAGGGAGGATTCTGCTTTTATTGAATTCAGGGGCTCTTTATATAGAGTCTGGAAACTATTCTATAATAATTTGTTCTCCAAGAGTCAAATAGCGCTCTGTCCCTCCAGAGTCGTGCGTTGTGGCTAAGCAGTACTGTACGGCCACTTATGGGGTATTGCCAAGTTCAGAAGAAATTGTGTAACACATTTTGGCACAATTTTTATCCATTTTCCAGTATTTTTTTGCGTTAAAAATGTAATTATTTTTTCTTCACTGCCCAATGGTATCAAATTCTGTGACACACTTGTGGTGTCAATATGATCACTGCACCACTGAGCTCATTGAGAGGTGTAGTTTGTAAAATGGGGTCACTTACAGGGGTTTCTGCTGTTCTGGCACCTCAGGGGCTCTGCCAATGTGACATGGCCCCCTCAAACCAATGCAGCAAAACCTGCACTGTAATATGGCACTCCTTCTCTTTCATGCCCTGCTGTGCTCCCAGACAGTAGTTTTCCACCACATACTGGGTATTGGCATACTCAGGAGAAATTGCACAACAAACTTTGGGATCCATTTGTTCTTGCTAACTTTGCGAAAATAAAAAAGTGGGGGCTAAAATAGCATTTTTGTGGTAATTTTTTTTTTTTTTTACTTTGACGGCTCAATATTATAAAATTCTGTGAAGCTCTTGGAGGCAAAGTGCTCACTAGACATCTGAATAAATTCCATGAGGGGTCTAGTTTCAAAAATGTGGTCACTTGTTGGGGGTTTCCACTGTTTAGGCACATCAGGGGCTCTCCAAACGAGACATGGCAACAACTAATTATTCCAGCATATTTTACATTCAAAAAGTCAAATGGCATTCCTTCCCTTCTGAGCTTTGCCGTGCGCCCAAACAGTAGAATTCCCCACATATGGGGCATCGGCAAGCTGAGGAGTATTGCAAAACAAAATGCATGGTCAATTTTTCTCCTGTTACCCTTGAGAAAGTATAAAAAAATAGGTCTAAAGGAACATTTTTGTGAAAGAAAAGTAAATGTTTATTTTGTCCTTCCACATTCCATTCTGTGTCATTTTGGGGTATTTTCTTTCATATAGACCCCTCAAAGTGACTTCAAATGTGAGGTGGTCCCTAAAAAAAATGGCTTTGTAAGATTTGTTGAAAAAATGAGAAATCGCTGGTCAACTTTTAACCCTTATAATGTCCTAAAAAACAATTTTGGTTCCAAAATTGTGCTGATGTAAAGAAGACATGTGGTAAATGTTATTTATTAACTATTTTCTGCGATATGACTCTCTAATTTAAGCGCATATGAATTAAAAGTTTGAAAATTGCAAAATTTTCAAGATTTTCACCAAATTTCCTTTTTTTCACAAATAAACACAAGTCATATCGAAATTTTACCACTATCATAAAGTACAATATGTCACGAGAAAACATTGTCAGAATCACCGGGATCCATTGAAGCATTCCAGAGATATGACCTCGTAAAGTGACAGTGGTCAGAATTGTAAAAATTGGCCCGGTCAAGAAGGCAAAAACAGGTCCAAGGGGCAAAAGAGTTAACATACTCCCAAAATCCTTTTTTATTGCTTTTGGTCTCCCTTGCAAGCCTCACTTTATTACTGGCTGTATATCTTCTAATGCTTGTCCTGCATTCCTGCATACAGCATTATACTGTATTCTTCTTTAGATATGGCCCCCCTCTTTCCATTTAATTTACATTTCTTTTTTCCTTTTTAACAAGTGATCAAGTTCTGTGTTCATCCATACTGGTCTCTTTAAATGCTTCTAGTTCTTCCTTCTTTTTGGGATAGTTACTGATTCTGCAGTGAGAAGTTTAGTTAGCAAAATCTCCCATCCTTCTTGGACATTTCTGTCCTTTAGAACTTCTAGCCATTGTACCTTTCCTACCCTTTTTCTGAGTCCATTAAAATCTGCCTTTCTGAAGTCCAACATTAAAATCTGAGTCCTTGCTGGTCTTCCTCCTCTTGTAATCCAAAATTTGAGGATAGCATGATTGTTGCCTCCTAACTTCCCATATGCAAATTGCCTCTTCTGAGAAAAAGAGGACTTAACTCTATAGCGCCACCTGTTGGAAGTAGCGATCCTACAAGTCACAATCAACCCTTTAACGAGTCGTGCAATATGACTTAGGATAAAAGCCAAATCAGTATCTCAATTTGCAGACACGGTGTTTCGGGCTGTTGGCCCTCGTCAGTGCGAAGCATGAGAACTGATTTGGCTAGGTGAGAGGCTCTGGACTGGGGTCTAAGGGGTAACGTTATAAGCCTCCTTACCTTGACAAGCCAGCTGGTATGTCACTCTCCATAAGAATAAACATTACCCCTTAGGGTACTGTCACACAGTGGCACTTTTGTCGCTACGACGGTACGATCCGTGACGTTCCAGCGATAGCCATACGATATCGCAGTGTCTGACACGCTACTGCGATCAGGGACCCTGCTGAGAATCGTACGTCGTAGCAGATCGTTTGAAACTTTATTTCGTCGCTGGATCTCCCGCTGTCATCGCTGGATCGGTGTGTGTTTGACAGCGATCCAGCGATGCGTTCGCTTGTAACCAGGGTAAACATCGGGTTACTAAGCGCAGGGCCGCACTTAGTAACCCGATGTTTACCGTGGTTACCAGCGTAAAAGTTAAAAAAAAAAAACCGTACATACTCACATTCCGGTGTCCTTCAGGTCCCTTGCCATCTGCTTCCCGCTCTGACTGACTGCCGGCCGGAAAGTAAGAGCAGATCACAGCGGTGACGTCACCGAGGTTCGCTGGTAACCACGGTAAACATCGGGTTACTAAGCGCGGCCCTGCGCTTAGTAACCCGATGTTTACCCTGGTTACCCAGGACCTCGGCATCGTTGGTCGCTGGAGAGCGGTCTGTGTGACTTTCCAACGATCACGGCCAGGTCGTATCGCTGGTCGTGATCGTTGGAAAGTTAGACTCCTTAGACTCCTAACTTCCCAGGCACCTTTACTTCCTCAACCATTTCCTCACTGTTAGTAAGAAATAGGTCCAAGATCGCAAATCCTATTGTTCTCTCTTCTACCTTTAGAAAGATAAAGTTGTCAGCAAGAGAAGAAAAGAATTTCCTGGACCCATTACTTTTGCCTGAGCGAGATTCCCAACAAATATCTGGATAGTTAAAATCTACCATGATCACTATGTTGTACTTTTTTCAGAACAGAGACATCGGATGTAAAAAGAGTTCATCCATATCTTCATTCTGTCTAGGTGGCCTATAGTAAACACCTACAGTAGTGTCCTTTCTGTTAATCTCTCCTTGTATTCATACCAAAACAGCTTCTACAGAGCTATCAGTCTCTGAAGTTTGGATCTCTGTGGAGATATACGGTGGGAAAAAAAACTATTTAGTCAGCCACCAATTGTGAAAGTTCTCCCACTTGAAAAGATGAGAGAGGACTGTAATTGACATCATAGAGTCAAAATGAGAAAACAAATCCAGAAAAGCACCTTGTCTGATTTGACAAGATTTATTTTGCAAATTATCGTGGAAAATAAGTATTTAGTCACCTAAAAGCATGAAAGATTTCTGGCTCTCACAGACATATAAATTCTTCTTTAAGAGGCTCATCTGTCCTCCACTCATTACCTCCACTCACCTGTTTGAACTTGTTAACAGTATAAAAGACACATGTCCACAACCTCAAAAGTCACACTCGAAATTCCACTATGGTGAAGATCAAAGCGCTGTCGAAGGACACCAGAAAACAAAATTGTAGACCTGCACTAGGCTGGAAAGACTGAATCTGCAATAGGCAAGCAGTTTGGTGTCATGAAATCAACTGTGTAAGCAATAATAAGAAAATGGAAGACATACAAGACCGCTGACAATCTCCCTCGATCCGGGGCTCCATGCAAGATCTCACTTCGTGGAGTCAAAATGATCATAAGAATGGTGAGCAAAAATCCCAGAACCACATGGGGGACCTAGTGAATAACCTGCATAGAGCTATGATCACAGTTACAAAGGCTGCCATCAGTAACACACTACGCCACCAGGAACTCAGATCCTGCAGTGCCAGACATGTCCCCCTGCTTAAGCCAGTACATGTCTGGGCCCATCTGCTAGAGAGCATTTGGATTATCCAGAAGAGTATTGGGAGAATGTAAATATGGTCTGATGAAACCAAAGTAAGACTGTTTGGTAAAAAAAAAACTTGTTGTGTTTGGAGAAGACAAAATGCTGAGTTGCATCCAAAGAACACCATACCTACTGTGAAGCATGGGGGTGGCAACATCATGCTTTGGGGCTGTTCCTCTGCAAAGGGACCAGGATGACTGATCCTTGTACTTGAATGAATGGGGCCATGTATCGTGAGATTTTGAGTGCAAACATCTGTGGCACCCCAGGAGTTATGGTACCACAGTGGTATTGCCTTCCTCTCGGGGAGGGTAATGCAATGACGGGAGATAGGAAGGATCCCTTTGGCAGGTAATCTTACATGCAACATTTTCTGAATCCAGGCCAGAAGGGGGAGCTCTAAACCCGGTTTAAGGGGAACTTCCCTATATACAGTACAGACCAAAAGTTTGGACACACCTTCTCATTTAAAGATTTTTCTGTATTTTCATGACTATGAAAACTGTACATTCACACTGAAGGCATCAAAACTATGAATTAACTTATGTGGAATTATATACATGACAAAAAAGTGTGAAACAACTGAAATTATGTATTATATTCTAGGTTCTTCAAAGTAGCCACCTTTTGCTTTGATGACTGCTTAGCACACTCTGGGCATTCTCTTGATGAGCTTCAAGAGGTAGTCACCGGGAATAGTTTTCACTTCACAGGTGTACCCAGTCACATTTAATAAGTGAGATTTCATGCCTTATAAATTGTGTTGGGACCATAACTTGTGTTGTGCAGAAGTCTGGTGGATACATAGCTGATAGTCCTACTGACTAGACTGTTAGAATTGGTATTATGGCAAGAAAAAAGCAGCTAACTAAAGAAAAACGAGTGGCCATTATTACTTTAAGAAATGAAGGTCAGTCAGTCCAAAAAATTGGGAAAACATTGAAAGTGTCCCCAAGTGCAGTTGCAAAAACCATCAAGCGCTACAAAGAAACTGGCTCACATGAGGACTGCCCCAGGAAAGGAAGACCAAGAGTCACCTCTGCTTCTGAGGATAAGTTTATCCGAGTCACCAGCCTCAGAAAAGGTTAACAGCAGCTCAGATTAGAGACCAGGTCAATGCCACACAGAGTTGTAGCAGCAGACACATCTCTACAGCAACTGTTAAGAGGAGACTTTGTGCAGCAGGCCTTCATGGTAAAATAGCTACTAGGAAACCACTGCTAAGGATAGGCAACAAGCAGAAGAAACTTGTTTGGGCTAAAGAACACAAGGAATGGACATTAGACCAGTTGAAATCTGTGCTTTGGTCTGATAAGTCCAAATTTGAGATCTTTGGTTCCAACCACCATGTCTTTGTGTGAAGCAGAAAAGGTGAACGGATGGACTCTGCATGCCTGGTTCCCACCGTGAAGCATGGAGGAGGAGGTGTGATGGTGTGGGGGTGCTTTGCTGTTGACACTGTTGAGGATTTATTCAAAATTGAAGGCATACTGAACCAGCATGGCTACCACAGCATCTTGCAGCGGCATGCTATTCCATCCGGTTTGCGCTTAGTTGGACCATCATTTATTTTTCAACAGGACAATGACCCCAAACACACCTCCAGGCTGTTTAAGGGCTATTTGACCAAGAAGGAGAGTGATGGGGTGCTACGCCAGATGACCTGGCCTCCACAGTCACCAGACCTGAACCCAATTGAGATGGTTTGGGGTGAGCTGGACCACAAAGTGAAGGTAAAAGGGCCAACAGGTGCTAAGCATCTCTGGGAACTCCTTCAAGATTGATGGAAGACCATTCCCGGTGACTACCTCTTGAAGCTCATCAAGAGAATGCCAAGAGTGTGCAAAGCAGTCATCAAAGCAAAAGGTGGCTACTTTGAAGAACCTTGAGGGCCTTGGCATCACGAACAGGATGGACCGACCCAGCAAACTGGGTCTTGTGTACCCCTAAAGACTGTGCTTAGAAGGGAGACTTTGTTGGATTGTATACCAGAGACTTTAATGAGCTTCTAAAACATCGCCATCAAAACATCTCCATAACTGCGTCACATCATAACTGACGCCATAACTGCGACACACGGTGTGCGCACTTTGTTTTCAAAATAACCGCCAACAACAGCAGCCAGAAAGAGCGCTGCTAGGAGCACAGGAAAAGAGGGGTGTGCCATTGTGGATGGAGCCTGAAGTGAGAGCCGCAAGTGAGGATGCCGTGCAGGAGAATCGCAAGTGAAGACACTGCAAAGCCCTCCACGGAGGACCGGAAGAAGCGACTTACTGAGCACAGGAGGAACTGCAGACTGCGGAGGAGAGACATCATCCAAACTGAAGGTTAGCATGGGGGAATGGAAATGTTGGACCTGGGAGAACTAGTGGCGGTCACAGCCGCAAGTCCCATGATGCCCCCAGGCTCAGCGATGGTCGCAGCTGCAGGTCCCATAATGCCACCAGTCTCCACTGTGCCCGCAGCTCCTGCAAATAGGCCGGACCCAGACACAGTAACAGCTCCTATAATGCCGCTATCCATGCCCTATATAACAGGAGCAGCCTGGCTGCCACAATATTCAGGGGCGTCCTACATCATTAATGACTTTAAAGAAAGACTCTGCAGCTAATTTCAGGTGTACCCCCTGTTGGAACAACAAAAATTCAGCATCCTAACTGGCCAATTAATTGGTACAGCACAAAGAGAAGTAAAATCCTGGCCAGATATTGAAAAATGAACTGTTAAGCAGATACTGTATTTGCCAAACTTAAGGACACTTTTAACACTCGCACTACAGCAATAGTAAAAATGAGATTTTTTGGATGTAAACAGAGGGTGCAGGACAGTATACGGGACTATGCGCTTAACCAAAATTGTGCAGTCCATGCAAATGCCCCTAAAAGAGAAGATCCAGCTGGCCTCCAGTCCAAGAGGATGCAGGCCTGAGGACCTGCCCTAGAACAAGCAGTAAAAAGGTTACGGTATTAATGTAATGTTGCGCACTTGAAAAATGTTTGCCCTTGTGTTATGTAACATTCAAGAAAGAAACCTCTCATAAAGGGAGGCCCATCGGACCCGGACCACAGCGGGACCGCCCCTGGGTGAGTATAATATAACCTGTTTTTCTTACCTTTCAGTTTACATTGGGGGCTTATCTACAGCATTATGGAATGCTGCAGATAAGGCCCTGATGCCGGTGGCCTTATCTCATATACGATTTTTGGGGTGACAGATTCCCTTTAAACTGCAGCTATTACATCTCACTAGTGCCACTGCAGTTACAGGCAGATGCTGGCATGTTAACAACTGGGTATCTGCCCTTCTTCTGGAAGCAGAATCAGCTCCTGAGTAGATTCATATATTTCTTATCAACTTATGATGAAAATGTACATCATAAGTCGTAAAAATGTTAAACAGTAAAATATGGTCAGCGCATATCTGTGCGTTATCTGCTTTGTTCACTGACTTGCACTGCCGAATTTGTTCAGCAAAACGGATCACAGTAGGATATGCCTCAGTTTTTTTGTTTTTCCGCAACAACAACAAAAAAGAGTGAGAAAGCATATTCACTGCAATGGGTCCATGACTTGTCTGAAAAACAGCTGATGGCTAGCAAACATCCGAAAAAATCTGGTTTGTGAAGAGCCATTAGATTGCTGTAGATGGGAAATGGGAAAGGGCCCTTAACTAGTTATGGCTTTACTAATATAGAAAGAAAACATTCTCTAACTCTTCTTCTCTTTCATAATTGATTGATGTCCCTGTAGCTAAAACCAGATCGCTGTCAGTAAGTGTGAGTGTGTACATGTGTATGTTGAGTATGAATGTTTATACTCATGTACAATGTGTGCATACACACATGGTCAAAATTGTTGGTACCCCTCGTTTAATGACAGAAAACCCACACTGGTCACAACAATAACCTGAATCTGACAAAAGTAATAATAAATAAAAGATTTATGAAAATGAACAAATGAAAGTCAGACATTACTTTTCAACCATGCTACCACAGAATTAAAAAAAATATGAGAAGGCCTGGACAGAAATGAACTTAACTTAATATTTTGTTTGCAAACCTTTTGAGGTAATCACTGCAATCAAACGATTCCTGTATCTGTCAATGAGACTTCTGCACCTCTCAAAAGGTATTTTGGCCCACTCCTTAAGAGCTAACTGCTCCAGTTGTCTCATGATGGAAGGTTGTCTTTTCTAGACGGCATGTTTCAGCTCTTTCCAAAGATGCTCAATAGGATTTAGGCCAAGGCCCATAGAAGGCCACTTCAGAATAGTCCAATATTTTCCTCTTAGCCATTCTTGGGTGTTTTTAGTTGTATGTTTTGGGTCATTATCCTGTTGCAAGACCCATGACCTATGACTGAGACAGAGCTTTCTGACACTGGGCAGCACATTTCTCTCTAGAATCCCTTGAAAGTCTTGATATTTCATTGTACCCTGCACAGATTCTAGACACCCTGTACTAGATGCAGCAAAGAAGTCGTAGAACATAACAGACCCTCCTCCATGTTTCGCAGTGTTCTTTTCTTGATATGCTTAGTTTTTCCATCTGTGAACATAGAGCTGATGTGCCTTGACATTCTCCCAGAAGCTTTGTGACTTGTCAACATGTAGTTTGGTGTTATGACCCCAATGGCGAGGGTCTCAGAGGAACGTGGAAGTCTGCAGAATACAAAAATCCAGCTCATAGGGCAGTGGTAACTGGGTTGACCATATATCTACTCCTAACGCCAACACTAGAAGTAGCCGGGGATCATTCCTACGTTGATTCTAGATGACACGCGCCAGCCGGAGAATCTAGCTACCCCTAGTAGAGGAAAACAAAGACCTTTCTTGCCTCCAGAGAAGGGGACCCCAAAGCTGGATAGAAGCCCCCCACAAATAATGACGGTGAGGTAAGAGGAAATGACAAACACAGAAATGAACCAGGTTTAGCACAGAGAGGCCCGCTTACTGATAGCAGAATAAAGAAAGGTAACTTATATGGTCAACAAAAACCCTATCAAAATCCACACTGGAAATTCAAGAACCCCCGAACCGTCTAACGGTCCGGGGGGAGAACACCAGTTCCCTAGAGCTTCCAGCAAAGGTCAGGATATAGATTTGGAACAAGCTGGACAAAAATACAAAACCAAAACAAATAGCAAAAAGCAAAAGGCAGACTTAGCTGATATAACTGGAACCAGGATCAGTAGACAAGAGCACAGCAGACTAGCTCTGATAACTACGTTGCCAGGCATTGAACTGAAGGTCCAGGGAGCTTATATAGCAACACCCCTAACTAACGACCCAGGTGCGGATAAAAGGAATGACAGAAAAACCAGAGTCAAAAAACTAGTAACCACTAGAGGGAGCAAAAAGCAAATTCACAACAGTACCCCCCCCTTAGTGAGGGGTCACCGAACCCTCACCACGACCACCAGGGCGATCAGGATGAGCGGCATGAAAGGCACGAACTAAATCGGCCGCATGAACATCAGAGGCGACCACCCAGGAATTATCCTCCTGACCATAGCCCTTCCACTTGACCAGGTACTGAAGCCTCCGCCTGGAGAGGCGAGAATCCAAGATCTTCTCCACCACGTACTCCAACTCGCCCTCAACCAACACCGGAGCAGGAGGCTCAGCAGAAGGAACTACAGGCACAATGTACCGCCGCAACAAGGACCTATGAAATACATTGTGAATAGCAAACGACACAGGAAGATCCAGACGAAAAGATACAGGATTAAGGATTTCCAATATCTTGTAAGGCCCAATAAAACGAGGTTTAAATTTGGGAGAGGAGACCTTCATAGGAACAAAGCGGGAAGAAAGCCACACCAAATCCCCAACGCGTAGTCGGGGACCCACACCGCGGCGGCGGTTGGCAAAGCGCTGAGCCTTCTCCTGTGACAACTTCAAGTTGTCCACCACATGATTCCAGATCTGCTGCAACCTATCCACCACAGAATCCACCCCAGGACAGTCAGAAGGCTCCACATGACCCGAAGAAAAGCGAGGATGGAAACCAGAGTTGCAGAAAAAAGGCGAAACCAAGGTGGCGGAACTAGCCCGATTATTAAGGGCAAACTCAGCCAACGGCAAGAATGTCACCCAATCGTCCTGATCAGCAGAGACAAAACACCTCAAATAAGCCTCCAAAGTCTGATTGGTTCGCTCCGTCTGTCCATTAGTCTGAGGATGGAAAGCAGACGAAAACGACAAATCAATGCCCATCCTACTACAAAAGGATCGCCAGAACCTGGAAACGAACTGGGATCCTCTGTCTGACACAATATTCTCAGGGATGCCGTGCAAACGAACCACGTTCTGGAAAAACACAGGAACCAGATCGGAAGAGGAAGGCAGCTTAGGCAAAGGAACCAAATGGACCATCTTGGAGAAGCGATCACATATCACCCAGATAACGGACATGCCCTGAGATAGCGGAAGATCAGAAATGAAATCCATGGAGATATGTGTCCAAGGTCTCTTCGGGACAGGCAAGGGCAAGAGCAAACCGCTGGCACGAGAACAGCAAGGCTTAGCTCGAGCACAAGTCCCACAGGACTGCAGAAATGACCGCACATCCCTTGACAAGGAAGGCCACCAAAAGGACCTGGCCACCAGATCTCTGGTGCCAAAAATTCCCGGGTGACCTGCCAACACCGAGGAATGAACCTCGGAAATGACTCTGCTGGTCCACTTATCCGGGACAAACAGTCTGTCAGGTGGACAAGACTCAGGCCTATCAGCCTGAAATCTCTGCAACACACGTCGCAGATCCGGAGAAATAGCTGACAAGATAACTCCATCTTTAAGAATACCAACAGGATCAGCGACTCCAGGAGCATCAGGCACAAAGCTCCTAGAAAGAGCATCGGCCTTCACATTCTTTGAACCTGGTAAATACGAGACAACAAAATCAAAGCGGGAGAAAAACAATGACCAGCGGGCCTGTCTCGGATTAAGGCGTTTAGCAGACTCGAGATACATCAGATTTTTGTGATCAGTCAAGACCACCACACGATGCTTAGCACCCTCGAGCCAATGACGCCACTCCTCAAATGCCCATTTCATGGCCAACAACTCCCGATTGCCCACATCATAATTTCGCTCGGCAGGCGAAAACTTCCTAGAGAAAAAGGCACAAGGTTTCATAACAGAGCAACCAGGGCCTCTCTGCGACAAAACGGCCCCTGCCCCAATCTCCGAAGCATCCACCTCAACCTGAAAGGGAAGTGAGACGTCAGGCTGGCACAAAACAGGCGCCGAAGTAAACCGGCGTTTCAACTCCTGGAAAGCCTCCACGGCAGCAGGAGCCCAGTTAGCTACATCGGAGCCCTTCTTGGTCATATCCGTCAAAGGTTTCACAATGCTAGAAAAATTAGCGATAAAACGACGGTAGAAGTTAGCGAAGCCCAAGAACTTCTGAAGACTCTTAACTGACGAGGGCTGAGTCCAATCAAGAATAGCTCGGACCTTGACTGGGTCCATCTCCACAGCAGAAGGGGAAAAAATGAACCCCAAAAAGGGAACCTTCTGTACACCAAAGAGACACTTTGAGCCCTTGACAAACAAAGAATTTTCACGCAAAATTTTAAAGACCAACCTGACCTGCTCCACATGCGAATCCCAATTATCAGAAAAAACCAAAATATCATCCAGATAAACAATCAAAAATTTATCCAGATACTTCCGGAAAATGTCATGCATAAAGGACTGAAAAACTGAAGGCGCATTGGAGAGCCCAAAAGGCATCACCAAGTACTCAAAATGACCTTCGGGCGTATTGAATGCGGTTTTCCATTCATCACCTTGCTTAATGCGCACAAGGTTGTACGCACCACGAAGGTCTATCTTGGTGAACCACTTGGCACCCTTAATCCGGGCAAACAAGTCAGACAACAGCGGTAAAGGATACTGAAATTTGACAGTGATCTTATTTAAAAGCCGATAATCAATACAAGGTCTCAAAGATCCGTCCTTTTTTGCCACAAAAAAGAATCCCGCACCAAGAGGGGAAGAAGACGGACGAATATGTCCTTTTTCCAGAGACTCCTTGATATATGAACGCATAGCGGTATGTTCAGGTACCGACAGATTAAACAGTCTTCCCTTAGGAAATTTACTGCCTGGGATCAAATCTATAGCACAGTCACAGTCCCTATGAGGAGGCAGTGCACTGGACTCAGACTCACTGAAGACATCCTGATAATCAGACAAATACTCCGGAACTTCCGAAGGCGTAGAAGAAGCAATAGACACAGGCAGGGAATCCTCATGAATACCACGACAGCCCCAACTTGAGACTGACATAGCCTTCCAGTCCAGGACTGGATTATGGGTCTGTAACCATGGCAGCCCCAAAACGACCAAATCATGCATTTTATGTAAAACCAGGAAACGTATCACCTCGCGGTGTTCAGGAGTCATGCACATGGTAACCTGAGTCCAATACTGCGGTTTATTTGCTGCCAATGGTGTAGCATCAATACCCCTAAGAGGAATAGGATTTTCTAATGGTTCAAGAGTAAATCCACAGCGCTTAGCAAATGAGAGATCCATGAGACTCAGGGCAGCACCTGAATCTACAAACGCCATGACAGGATAAGATGACAGTGAGCAAATCAAAGTTACAGACAGAATAAATTTAGGTTGCAAATTACCAACGGTGACAGGACTAACAACCTTAGCTATACGTTTAGAGCATGCTGAGATAACATGTGTAGAATCACCACAGTAGTAGCACAAGCCATTCCGGCGTCTATGAATTTTCCGCTCATTTCTAGTCAGGATTCTATCACATTGCATTAAATCAGGTGTCTGTTCAGACAACACCATGAGGGAATTTGCGGTTTTTCTATCACATTGCACCGAATTAGGTGTCTGTTCAGACAACACCATGAGGGAATTTGCGGTTTTGCGCTCCCGCAACCGCCGGTCAATTTGAATAGCCAGTGCCATAGTATCATTCAGACCTGCGGGAATGGGAAAACCCACCATAACATTCTTAATGGCTTCAGAAAGGCCATTTCTAAAATTAGCGGCCAGTGCACACTCGTTCCAATGTGTCAGCACGGACCATTTCCGAAATTTTTGGCAATACACTTCAGCCTCGTCCTGCCCCTGAGACATAGACAGCAAGGCCTTTTCTGCCTGAATCTCAAGATTGGGTTCCTCATAAAGTAAACCGAGCGCCAGAAAAAACGCATCAAGATCAGCCAATGCCGGATCTCCTGGCGCCAGCGAAAAAGCCCAATCCTGAGGGTCGCCCCGTAAGAACGAAATAACAATTTTTACTTGCTGAGCAGAATCTCCTGATGAACAGGGTCTCAGGGACAAAAACAATTTACAATTATTCACGAAATTCCTAAACTTAAACCTGTCTCCGGAAAACAGTTCAGGAATCGGTATTTTAGGTTCTGACCTAGGATTTCTGATAACATAGTCTTGTATGCCCTGCACACGAGTAGCCAGCTGGTCCACACTTGTAATCAAGGTCTGGACATTCATGTCTGCAGCAAGCATAGCCACTCTGAGGTAAAGGGGAAGGAGAAAGAAAAAAAAAAAAACTCAGAATCTTCTTTCTTATAATCCCTCTTCTGCAATGCATTAAACATTTAATACTGGCCTGGCAAACTGTTATGACCCCAATGGCGAGGGTCTCAGAGGAACGTGGAAGTCTGCAGAATACAAAAATCCAGCTCATAGGGCAGTGGTAACTGGGTTGACCATATATCTACTCCTAACGCCAACACTAGAAGTAGCCGGGGATCATTCCTACGTTGATTCTAGATGACACGCTCCAGCCGGAGAATCTAGCTACCCCTAGTAGAGGAAAACAAAGACCTTTCTTGCCTCCAGAGAAGGGGACCCCAAAGCTGGATAGAAGCCCCCCACAAATAATGACGGTGAGGTAAGAGGAAATGACAAACACAGAAATGAACCAGGTTTAGCACAGAGAGGCCCGCTTACTGATAGCAGAATAAAGAAAGGTAACTTATATGGTCAACAAAAACCCTATCAAAATCCACACTGGAAATTCAAGAACCCCCGAACCGTCTAACGGTCCGGGGGGAGAACACCAGTTCCCTAGAGCTTCCAGCAAAGGTCAGGATATAGATTTGGAACAAGCTGGACAAAAATACAAAACCAAAACAAATAGCAAAAAGCAAAAGGCAGACTTAGCTGATATAACTGGAACCAGGATCAGTAGACAAGAGCACAGCAGACTAGCTCTGATAACTACGTTGCCAGGCATTGAACTGAAGGTCCAGGGAGCTTATATAGCAACACCCCTAACTAACGACCCAGGTGCGGATAAAAGGAATGACAGAAAAACCAGAGTCAAAAAACTAGTAACCACTAGAGGGAGCAAAAAGCAAATTCACAACAGTTTGGCAAATTCCAGTCTGTTTTTTTATGATGTTTTTTCAACAATGGTGTCCTCCTTGGTCGTCTCCCATGAAGTCCACTTTGGCTCATACAATGACAGATGGTGCTATCTGACACTGTTGTTCCTTGAGCTTGAAGTTCACCTTTAATCTGTTTAGAAGTTTTCTGGTCTCTTTTGTTACCATTCATATTATCTGTCTCTTTGATTGGTCATCAATTTTCCTCCTGTGGCCACGTCCAGGGAGGTTGGCTACAGTCCCATGGATCTTACATTTCTGAATAATATGTGAAAATGTAGTCACAGGAACATCAAGCTGTATGGAGATGGTCTTATAACTTTTACCTTTAACATGTTTGTCTATAATTTTCTTTCTAATCTCCTGAGACAACTCTTTCCTTCGTTTCCACTGGCCCATGTTGAGTGTGATACACACCATGCCACCAAACAGCACAGTGAGTATCTGTAGCCCTATATACAGGCCCACTCACTGATTCCAAGATTGTAGACACCTGTGATGCTAGTTAGTGGACACACCTTGATTTAACATGTCCCTTTTGTCACATTATTTTCAGGGGTACCATCATTTCTGTCCAGGCCTATTTCATGAGTTTAAAAAAAAAAAAAACTCTGTGAAAGCATGGTTGAAAAGCAATGTCTGACTTTCATTTGTTTATTTTCATAGATTTTTTTTATTATTACTTTTGTCAGATTCAAGTTATTTCTGTGACCATTGTGGGTTTTTCTGTCATTAAATGAGGGGTACTAACAATTTTGACCACGTGTGTAGATATCAGTGTGAGTTTGGGTGGCGCTCATTCATTAACCCCTTTACCCCCAAGGGTGGTTTGCACGTTAATGACCGGGCCAATTTTCACAATTCTGACCACTGTCTCTTTATGAGGTTATAACCCAGGAACGCTTCAACGGATCCTGATGATTCTGACACTGTTTTCTCGTGACATGTTGTACTTCATGATAGTGGTAAAATTTCTTTGATATTACCTGCGTTTATTTGTGAAAAAAATGGAAATTTGGCTAAAATTTTGAAAATTTCGCAATTTTCCAACTTTGAATTTTTATGCAATTAAATCACAGAGATATGTCACACAAAATACTTAATAAGTAACATTTACCACATGTTTACTTTACATCAGCACAATTTTGGAACCAAAATTTTTTTTTGTTAGGGAGTTATAAGGGTTAAAAGTTGACCAGCAATTTCTCATTTTTACAACACCATTTTTTTTTAGGGACCACATCTCATTTGAAGTCATTTTGAGGGGTCTATATGATAGAAAATAAACAAGTGTGACACCATTCTAAAAACTGCACCCCTCAAGGTTCTCAAAACCACATTCAAGAAGTTTATTAACCCTTTAGGTGTTTCACAGGAATTTATGGAATGTTTAAATAAAAATGAACATTTAACTTTTTTTCACAAAAAATTTACTTCAGCTCCAATTTGTTTATTTTACCAAGGGTAACAGGAGAAAATGGACCCCAAAAGTTGTTGCACAATTTGTCCTGAGTACGCTTATACCCCATATGTGGGGGTAAACCACTGTTTGGGCACATGCCAGAGCACGGAAGCGAAGGAGCGCCATTTGACTTTTCAATGCAAAATTGACTGGAATTGAGATGGGACGCCATGTTGCGTTTGGAGAGCCCCTGATATGCCTAAACATTGACCCCCCCACAAGTGACACAATTTTGGAAAGTAGACCCCCTAAGGAACTTATCGAGATGTGTGGTGAGTAGGGTTGAGCGAAACGGGTCGATCATTTTCAAAAGTCGCCGACTTTTGGCTAAGTCGGCGTCTCATGAAACCCGATCCGACCCCTGTGCTTGTCGGCCATGCGGTACGCGACTTTCGCGCCAAAGTCGCGTTTCAATGACGCGAAAAGCGCCATTTCTCAGCCAATGAAGGTGAACGCAGAGTGTGGGCAGCGTGATGACATAGATCCTGGTCCCCACCATCTTAGAGAAGGGCATTGCAGTGATTGGCTTGCTGTCTGCGGCGTCACAGGGGCTATAAAGGGGCGTTCCCGCCGACCGCCATCTTACTGCTGCTGATCTGAGCTTAGGGACAGGTTGCTGCCGCTTCGTCAGAAGCAGGGAGAGCGTTAGGCAGGGTCCACTAACCACCAAACCGCTTGTGCTGCAGCGATTTCCACTGTCCAACACCACCTTCGGTGTGCAGGGACTGTGGAAGCTATTTTTTTTTTTTTTTCCCCTCAGCGCTGTAGCTCATTGGGCTGCCCTAGAAGGCTCCGTGATAGCTGTATTGCTGTGTGTACGCCACTGTGGAAACCAACTGCTTTTTTCAAAGCACATATCCTCTTGTTCCTTCCTTTCTGCACAGCTATCTTTTTTGTTTGTCCACACTTTTTATTTAATTTGTGCATCAGTCCACTCCTATTGCTGCCTGCCATACCTGGCTTACATTACTGCAGGGAGATAGTAATTGTAGGACAGTTTTTTTTTTTTTTTTTGTTTTTTTTTTGTGGGAGATTAAGATTGGCATTTCTGCTACAGTGCCATCCCTGTGTGTGCCATCTCTCACTGAGTGGGCCATAGAAAGCCTATTTATTTTTTCCGTGATTTGTGTTCTAAATTCTACCTCAACACAAAAACACTACATCAATCAGTGGGAGAAAAATATTGGCCTCAGTCAGGGCTTGTGTGCCACTGCTGTGTGTGCTATCTCTCATTCAGTGGGCTATAGCAAGCCTATATATATTTTTTTTTTTTTAATATTATTTGGTTTCTAAAGTCTCCCTGAAAAAAAAAAAAAAAACTAAAAAAACAGTGGGAGAGTAATATTGCCCTTTCAGCTTGTGTGCCAGTCTTGACTCCTGGGTGTGCCACCTCTCTCCCTCTCATTCAGTGGGCCATAGAAAGCCTATTTATTTTTTTTTTAAAATATTATTGGGTTTCTAAAGTCTCCCTGAAAAAACAAAAAATACATAAAAAAACAGTGGGAGAGTAATATTGCCCTTTCAGCTTGTGTGCCAGTCTTGACTCCTGGGTGTGCCACCTCTCTCCCTTTCATTCAGTGGGCCATAGAAAGCCTATTTATTTTTTCCGTGATTTGTGTTCTAAATTCTACCTCAACACAAAAACACTACATCAATCAGTGGGAGAAAAATATTGGCCTCAGTCAGGGCTTGTGTGCCACTGCTGTGTGTGCTATCTCTCATTCAGTGGGCTATAGCAAGCCTATATTTTTTTTTTTTTTTTTAATATTATTTGGTTTCTAAAGTCTCCCTGAAAAAAAAAAAAAAACAGTGGGAGAGTAATATTGCCCTTTCAGCTTGTGTGCCAGTCTTGACTCCTGGGTGTGCCACCTCTCTCCCTCTCATTCAGTGGGCCATAGAAAGCCTATTTATTATTTTTTTTAAATATTATTGGGTTTCTAAAGTCTCCCTTAAAAAACAAAAAATACATAAAAAAACAGTGGGAGAGTAATATTGCCCTTTCAGCTTGTGTGCCAGTCTTGACTCCTGGGTGTGCCACCTCTCTCTCTCTAATTGTGGGCCATAGAAAGCCTTTTTTTTTTTTTTTTTTTTTTAATATTATTTGGTTTCTAAAGTCTCCCTGAAAAAAAAAAAAAAAAACATAAAAAAACAGTGGGAGAGTAATATTGCCCTTTCAGCTTGTGTGCCAGTCTTGACTCCTGGGTGTGCCACCTCTCTCTCTCATTCAGTGGGCCATAGAAAGGCTATTTTTTTTTTTGGTTTTTTTAATATTATTTGGTTTCTAAAGTCTCCCTGAAAAAAAAAAAAAAAACATAAAAAAACAGTGGGAGAGTAATATTGCCCTTTCAGCTTGTGTGCCAGTCTTGACTCCTGGGTGTGCCACCTCTCTCTCTCATTCAGTGGGCCATAGAAAGGCTATTTTTTTTTTTTTGTTTTTTTCATATTATTTGGTTTCTAAAGTCTCCCTGAAAAAAAAAAAAAAAACATAAAAAAACAGTGGGAGAGTAATATTGCCCTTTCAGCTTGTGTGCCAGTCTTGACTCCTGGGTGTGCCACCTCTCTCCCTCTCATTCAGTGGGCCATAGAAAGCCTATTTATTTTTTTTTTAAAATATTATTGGGTTTCTAAAGTCTCCCTTAAAAAACAAAAAATACATAAAAAAACAGTGGGAGAGTAATATTGCCCTTTCAGCTTGTGTGCCAGTCTTGACTCCTGGGTGTGCCACCTCTCTCCCTCTCATTCAGTGGGCCATAGAAAGCCTATTTATTTATTTTTTTAAATATTATTGGGTTTCTAAAGTCTCCCTTAAAAAACAAAAAATACATAAAAAAACAGTGGGAGAGTAATATTGCCCTTTCAGCTTGTGTGCCAGTCTTGACTCCTGGGTGTGCCACCTCTCTCCCTCTCATTCAGTGGGCCATAGAAAGCCTATTTATTTTTTTTTTAAAATATTATTGGGTTTCTAAAGTCTCCCTTAAAAAACAAAAAATACATAAAAAAACAGTGGGAGAGTAATATTGCCCTTTCAGCTTGTGTGCCAGTCTTGACTCCTGGGTGTGCCACCTCTCTCCCTCTCATTCAGTGGGCCATAGAAAGCCTATTTATTTTTTTTTTTAAATATTATTGGGTTTCTAAAGTCTCCCTTAAAAAACAAAAAATACATAAAAAAACAGTGGGAGAGTAATATTGCCCTTTCAGCTTGTGTGCCAGTCTTGACTCCTGGGTGTGCCACCTCTCTCCCTCTCATTCAGTGGGCCATAGAAAGCCTATTTATTTTTTTTTTTAAATATTATTGGGTTTCTAAAGTCTCCCTTAAAAAACAAAAAATACATAAAAAAACAGTGGGAGAGTAATATTGCCCTTTCAGCTTGTGTGCCAGTCTTGACTCCTGGGTGTGCCACCTCTCTCTCTCATTCAGTGGGCCATAGAAAGACTTTTTTTTTTTTTTTTTTTTTAAATATTATTGGGTTTCTAAAGTCTCCCTTAAAAAACAAAAAATACATAAAAAAACAGTGGGAGATTAATATTGCCCTTTCAGCTTGTGTGCCAGTCTTGACTCCTGGGTGTGCCACCTCTCTCTCTCATTCAGTGGGCCATAGAAAGGCTATTTTTTTTTTGTTTTTTTAATATTATTTGGTTTCTAAAGTCTCCCTGAAAAAAAAAAAAAAACATAAAAAAACAGTGGGAGAGTAATATTGCCCTTTCAGCTTGTGTGCCAGTCTTGACTCCTGGGTGTGCCACCTCTCTCTCTCATTCAGTGGGCCATAGAAAGGCTATTTTTTTTTTTTTTTTTTTTAATATTATTTGGTTTCTAAAGTCTCCCTGAAAAAAACAAAAAAAACATAAAAAACAGTGGGAGAGTAATATTGCCCTTTCAGCTTGTGCGCCAGTCTTGACTCCTGGTTGTGCCACCTCTCTCTCTCTAATTGTGGGCCATAGAAAGCCTTTTTTTTTTTTTTTTTTTTAATATTATTTGGTTTCTAAAGTCTCCCTGAGAAAAAAAAATAAATAAATTAGGTGGGAGATTAATATTGACATTAGTGCTTGAGTGACAGTCCTGCGTGTGTGTCATCTCTGTGATTTTGTGCCACAGAAAACAGAGTGTGTAACATTGTGCCTGATTTTCCTTGTGGTCTCACCAACCTGTTAAGGGATATTGAAATCATACTGAAGTTATAGCTCACCGTGTAAGTTGTTTGACAGCAACAAATAAAGTTACTTTGGTTAAGATTTTAAAACAATGAGGAAGTCTGGTGCAAGAGGTCGTCGTGGGCGTTCATTGTCAGCTGGTAATGATGGTAGTGGTAGTGGAGCATCAGGTGGTCGTGGGGATAAAAATATTCCACCTAAGTCTGGAGCTGTGGAGCCAGTTTCGTCGTCAGGCTACACAAGGCCTCGAACGCTCTCTTTTCTGGGAGTAGGAAAACCGCTTTTAAAGGCGGAGCAGCAACAGCAAGTTTTGGCTTACATTGCAGACTCAGCCTCTAGCTCTTTTGCCTCCTCTTCCGAAACTGGTAGTAAATGTAAAAGCAGCGCGTCGCTTGTGGATGTTCACGGTCAGGGACAAGTCGCTTCCTTGTCCTCCTCAGCAAAAACTACAACAAGAGAGAAGGATGCAGCAGGCGACACAACGGGTCACTCCATGGAGCTCTTTACACATACCGTCCCTGGCTTAGAAAGTGAAACATTTAACAGGCCATGCCCATTACAAGTATATTCTGACATGGAGTGCACTGATGCACAGCCACAGCCAGAGTACTATGCTGCTCCTTTGACTCAGACCACCACATTGCCCTCTCAGGGTACAGATCCACAATCAGACCCTGATGAGACTATGTTGCCCCGCCACGAACGCTATACCACCGACCGACACAGTGACACAGACGAAGTTGCACACGAGCTCGAAGAGGAGGTAATAGATGACCCAGTTATTGACCCCGATTGGCAGCCATTGGGGGAACAGGGTGCAGGCGGCAGTAGTTCAGAAGCGGAGGTGGAGGAGGGGCCGCAGCAGGCATCAACATCGCAACAGGTTCCATCTGCCGGGCCCGTATCTGGACCAAAACGCGTGTCAAAGCCAAAACCTGTTGGAGCACAGCGTTGCCATCCGGTTAAAGCTCAGTCTGCAATCCCTGAAAAGGGATCCGAGTCTAGGAAGAGTGCAGTCTGGCATTTTTTTAAACAACATCCAACTGATCAGCGCAAAGTCATCTGTCAAAAATGTTCAACTAGCTTAAGCAGAGGTCAGAATCTGAAAAGTCTAAATACTAGTTGCATGCATAGACACTTAACCACCATGCATTTTCAAGCCTGGACTAACTACCAAACGTCCCTCAAGGTTGTAGCACCCTCGGCCAATGAAGCTAGTCAGCAACGCAACATCCCTTCCGTCACTGTAAGGCCACCATTTTCCGCACCACCGGCAGTATCTGTGCAGGTTTCTTTGCCAGCCAAAAGCAGTCAGGGTCAGGGAATCACCAGTTTTGTAGGAGGAAATATTGCATCTAGGGCACCGGCGGAAACAATACCGTCTCCAACCGTCTCTCAGTCTGCCATGTACACCGGCACACCCGAAAGTTCCACGATCTCCAGCTCTCCAGTCCAGCTCACCCTACATGAGACTCTGGTTAGAAAAAGGAAGTACTTATCCTCGCATCCGCGTACACAGGGTTTTAACGCCCACATAGCTAGACTAATCTCGTTAGAGATGATGCCCTACCGGTTAGTTGAAAGCGAAGCTTTCAAAGCCCTGATGGAGTACGCTGAACCACGATACGAGCTACCCAGTCGACACTTTTTTTCCAGAAAAGCCATCCCAGCCCTGCACCAGCATGTTAAACAGCGCATCGTCCATGCACTCAGGCAATCTGTGAGTACAAAGGTGCACCTGACTACAGATGCATGGACCAGTAGGCATGGCCAGGGACGTTATGTGTCCATCACGGCACACTGGGTGAATGTGGTGGATGCAGGGTCCACAGGCGACATCAATTTAGGGACAGTTGTGCCTAGCCCACGGTCTAGGAAACAGTTGGCTGTAGGCGTTCGCACCCCCTCCTCCTCCTCCTCCTCGTCCTCCTGCAGAAGCTACAGCTCTTCCACAGAACGCAGTCTGCCAACCACTCCATCGGCAGATGACACTGTTGCACACCAGTTGTCCCATTATGGGCCAGCTACTGCCAAGCGTCAGCAGGCTGTATTGGCTATGAAGTGCTTGGGCGACAACAGACACACCGCGGAAGTTCTGTCCGAGTTCTTGCAACAAGAAACGCAGTCGTGGCTGGGCACAGTAGATCTTGAGGCAGGCAAGGTAGTGAGTGATAACGGAAGGAATTTCATGGCTGCCATCTCCCTTTCCCAACTGAAACACATTCCTTGCCTGGCTCACACCTTAAACCTGGTGGTGCAGTGCTTATTGAAAACTTATCCTGGGTTCTCCGACCTGCTCCTCAAAGTGCGTGCACTTTGCTCACATATCCGACGTTCGCCTGTACACGCCAGCCGTATGCAGACCTATCAGCGGTCTTTGAACCTTCCCCAGCATCGCCTAATCATAGACGTTGCAACAAGGTGGAACTCAACACTGCACATGCTTCAGAGACTGTGCGAACAGAGGCGTGCTGTTATTTATTTGTGGGAGGATACACGGGCAGGCAGTAGGATGGCAGACATGGAGTTGTCAGGTGTGCAGTGGTCTAAGATACAAGACATGTGTCAAGTCCTTCAGTGTTTTGAGGAATGCACACGGCTGGTTAGTGCAGACAACGCCGTAATAAGCATGAGCATCCCCCTAATGCGTCTGCTGATGCAAAGTTTGACGCACATAAAGGAGCAGGCGTCTGCACCAGAGGAAGAGGAAAGCCTTGATGACAGTCAGCCATTGTCTGGTCAGGGCAGTGTACAGGACGAGGTAGCGGGCGAAGAGGAGGTGGAGGACGAGGAGGATGATGGGGATGAGTATATTTTTAATGCCGAACCTTTCCCGGGGGCACAGGAATTTGGTTGCGTGTCACGGCCGGGTTCTGGTTTTTTGAGGGACACAAGTGACGTAGATTTGCCTGCAACTGCCCCTCAACCAATCACAACCGGAGATTTGACAACTGGAACTTTGGCCCACATGGCGGATTATGCCTTACGTATCCTAAAAAGGGACACACGCATTACGAAAATGATGAACGATGACGATTACTGGTTGGCCTGCCTCCTTGATCCACGCTATAAAGGCAAATTGCAAAATATTATGCCACATGAGAACTTGGAACTAATATTAGCAACCAAACAATCAACTCTTGTTGACCGTTTGCTTCAGGCATTCCCAGCACACAGCGCACGTGATCGTTCTCACACGAGCTCCAGGGGGCAGCAGACTAGGAGTGTTAGGGGTGCACACATCAGAAGTGGCGTTGGACAGAGGGGTTTTCTGACCAGGTTGTGGAGTGATTTTGCTATGACCGCAGACAGGACAGGTACTGCTGCATCAATTGAAAGTGACAGGAGACAACATTTGTCCAGTATGGTTACTAACTATTTTTCATCCCTTATCGATGTTCTCCCTCAACCGTCATTCCCATTTGATTACTGGGCCTCCAAATTAGACACCTGGCCAGAATTGGCAGAATATGCATTGCAGGAGCTTGCTTGCCCGGCAGCAAGTGTCCTATCAGAAAGAGTATTCAGTGCTGCAGGTTCAATATTAACCGAAAAAAGGACTCGTCTGGCTACCCAAAATGTTGACGATCTAACATTCATTAAAATGAACCACAACTGGATTTCGAAATCTTTTGCCCCACCTTGCCCGGCCGACACCTAGCTTTCCTATGAAAAGCTCTTGCCTGTGAATTACTTTTCTAATGTCTAATTTGCTGCAGCTGATTGTACAGCATACAACATGTTTACACCTCCCTAAATGGCAAAACTCCCCACACGGGGCCGTGGTATCGCGACTTGGCGCAAGCACCCGTGAGACTGCTGTTTGTCTGAAGAGGTGGGTGTGCTCGCTTTTGGTTGACGGCATTGCTACTGGGTCCCTCATAGTACAATGCAGTGTCTCTGGCGGTGGTGGTGCGCACCCAACGTCAGACACACCGTTGTAACATGAGGGGCCCTGGGGCGGTCCCACCGGCCTCAAGAGAGTTCCCCCCTACCCCAGCTCAAAATGTGCTCTACCACGTCCAAAATTATGTCGCACAGCTCCACCAATCTTTAGTCTATTCGCTGACATCATTCAATGTCTGGCACTGACAATACAAATTTGTAGACATCTATGATGCAACTTAAAGTAGTCTGTGTCTGTGTCCTATATTGGCACCATTAAATAGTTACTGCCAAATTACTATGTCAGAAACTCAGTAGATGAGCCCACCCCTGTACCTAAGTATGCCACCTTTTTTTTTGTTTTGGTTGTTTTGCGAGACATTAACATCTATTTATATTTTGGGAGTACTGGGACAGACACTCCTTGCACTACTCCTCCACTCACCACCAAGCTGCCTGTGTATCCATGTAACCGCTGTAAAGCTGCCATGAGCCTATTGTTTGTTATTTTAGGCCTTTGATAGCCTGTCTGCGGTCCCTACTTTAAATACTCCTCCACTGACCACCAAGCTGCCTGCCCGTGTATCCATGTAACCGCTGTAAAACTGCCATGAGCCTATTGTTTGTTATTTTAGGCCTTTGATAGCCTGTCTGCGGTCCCTACTTTAAATACTCCTCCACTGACCACCAAGCTGCCTGCCCGTGTATCCATGTAACCGCTGTAAAACTGCCATGAGCCTATTGTTTGTTATTTTAGGCCTTTGATAGCCTGTCTGCGGTCCCTACTTTAAATACTCCTCCACTGACCACCAAGCTGCCTGTGTATCCATGTAACCGATGTAAAACAGCCATGAGCCTATTGTTTGTTATTTTAGGCCTTTGATAGCCTGTCTGCGGTCCCTACTTTAAATACTCCTCCACTGACCACCAAGCTGCCTGTGTATCCATGTAACCGATGTAAAACAGCCATGAGCCTATTGTTTGTTATTTTAGGCCTTTGATAGCCTGTCTGCGGTCCCTACTTTAAATACTCCTCCACTGACCAGACCACTGCTGCCCGTGTACCCCTGGAACCAATTATAAAGTGCCTACAGCCAGCCCATTTTCTTATGTTAGGCCTTTGAAGCCTGTCTGCGGTCCCTACTTTAAATACTCCTCCACTGACCACCAAGCTGCCTGCCCGTGTATCCATGTAACCGCTGTAAAACTGCCATGAGCCTATTGTTTGTTATTTTAGGCCTTTGATAGCCTGTCTGCGGTCCCTACTTTAAATACTCCTCCACTGACCACCAAGCTGCCTGTGTATCCATGTAACCGATGTAAAACAGCCATGAGCCTATTGTTTGTTATTTTAGGCCTTTGATAACCTGTCTGCGGTCCCTACTTTAAATACTCCTCCACTGACCACCAAGCTGCCTGTGTATCCATGTAACCGATGTAAAACAGCCATGAGCCTATTGTTTGTTATTTTAGGCCTTTGATAGCCTGTCTGCGGTCCCTACTTTAAATACTCCTCCACTGACCAGACCACTGCTGCCCGTGTACCCCTGGAACCAATTATAAAGTGCCTACAGCCAGCCCATTTTCTTATGTTAGGCCTTTGAAGCCTGTCTGCGGTCCCTACTTTAAATACTCCTCCACTGACCACCAAGCTGCCTGCCCGTGTATCCATGTAACCGCTGTAAAACTGCCATGAGCCTATTGTTTGTTATTTTAGGCCTTTGATAGCCTGTCTGCGGTCCCTACTTTAAATACTCCTCCACTCACCACCACCAAGCTGCCTGCCCGTGTATCCATGTAACCGCTGTAAAACTGCCATAAGCCTATTGTTTGTTATTTTAGGCCTTTGATAGCCTGTCTGCGGTCCCTACTTTAAATACTCCTCCACTGACCACCAAGCTGCCTGCCCGTGTATCCATGTAACCGCTGTAAAACTGCCATGAGCCTATTGTTTGTTATTTTAGGCCTTTGATAGCCTGTCTGCGGCCCCTACTTGCAATACTCCTCCACTGACCACAATGCTGCCTGGAGTGCCTGCCTGTGTATCCATGTAACCGATGTAAAACTGCCATGACTGCCTACTGTTTGTTATTTTAGGCCTTTGATAGCCTGTCTGCAGCCCCTACTTGCAATACTCCTCCACTGACCACACCAATGCTGCCCGTGTACCCCTGGAACCTATTTAAAAGTTCATAGAGCCTAGTTATATATTTTATTTACTATTAATAAGGCCATGATGGACTACGCTGTACCACGCTACAAGCTAACCAGTCGACACTTCTTTTGCGAGAAAAGCCATCCCAACCCTCCACCAGCATGTAGAAGACCGCATTGTCCATGCACTCTGGCAATCTGTGAGTACAAAGGTGCACCTGACAACAGACGCATGGACCTGTAGGCATGGCCACGGAAGATTACGTGTCCATTACGGCGCAATGGGTTAATGTGGTGGATGCATGGTCCACAGGGGACAGCCTACTAAGTCTGTCTGCAGTCCCTAATTCAAATTGTCCTCCACTGTCTAAATCGGAACTTCCACCTTCTGGCTTTCGGCCTATAGTATCAGAAATTAAACTGCATTTGGCCTTCAACTTTGGTTAGGGCCTACTAACGGCTTCTGCCCCTCCCTGGTGTTGCCCTCAACTAAATAAAGCTGAGCTTCAACCTTCTGCTCCAAATTACCATTTTGAAAAATGCAATAGGCTTTTCAGGCCTACTAAAGGTGTCTGTCTGTGTGCCCCTCCCTGGTGTTGTCCTCAACTAAATAAAGCTGAGCTTCAACCTTCCGGCTCTCATTAAGTGGTTTTAAAAAAAAAAAATGGTGGTTAGGGCCTACTAACGGCTTCTGCCCCTCCCTGGTGTTGTCCTCAACTAAATAAAGCTGAGCTTCAACCTTCCGGCTCTCATTAAGTGGTTTTAAAAAAAAAAAATGGTGGTTAGGGCCTACTAACGGCTTCTGCCCCTCCCTGGTGTTGTCCTCAACTAAATAAAGCTGAGCTTCAACCTTCCGGCTCTCATTAAGTGGTTTTAAAAAAAAAAATGGTGGTTAGGGCCTACTAACGGCTTCTGCCCCTCCCTGGTGTTGCCCTCAACTAAATAAAGCTGAGCTTCAACCTTCTGCTCCAAATTACCATTTTGAAAAATGCAATAGGCTTTTCAGGCCTACTAAAGGTGTCTGTCTGTGTGCCCCTCCCTGGTGTTGTCCTCAACTAAATAAAGCTGAGCTTCAACCTTCCGGCTCTCATTATGTGGTTTTAAAAAAAAAAATGGTGGTTAGGGCCTACTAACGGCTTCTGCCCCTCCCTGGTGTTGTCCTCAACTAAATAAAGCTGAGCTTCAACCTTCCGGCTCTCATTAAGTGGTTTAAAAAAAAAAAATGGTGGTTAGGGCCTACTAACGGCTTCTGCCCCTCCCTGGTGTTGCCCTCAACTAAATAAAGCTGAGCTTCAACCTTCTGCTCCAAATTACCATTTTGAAAAATGCAATAGGCTTTTCCGGCCTACTAAAGGTGTCTGTCTGTGTGCCCCTGCCTGGTGTTGCCCTCAACTAAATAAAGCTGAGCTTCAACCTTCTGCTCCAAATTACCATTTTAAAAAATGCAATAGGCTTTTCCGGCCTACTAAAGGTGTCTGCCCCTCCCTGGTGTTGTCCTCAACTGAACAAAGCTGAGCTTCCACATTCTGGCTTTCGCCCTATACTATCAGATATTAAACTGCATTTGGCCTACTAGTGTGGTTAGGCCCTTGAAACAGTGTCTGCTGCTCTTGGGTTTGCTACTCCACTGAACAAAGCAATGCCGCCTGTTTAGTCCTGTTACCAATTTTGAACTGCATGTAGCCTACTTTATTCTTTGGCCCTATATCTGTTTCCTCCTCATCCTGCCCATTGCCCAGCCACTGCTAAATGAGTCTGCTGGTACATTGACCTAGACCACTACATTCCCCTTGTACTCTACACAGCCAGAATCTGTCCCTGCTGAAAGTAAGGTTCCCCTTCCCGCATGTTATACCACCTTACACAGGGACAAAGAGGAAGGTGCAGATGAAAGTGCAGGTTCCTTCATCAGGTGGGGGGGCATACTCGTTGGCGACGTCACTGGCACAGGGCCCCTCAGAGTACGCAAAAGTGTCGCTGCTGGT
The DNA here is from genome assembly GCF_051348905.1 of Ranitomeya variabilis. Lineage (NCBI taxonomy): Eukaryota > Metazoa > Chordata > Amphibia > Anura > Dendrobatidae > Ranitomeya > Ranitomeya variabilis. Next base: position 142,896,732 of record NC_135238.1, on the reverse strand, counting down.
GGGAGGCGCCCCCGCCATGCAAACACACCGCCGTACTTTGAGGGGCCCTGTGCCAGTGGCAATGCGAACGAGTGGGCCCCCCCCCTGCTTGCTCAGGATCACAGCACTTGCAAATTTTAAATACTTACCTTTCCCTGCAACACCGCCGTGACGTAGTCCGCATTTCCTGGGCCCACGAAAAACTTGAGCCAGCCCTACTCCCCCCACAACTTTCCCCCAATTCCCTATGCCCAACTATTATTATACAGTTAATTAAGATTGGCAAGCTTCAGAAACAAGAATGGATGTTTTTGGCATTAAAATGGGCACTGTAGGTGTTTTCCTGGCCTCTACTCACTGCCGACTATGCTTCCCCATTGACTTGCATTGGGTTTCGTGTTTCGGTCAATCCCCGACTTTTAGCGATAATCGGCCGACTGCACTCGACTCGACTCTGGACAAAATCGGGTTTCCCAAAACCCTACTCGATCTTAAAAAAATGAAAGTCGCTCAACCCTAGTGGTGAGCACTTTGACCCATTAAGTGATTCACAGAAGTTTATAATGCAGAGCCGTAAAAATAAAAAATCATGTTTTTTCACAAAAATGATTTTTTCGCCCCCAATTTTTTATTTTCCCAAGGGTATGAGAAGAAATTAGACACCAAAAGTTGTTGTACAATTTGTCCTGAGTACGCTGATACCCCATATGTGGGGGTTAACCACTGTTTAGGCGCATGGGAGAGCTCAGAAGAGAAGGAGTGCTGTTTGACTTTTCAATGCAAAATTGACAGGAATTGAGATGGGACTCCATGTTGCGTTTGGAGAGCCACTGACGTGCCTAACCATTGAAACCCCCCCACAAGTGACACCATTTTGGAAAGTAGACCCCCTAAGGAACTCATCTTGATGTGTTGTGAGAGCTTTGAACCCCCAAGTGTTTCACTACAGTTTATAACGCAGAGCCGTGAAAATAAAAAATCCTTTTTTTTCCACAAAAATTATTTTTTAGCCCCCAGTGTTGTATTTTTCCAAGGGTAACAGTTGAAATTGGACGCCAAAAGTTGTTGTCCAATTTGTCCTGAGTACGGTGATACCCAATATGTGGGGGGGAACCACAGTTTGAGCATATGGCAGAGCTCGGAAGGGAAGGAGCGTCATTTGGAATGCAGACTTAGATGGATTGGTCTGCAGGCGTCACATTGCGTTTGCAGAGCCCCTAATGTGCCTAAACAGTAGAAACCCCCCACAAGTGACCCTATATTGGAAACTAGACCCTCCAAGGAACTTTTCTAGATGTGTTGTGAGAACTTTGAACTTCCAAGTGTTTCAGTACAGTTTATAACGCAGAGCCGTGAAAATAAAAAATCCTTTTTTTCCACAAAAATTATTTTTTAGCCCCCAGTTTTGTATTTTTCCAAGGGTAACAGAAGAAATTGGACCCCCAAAACTTGTTGTCCAATTTGTCCTAAGTACGCTGATACCTCATATGTGGGGGGGAACCACCGTTTGAGCGCATGGCAGAGCTCGGAAGGGAAGGAGCGTCATTTGGAATGCAGACTTAGATGGATTGGTCTGCAGGCGTCACATTGCGATTGCAGAGCCCCTAATGTACCTAAACAGTAGAAACCCCCCACAAGTGACCCCATATTGGAAACTAGACCCCCCAAGGAACTTCTCTAGATGTGGTGTGAGAACTTTGAACCCCCAAGTGTTTCACTACAGTTTATAATGCAGAGCCGTGAAAATAAAAAATCCTTTTTTTCCACAAAAATTATTTTTTAGCCCCCAGTTTTGTATTTTCCCAAGGTAACAGAAGAAATTGGACCCCAAAAGTTGTTGTCCAATGTGTCCTGAGTACGTTGATACCCCATCTGTTGGGGTAAACCCCTGTTTGGGCGCACGGTAGAGCTCGGAATGGAAGGAACACTGTTTTACTTTTTCAACGCAGAATTGGCTGGAATTGAGATCGGACGCCATGTCGCGTTTGGGGAGCCCCTGATGTGCCTAAACAGTGGAAACCCCCCAATTATAACTGAAACCCTAATCAAAACACATCCCTAACCCTAATCCCAACGGTAACCCTAACCACACCCCTAACCCTGACACACCCCTAACCCTAATCCCAACCCTATTCCCAACTGTAAATGTAATCCAAACCCTAAATCTAACTTTAGCCCAACCCTAACCCTAACTTTAGCCCCAACCCTAACTGTAGCCTTAACCCTAGCCCTAACCCTAGCCCTAACCCTAGCCCTAACCCTAACCCTAACCCTAGCCCTAACCCTAGCCCTAACCCTAACCCTAACCCTAGCCCTAACCCTAACCCTAGCCCTAACCCTCACCCTAATGGGAAAATAGAAATAAATACATTTTTTAAAATTTTTTATTTTTTCGCTATCTAAGGGGGTGATGAAGGGGGGTTTGATTTACTTTTATATCGGGTTTTTTAGCGGATTTTTATGATTGCCAGCCGTCACACACTGAAAGACGCTTTTTATTGCAAAAAATATTTTTTGCATTACCACATTTTGAGAGCTATAATTTTTTCACATTTTGCTCCACAGAGTCATATGAGGTCTTGTTTTTTGCGGGACGAGTTGACGTTTTTATTGGTAACATTTTCGGGCATGTGACATTTTTTGATCACTTTTTATTCCGATTTTTGTGAGGCAGAATGACCAAAAACCAGCTATTCATGAATTTCTTTTGGGAAAGGCGTTTATACCGTTCCGCGTTTGGTAAAATAGATAAAGCAGTTTTATTCTTCGGGTCAGTACGATTACAGTGATACCTCATTTATATCATTTTTTTATGTTTTGGCGCTTTTATACGATAAAAACTATTTTATAGAAAAAATAATTATTTTTGCATAGCTTTATTCTGAGGACTATAACTTTTTTAATTTTTCTTTGATGATGCTGTATGGCAGCTCGTTTTTTGCAGGACAAGATGATGTTTTCAGCGGTTCCATGGTTATTTATATCCATTTTTCTGATCGTGTGTTATTCCACTTTATGTTTAGCGGTATGATAATAAAGTGTTGTTTTTTGCCTCGTTTTTTTTTTTTTTTTTTCGGTGTTCACTGAAGGGGTTAACTAGTGGGACAGTTTTATAGGTTGGGTCGTTACGGACACGGCGATACTAAATATGTGTACTTTTATTGTTTTTTTTTATTTAGATAAAGAAATGTATTTATAGGAACAATATATTTTTTTTGGGGGGGAATTTTTTGAGGGAATTTTTTTTAATTTTTTTTTACACATGTGAATATTTTTTTTTTTACACTACAACATTGCCCCGGGGGGGGGGGGGGCATCATGTTATAGTGTAAGATCGCCGATCTGACACTTTGCTGTGCACTGTGTCAGATCGGCGATCTGACATGCACAGCTCCTGGAGGCTTCCCGGCGCCTGCTGCAGGGAGGAGGAGGTAAGAGACCCTCGGAGCAACACGATCACATTGCGTTGCTCCGGGGGTCTCAGGGAAGCACGCAGGGAGCCCCCTCCCTGCGCGATGCTTCCCTGTACCGCCGATACACTGCGATCATGTTTGATCGCAGTGTGCCGGGGTTTAATGTGCCGGGGGGGTCCGTGACCGCTCCTGGCACATAGTGCCGGATGTCAGCTGCGATAGTCAGCTGACACCTGGCCACGATCAGCCGCGCTCCCCCCGTGAACGGGGCCGATCGCGCTGGACGTACTATCCCGTCGGTGGTCATACGGGCCCACCCCACCTCGACGGGATAGTACATCCAATGTCAGAAAGGGGTTAAAGGATGTTATACTGACAAGTAACGCATATTATATATGAGTATAAGTACTTGCACACATTGTTCACATGTACACAATAAACACATAAACCCAATCAACCTACACACTTTACACACCAAAAAACTTACTTTACAGCTGAGTTGCTGAGTGCTGGAAAAAAGGCTTCACTCAGTGTAGCTGCAGTCTGCACACCCAGACCCACAATCTGCCCTTATAGCAAGAAATATAGAAGGGTGTGTGTGCGTGTGAGGGGAGTGGGGATGGAGGTATTATGGTGGCATAGAGACTTTATTAAGGTAATACTGCTGAACTCTATGTAGAGGTCAGTACCACCTTAAACGATTCTCCAGACTTCAGCCAAAGTGCCTCTGCTCCAAACATACAGAAGCAAGGGGAAAGGCCCACCAGAGGATCCTCTGGTGCACTGCTGGGGCAGTCCGACACTGCGTACATGTGTTTTTTGAGCCAACAAGAGACATGTAAAAATCATTAGGGGGGACAATCCAGGTCATGACTAAAACACTGGCATCGTTTTACTTAAAAACAAGTCCAATCTCTGTCACGTGTTATGACACTCCAAGTCTCCAACCTCAGTAGCCATTCTAATATCACGAATATCCAATTTCCAGATATGAACAATATAAGACAGTGGAATGTAGGAGATTAGCAGACATGTTACTTCCGCTCCGAGAGCATGGAAAATAAAAAGGAAGTAGCAACTATATTTTTAGATGATTATGTCTTCAAATTGCATATTTGCATATTTTAGAAAGGTCAGGCTGATGTCTGACTGTAAAAGATTAAGAAGCAGAGAGGAAAAAATCTTTGCACAGCAGCTGGCAATGTAGCTACAGCACATTCGTTGGCAGATACTGGACCTGTATTATATATCATGGTGTTGGCTTTCAAGACGACCACTGAATAGCCAAGCACTGATCAGAGAATATGCTTAAAATGCCAAAAAGATTAAGAGAGAAACAAGGCATGTGGGCTCACGAGTTGGATGCACCATTTTAAAGTGTGGGCATCAGTATGTATTTAATATGCTATAATATATATATATATATATATATATATATATATATATATATATATATATATATATATATATATAATGTAGTAACTTAATTTCATTGGCTATAACTCCTCCCTAAACAGATGGATATAGACACACGTTCAGTCTCATTGTGAATGAAATGTGTTCCTTTTCATGTGCATGTGTAAATGAATGACAAGTAAACGTGAGCAGGTGTTTGAATGTATTGTGGACAACACAGACATCTAACAAGTCTCTATTGTTTCTTTTTTTCCATACACTTTTTTTATTTAACAACACGAGAGGTAGTTATCATCTTCGTAAAGACATTAGGGTCATGAAAAAAGACACAGAAGGATTTATCTAGCCGGCTAAAAACCTCATGACTGCTCTGAGACGAAAGACCCCGCTCTGTTATTCTTAGTCGAGCCAAAGGCAAAATGTTTCTTAATCACTACGTTGAAAAGGAAAAGTGGTAGCAAGGCAGGAATCTGTAGTTCTATTATTCCAGTATGGCTGTGGTCCAGAGCCGATTATTTCACACAGTCACATTGCAACATTCAGCATTATAACAGTCAGTAATACAAAAAAGAGATTTTTTTTTGTTTAGCTCAAAGAACACATACAATGGCCCAGAATGGTGCATCTTGACATATTTTTGGGGAACTTTTCTTTAAGCATAATTGGCCACATATTGATAATAAAAACCACTCATCTCTCCAACTCTGCAGTGTTTGCCTTCGCATTTCACCTCTTCCACTGCACCTGGCCAAATAAGAGGAGAATGAGAAATTGTCGTAATCCAATCTGACTTGCTAATTAGACCATCTGTTAGAAGGTGTATATTTTTCACAGTCATATTGTTAGAATTTTGCATATTTTAAACCCTCCTCCCTAACATTCTTCAAGATTTATTTTAATTTTTTTTTTCTGATAATCTTACAAATGCACAGCTTTTCACATTTAATAATATTTTCTGCATTTTTTCATTACTCTGCACAGTTTATAATAAACCCTTTATCTGCCAGCGGTCTACTGTATGTATTCAATATGCTACTCAAGAGGCTTTAACATGTTTTGTAGGTATTTTTTTTCATCATTGTATCAAAATAACAGACATACAGTATGTATGGAAAGTATTCAGACCCCATTAAATTTTTCACTCTGTTTCATTGCAGCCACTTGGTAAATTCAAAAAAGTTTATTTTTGTTCTCATTAACCCCTTCACCCCCAAGGGTGGTTTGCACGTTAATGACCGGGCCAATTTTTACAATTCTGACCACTGTCCCTTTATGAGGCTATAACTCTGGAACGCTTTGACGGATCTTGGCGATTCTGACATTGTTTTCTCGTGACATATTGTACTTCATGTTAGTGGTAAAATGTATTTGATATAACTTGCGTTTATTTGTGAAAAAAATGGAAATTTGGCGAAAATTTTGAAAATTTTGCAATTTTCCAAATTTGAATTTTTATGCCCTTAAATCACAGACATATGTCACGCAAAATACTTAATAAGTAACATTTCCCACATGTCTACTTTACATCAGTACAATTTTGGAACCAAAATTTTTTTTTGTGACGGAGTTATAAGGGTTAAAAGTTGACCAGCAATTTCTCATTTTTACAACACCATTTTTTTTTAGGGACCACATCTCATTTGAAGTCATTTTGAGGGGTCTATATGATAGAAAATACTCAAGTGTGACACCATTCTAAAAACTGCACCCCTCAAGGTGCTCAAAACCACATTCAAGAAGTTTATTAACCCTTCAGGTGTTTCACAGGAATTTTTGGAATGTTTAAATAAAAATGAACATTTAACTTTTTTTCACACAAAATTTATTTCAGCTCCAATTTGTTTTATTTTACCAAGGGTAACAGGAGAAAATGGACCCCCAAAGTTGTTGTACAATTTGTCCTGAGTACGCTGATACCCCATATGTGGGGGTAAACCACTGTTTGGGCGTATGGCAGAGCTCGGAAGGAAAGGAGCGCCATTTGACTTTTCAATGCAAAATTGACTGGAATTGAGATGGGACGCCATGTTGTGTTTGGAGAGCCCCTGATGTGCCTAAACACTGAAACCCCCTACAAGTGACACCATTTTGGAAAGTAGACCCCCTAAGGAACTTATCTTGATGTGTGGTGAGCACTTTGACCCACCAAGTGCTTCACAGAAGTTTATAATGCAGAGCCGTAAAAATAAAAAATCATATTTTTTCACAAAAATGATCTTTTCGCCCCCAATTTTTTATTTTCCCAAGGGTAAGAGAAGAAATTGGACCCCAAAAAATGTTGTGCAATTTGTCCTGAGTACGCTGATACCCCATATGTGGGTGTAAACCATTGTTTGGGCGCATGGCAGAGCTTGGAAGGGAAGGAGCGCCATTTGACTTTTCAATGCAAAATTGACTGGAATTGAGATGGGACGCCATGTTGCGTTTGGAGAGCCCCTGATGTGCCTAAACATTGAAACTCCCTACAAGTGACACCATTTTGGAAAGTAGACCCCCTAAGGAACTTATCTAGATGTGTGGTGAGCACTTTGACCCACCAAGTGCTTCACAGAAGTTTATAATGCAGAGCCGTAAAAATAAAAAATCATATTTTTTCACAAAAATGATCTTTTTGCCCCCAATTTTTTATTTTCCCAAGGGTAAGAGAAGAAATTGGACCCCAAAAAATGTTGTGCAATTTGTCCTGAGTACGATGATACCCCATATGTGGGTGTAAACCATTGTTTGGGCGCATGGCAGAGCTTGGAAGGGAAGGAGCGCCATTTGACTTTTCAATGCAAAATTGACTGGAATTGAGATGGGACGTCACATTGCGATTGCAGAGCCCCTGATGTGCCTAAACATTGAAACTCCCTACAAGTGACACCATATTGGAAACTAGACCCCCTAAGGAACTTATCTAGATGTGTTTTGAGAGCTTTGAACCCCCAAGTGTTTCACTACAGATTATAACGCAGAGCCGTGAAAATAATTTTTTTTTTTTTCTCAAAAATGATTTTTTAGCCCCCAGCTTTGTATTTTTACAAGGGTAACAGAATAAATTGGACCCCAAAATTTGTTTTCCAATTTGTCCTGAGTACGCTGATACCCCATATGTGGGGGGGAACCACTGTTTGGGCGCATGACAGAGCTCGGAAGGGAAGGAGCGCCATTTGGAATGCAGACTTAAATGGATTGGTCAGCAGCCGTCACGTTGCATTTGCAGAGCCCCTGATGTACCCAAACAGTACAAACCCCCCACAAGTGACCCCATATTGGAAACTAGACCTCCCAAGGAACTTATCTAGATGTGTTTTGAGAACTTTGAAACCCCAAGTGTTTCACTAAAGTTTATAGCGCAAATCCGTGAAAATAAAAATTCTTTTTTTTTTCACAAAAATGATTTTTTAGCCCCCAGTTTTGTATTTTCACAAGGGTAACAGGATAAATTGGACCCCAAAAGTTGTTGTCCAATTTGTCCTGAGTACGCTGATACCCCATATGTGGGGGGGAACCACTGTTTGGGTGCATGACAGAGCTCGGAAGGGAAGGAGCGCCATTTGGAATGCAGCCTTAAATGGATTGGTCTGCAGGCGTCACGTTGCATTTGCAGAGCCCCTGATGTACCCAAACAGTACAAACCCCCCACAAGTGACCCCATATTGGAAACTAGACCTCCCAAGGAACTTATCTAGATGTGTTGTGAGAACTTTGAACCCCCAAGTGTTTCACTACAGTTTATAACGCAGAGCCGTGAAAATAAAACATCTTTTTTTTCCCACAAAAATGATTTTTAGCCCCCCAAATTTTTATTTTCCTAAGGATAACAAGAGAGCTTGGACCCCAGAAGTTGTTGTTCAATTTGTCCCGAGTACGCTGATAACACATATGTTGGGGTAAACCCCTTTTTGGGCGCACGGGAGAGCTCGGAAGGGAAGGAGCACTGTTTTACTTTTTCAACGCAGAATTGGCTGGAATTGAGATTGGACGCCATGTCGCGCTTGGAGAGCCCCTGATGTGCCTGGACAGTGGAAACTCCCCAATTCTACCTGAAACCCTAACCCAAACACACCCCTAACCCTAATCCCAACGGTAACCCTAACCACACCCCTAGCCCTGTCACACCCATAATTCTAATCCCAACCCTAATCCAAACGTAAATGTAATCCAAACCCTAACCCTAACTTTAGCCCCAACCCTAACTTTACCTCCAACCCTAGCCCTAACCCTAACCCTACCCCTAACCCTAACCCTAAACGTGACTGAAATACGTGGCACTGAAATACGTGGCACTGAAATACGTGGCACTGAAATACGTGGCACTGAAATACGTGGCACTGAAATACGTGGCACTTAAATACGTGGCACTGAAACACGTGGCACTGAAATACGTGATACGTGGCACTGAAATACGTGGCACTGAAACACGTGGCACTGAAATACGTGATACGTGGCACTGAAATACGTGGCACTGAAATACGTGGCACTTAAATATGTGGCACTGAAACACGTGGCACTGAAATACGTGATACGTGGCACTGAAATACGTGGCACTGAAATACGTGGCACTGAAATACGTGGCACTGAAATACGTGGCACTTAAATACATGGCACTGAAACACGTGGCACTGAAATACGTGATACGTGGCACTGAAATACGTGGCACTGAAACACATGGCACTGAAATACGTGATACGTGGCACTGAAATACGTGGCACTGAAATACGTGGCACTGAAATACGTGGCACTTAAATACATGGCACTGAAATACGTGGCACTGAAATACGTGATACGTGGCACTGAAATACGTGGCACTGAAACACGTGGCACTGAAATACGTGATACGTGGCACTGAAATACGTGGCACTGAAATACGTGGCACTTAAATACGTGGCACTGAAACACGTGGCACTGAAATACGTGATACGTGGCACTGAAATACGTGGCACTGAAATACGTGGCACTGAAATACGTGGCACTGAAATACGTGGCACTGAAATACGTGGCACTGAAACACGTGCAACTGAAATACGTGGTACTAAAATATGTGGCACTGAAATACGTGGCACTGAAATACGTGGCACTTAAATACATGGCACTGAAACACGTGGCACTGAAATACGTGATACGTGGCACTGAAATACGTGGCACTGAAACACGTGGCACTGAAATACGTGATACGTGGCACTGAAATACGTGGCACTGAAATACGTGGCACTTAAATACGTGGCACTGAAACACGTGGCACTGAAATACGTGGCACTGAACTACGTGGCACTGAAATACGTGGCACTGAAATACGTGGCACTGAAATACGTGGCACTGAAATACGTGGCACTGAAACACGTGCAACTGAAATACGTGGTACTAAAATATGTGGCACTGAAATACGTGATACGTGGCACTGAAATACGTGATACGTGGCACTGAAATACGTGGCACTGAAACACGTGGCACTGAAATACGTGATATGTTGCCCTGAAATACATGGCACTGAAATACATGGCACTGAAATACGTGGCACTGAAATACGTGGCACTATGACTGTCAGAAAATGTTCATTAAACGGTTAGGGGTGAGGTTAGGGGTAGAGTTAGGGTTAGGGTTTGGATCCCTTTATCACAATGATGGTGGTGGGTGGCTTTTCAGTGTGTTTTCTGTTTTTTTTCGATAAAAATGCATGCGTTTTTAACGCAAACAAACGCATGTGCTTAAAAACGCAAGAAAATACTGCAGGTTGTATTTCTGAAAATTAACGCATGCAGAAAAAAACCGCATGCGTTTGAAAACGCGACCAAACGTGTACAAAAAAAACGCATGCGTTTTCAATGTTACATATAGGGAAAAAACGCATGCTTTTTTTGTGCAAAAAACGCTGCAGACAAAAACGCAAGTGTGAAACCAGCGACGCTTTTTATAGCAAAAAAGTTTTTGCGTCTCCACATTTTGAGAGCTATAATTTTTCCACATTTTGCTCCACAGAGTCATGTGAGGTCTTGTTTTTTGCGGGACGAGTTGACGTTTTTATTGGTATCATTTTCGGACACGTGACCATTTTTGATCGCTTTTTATTCCGATTTTTGTGAGGCAGAATGACCAAAAACCAGCAATTCCTGAATTTCTTTTGGGAGAGGCGTTTATACCGTTCTGCGTTTGGTAAAATGGATAAAGCAGTTTTATTCTTCGGGTCAGTACGATTACAGCAATATCTCATTTATATCATTTTTTTATGTTTTGGCGCTTTTATACGATAAAAACTATTTTATAGAAAAAATAATTATTTTGGTATCGCTTTATTCTCAGGACTATAACTTTTTTATTTTTTTGCTGATGATGCTGTATGGCAGCTTGTTTTTTGCGGGACAAGATGACGTTTTCAGGGGTACCATGGATATTTATATCAGTCTTTTTGATCGCGTGTTATTCCACTTTTTGTTCGGCGGTATGGTAATAAAGCGTTGTTTTTTTGCCTCGTTTTTTTTTTTTTTTTTTCTTACGGTGTTTACTGAAGGGGTTAACTAGTGGGGCAGTTTTATAGGTGGGGTCGTTACGGACGCGGCGATACTAAATATGTGTACTTTTATTGTTTTTTTTTTTTAATTTAGATAAAGAAATGTATTTATGGGAATAATATATTTTTTTTTTTTTCATTATTTTGGAATATTTTTTTTTATTTTTTTTTACACATTTGGAAATTTTTTTTTTTACTTTTTTACTTTGCCCCAGGGGGGGACAATACAGATCGGTGATCTGCCAGTTTGCATAGCACTCTGACAGATCACCGATCTGAGAGAAGTGCAGGCTGCTTTACAGTGCCTGCTCTGAGCAGGCGTCTGTGAAGCCACCTCCCTCCCTGCAGGACCCGGATCCGCGGCCATCTTGGATCCGGGTCTGGAGCAGGCAGGGAGGGAGGTAAGACCCTCGCAGCAACGCGATCACATCGCGTTGCTGCGGGGGGCTCAGGGAAGCCCGCAGGGAGCCCCCTCCCTGCGCGATGCTTCCCTGCACCGCCGGCACATCGCGATCATGTTTGATCGCGGTGTGCCGGGGGTTAATGTGCCGGGAGCGGTCCGTGACCGCTCCTGGCACATAGTGCCGGATGTCAGCTGCGATAGGCAGCCGACACCCGGCCGCGATCGGCCGCGCTCCCCCCGTGAGCGCGGCCGATCGGCTATGACGTACTATCCCGTCAGCGGTCATACGGGCCCACCCCACCTCGACGGGATAGTACGTCGGATGTCAGGAAGGGGTTAATGTACACTCTGCACCCCATCTTGACTGAAAAAAACTAATGAGGACATTTTTGCAAATTTATTAAAAAAGGAAAAAAAAAATCACATGTGTGGGATCGGCCATGCGGTCGGCGATCTGCGTGCAAAAGTCGCATTTCGTATGACGCTTTCAGCGCCATTTTTAAGCCAATGAAGGAGGACGCAGAGTGTGGGCAGCGTGATGACATAGGTCTCGGGCCCCACCATCTTAGAGAAGGGCATGACAGTGATTGGCTTGCTTTCTGTGGCGTCACAGGGGCTATAAAAGGGCGTGCACGCCGACCGCCATCTTACTTCTGCTGATCTGAGCATAGGGAGAGGTTGCTGCAGCTTCATCAGAAGAAGGGATATAGTTAGGGAAGGAAGATTAACCCCAAACTGCTTGTGCTGTAGCGATTTCCACTGTCCAACACCACTTTTTTTTGCAGGGACAGTGCAGGCTATATTTTTGTGCATCAGCTCTGTAGCTTATTACGCTGCCTTATAAGGCTCCCTGATAGCTGCATTGCTGTTTGCACGCTGCTGTGCAAACCAACTGCTTTTTTAAAAGAAAAAATCCTGTTGCTCCTTTCTGCTCAGTTATCTTGTTTATTTGTCCACACTTTTGTGTGCAGCAGTCCTTTTTATTGCTGCCATACTTGTCCTGAGATCATTGTAGGGAGATTGAAATTGTACTACAGTCCTTGTATTTTTTCATATATCTTCCAGCCACTTTCTGCCACTTACATTGTGTTGTTTTATACACTGGGCCTGAGTTTTGGTTCAGTCTTCAACAGGGCCGGACTGGCCATCGGGCAGTTCTGGCAAATGCCAGAAGGGCCGGTGGCAGTAGTGGGCCGCTCGAGTGTGCCGCTGTCGGCACACTCTCCCCGCTGTCGGCGCACTCCCGGCCCCGCATTCAACTATACCGGCGTCATAGACGCCGGTACAGTTGAATGCAATGATGGAGGAGAGAGCGTCTGCTGACTCCCCCTCTCCCATCATTCCCCGCTCTGCCTGCCTGCCGCTGACACTGCGGGTGCGCAATGACGTCATATCATCGCGCACCTGCTGTGTGACCGGGCGGGCAGACTGCGACTGCTGAGACCAGAGCCAGAGCAGCGCGGGGCAGGAGGAAAGGTGAGTAGAGTGTTTTTTTTGTTTTTTTTTTATCAATGAGTGATGACTGGATTGTGGAGCTATTGGGGGGGGGGGCTGTGCTGCATTCCATTCTATGGGCCTCTGCTGCATTATATTCTATGGGCCTGTGCTGCATTCCATTCTATGGGCCTCTGCTGCATTATATTCTATGGGGCTGTGCTGCATTGTATTCTATGGGCCTGTGCTGCATTGTATTCTATGGGCCTGTGCTGCATTCCATTCTATGGGCCTGTGCTGCATTCCATTCTGTGGGCCTGTGCTGCATTCCATTCTATGGGCCTGTGCTGCATTATATTCTATGGGCCTGTGCTGCATTATATTCTATGGGCCTGTGCTGCATTATATTCTATGGGCCTGTGCTGCATTATATTCTATGGGCCTGTGCTGCATTATATTCTATGGGGCTGTGCTGCATTCCATTCTATGGGCCTGTGCTGCATTATATTCTATGGGCCTGTGCTGCATTATATTCTATGGGGCTGTGCTGCATTATATTCTATGGGCCTGTGCTGCATTATATTCTATGGGCCTGTGCTGCATTATATTCTATGGGCCTGTGCTGCATTATATTCTATGGGGCTGTGCTGCATTCCATTCTATGGGCCTGTGCTGCATTATATTCTATGGGCTTGTGCTGCATTATATTCTATGGGGCTGTGCTGCATTATATTCTATGGGGCTGTGCTGCATTCCATTCTATGGGCCTGTGCTGCATTATATTCTATGGGCCTGTGCTGCATTATATTCTATGGGCCTGTGCTGCATTATATTCTATGGGGCTGTGCTGCATTCCATTCTATGGGCCTGTGCTGCATTACATTCTATGGGGCTGTGCTGCATTATATTGTATGGGGGCTGTGCTGCATTACATTCTATGGGGCTGTGCTGCATTATATTGTATGGTGGCTGGCTGCATTACATTCTATGGTGGCTGTGCTGCATTACATTCTATGGTGGCTGTGCTGCATTACATTCTATGGGGGCTGTGCTGCATTACATTCTATGGGGGCTGGCTGTATTACATTCTATGGGGGCTGGCTGTATTACATTCTATGGGGCTGTGCTGCATTACATTCTATGGGGGCTGTGCTGCATTACATTCTATGGGGGCTGTGCAGCATTACATTCTATGGGGCTGTGCAGCATTACATTCTATGGGGCTGTGCAGCATTACATTCTATGGGGGCTGGCTGTATTACATTCTATGGGGGCTGTGCTGTATTACATTCTATGGGGGCTGTGCAGCATTACATTCTATTGGGCTGTGCTGTATTATAGTCTATGGGGGCTGGCTGTATTACATTCTATGGGGGCTGGCTGTATTACATTCTATGGGGCTGTGCTGCATTACATTCTATGGGGGCTGTGCTGCATTACATTCTATGGGGGCTGTGCTGCATTACATTCTATGGGGGCTGAGCTGTAATGCTGGATACAGCTGTAATTATATGTTATATAGTCGTGTTACACTCCCCTCACTTCTTGTAGCCTACAAGTGTACAAAGATATTATACAGTCACCATGTGACAAGTGGGCCTGTGTGACTTCAAATGCCAGGGCTGAATTTTAGTCCCAGTCCGGCCCTGGTCTTCAAAAAAAAGTGAGCTTCAAATTCTCACAAAGTGGATATACTTCAGTCCTGTTAGTTTGTCGTATATCAGCCAGCCACTTTCTGCCACTTACATTGTGTTGTTTTATACACTGGGCCTGAGTTTTGGTTCAGTCTACAAAAAAAAGGGAGATTCAAATTCTCAACAAGTTTATATACACCTTCTACCTTGTTTTACAGTAGCATATAACGGTTGTTATTTTTTTCCAAAAAATGAGGAAGTCTGGTGGAAGAGCCCGTGGGCGGTGGTTGCCAGCTGGTACTGATGGTGGTGGTGGTCGTGGTGCATCTGGTGGTAGTGGCAAAAGCACAATAGCACCTAAGGCTGAAGGTGTTGAGCCAGCATCATCGTCTGGCTACCCAAAATGTTGATGATCTAACCTTCATTAAAATGAACCAATCATGGATTTCAAATTATTTTGCCCCACCTTCCCCTGCTGACACGTAGCTTGCCTGAAAAATGTCTTGCTTTTGGCCTCCTCTTACTGACTTCTCCAATTCCTCCATTTGCAGCTGCTGAATGTCCACCATAGGCCATTTTTATACCTCCCTAAATGGGCTGACTCCCCCCACAGGGCTGTGGTCACCACCTGGCGCAAGCACCCGTGCCGTTTGCCTGGACAGGTGGATGGGCCCACTCTTGGGCGATGGCACTGGCACAGGGTCCCTCATAGTACAATGAAGTGTCTCTGACGGTGGTGGTGCACAACCAACATCAGACACACCATCATAATATGAGGGGCCCTGTGCCAGTACCACCGCCCACGAGAGTGTCCCCCCGCTTGAACAGTGCTCTACCACTTGCAATACTTACCTCTCCCTGCTCTACCACTGTGTAGTCTGTGCTGTTAAATCCTTCAATGGCACTGCCAATACAAATTTATTGAAATGATAGATGATAGTTAAAATATACAGGGGCCCTGGCCTCCATTTAGACCAGTTAATACTTTGCGCCTACTACCACTGTCTGCTACTCAGCAGAGGAGCCCACCCCTGTACCCAGCTATGCCACCTGTTTATTTATGAACTTTTTTTGGCAGACATTTAGCCCACTTTATTATTTGGGCCTACTAACTTAGTCTGCTACTCAATACAATTTTCCAACACTGAGCAAAGCAATGTCGCCTGTTTATTTATGAACAATTTTTTGGCAGACATTTAGCCTACTTTATTATTTGGGCCTACTAACTGTGTCTGCCACTCATTACAGTTGTCCTCCACTGAACAAAGCAATGCCGCCTGTTTAGTCCTGTTACCACATTTGAACTGCATTTAGCCTACTTTGTTATTTGGGCCTACTAACTGTGTCTGCCACTCATTACAGTTTTCCTCCACTGAACAAAGCAATGCCGCCTGTGTAGTCCTGTTACCACATTTGAACTGCATTTAGCCCACTTTATTATTTGGGCCTACTAACTGTTTCTGCCACTCATTACAGTTTTCCTCCACTGAACAAAGCAATGCCGCCTGTTTAGTCCTGTTACCACTTTTGAACTGCATTTAGCCTATTTTATTATTTGTTCCTATATCTGTATTTTCTCCTCATCCTGCCCATTGCCCAGCCAGTGCTAGATGAGTCTGCTGGTACATTGACCCAGACCACTACATTCCCCTTGCACTCTACACAGCCAGAATCTGACCCTGCTGAAAGTCAGGTTCCCCTTCCCGCATACTATACCACCTTACACGGGGACAAAGAGGAAGGTGCAGATGAAAGTGCAGGTTCCTTCATCAGGTAAGGGGGCATACTCGTTGCCAACGTCACTGGCACAGGGCCCCTTAAAGTATGCAAAAGTGGGCCTGTGTGACTTCAAATGCCAGGGCTGAATTTTAGTCCCAGTCCGGCCCTGGTCTTCAAAAAAAAGTGAGCTTCAAATTCTCACAAAGTGGATATACTTCAGTCCTGTTAGTTTGTCGTATATCAGCCAGCCACTTTCTGCCACTTACATTGTGTTGTTTTATACACTGGGCCTGAGTTTTGGTTCAGTCTACAAAAAAAAGGGAGATTCAAATTCTCAACAAGTTTATATACACCTTCTACCTTGTTTTACAGTAGCATATAACGGTTGTTATTTTTTTCCAAAAAATGAGGAAGTCTGGTGGAAGAGCCCGTGGGCGGTGGTTGCCAGCTGGTACTGATGGTGGTGGTGGTCGTGGTGCATCTGGTGGTAGTGGCAAAAGCACAATAGCACCTAAGGCTGAAGGTGTTGAGCCAGCGTCATCGTCTGGCTACCCAAAATGTTGATGATCTAACCTTCATTAAAATGAACCAATCATGGATTTCAAATTATTTTGCCCCACCTTCCCCTGCTGACACGTAGCTTGCCTGAAAAATGTCTTGCTTTTGGCCTCCTCTTACTGACTTCTCCAATTCCTCCATTTGCAGCTGCTGAATGTCCACCATAGGCCATTTTTATACCTCCCTAAATGGGCTGACTCCCCCCACAGGGCTGTGGTCACCACCTGGCGCAAGCACCCGTGCCGTTTGCCTGGACAGGTGGATGGGCCCACTCTTGGGCGATGGCACTGGCACAGGGTCCCTCATAGTACAATGAAGTGTCTCTGACGGTGGTGGTGCACAACCAACGTCAGACACACCATCATAATATGAGGGGCCCTGTGCCAGTACCGCCGCCCACGAGAGTGTCCCCCCGCTTGAACAGTGCTCTACCACTTGCAATACTTACCTCTCCCTGCTCTACCACTGTGTAGTCTGTGCTGTTAAATCCTTCAATGGCACTGCCAATACAAATTTATTGAAATGATAGATGATAGTTAAAATATACAGGGGCCCTGGCCTCCATTTAGACCAGTTAATACTTTGCGCCTACTACCATTGTCTGCTACTCAGCAGAGGAGCCCACCCCTGTACCCAGCTATGCCACCTGTTTATTTATGAACTTTTTTGGCAGACATT